>NW_026646011.1:0-371272 GCF_949987535.1 Balaenoptera acutorostrata
CCTGAACGAATTTTGTAAGAATTTCTCTCTCTTTCACTGCCTTTGTTTCACGGGTTTTGAAAAGTAATTTATTTTTATAATGGGGTTTAGCTGCTTTTCACGGCTGTGTTTATGCCGCTTTACACCCCCTTGACTCACTTACAGAGAGATATCAATACATAGGTTTGAAGATTCTTACTAGTCAGATATATTCTTGTGCGGTGAATAGGGGGTGTTGAGTCCAGTTCACTGAAAAAGGAATAGGTCTTGTCTCTTACATATTGGGTTTATGGAACGGTATCTGAGCTAATTTGAAACCCTTGTTTTATGCATCACCCCACCTCACCTTTCCCGTTCAGCAGCCATAGTGTGTTTTCTGAACGTGTGACTCTGTTCTGTTTTGTAATTCAGGTCAAGTGTAGCGGTTTTTACATTCCCTCTCTAAGTGATATCTTATGATAAGTGTCTTTCTCTGTGTGACTTATTTCACTTAGAATCGTCGTACCTAAATCCACTCATCGTGCTGCTACTAGCCTTATGACGTGGATTTCCTGGCTGAGTGATATTCCATTGTACATGAGGACCACCACTTCTTTATTCATTTTTCGCTTTCCTAGGATATTTAAGGTGTAATGAAGTGGGGGTTCTTGTCAACAGAGCAGCCCTAAACTTTGGGGTGCCTGTGTCTTGCTGATTTTTAGTTTTCCCAATTTATACGCCCATGAGTGGAAGTGCCCTATGCTCTCCAAGCTGTGTTTTTTAGATGTTTCAGAACACACCGTACACTTCTCCAGAGTGGCTGTTGGCAATTTACATCCCACCCATCAGCGTAGCAAGGCTCCCATTTCTCCATGGCCGGTCCTGCATTTCTGGTTTGGACACTTTTTTCCGCATGGCCCTTTTGCCCGCTGGGAAGCGAGACTTCTTTGGAGCGCTGATTGGCCTTTCCAGGTTGCTTGGTTGGCCAAAAAGGGCGTATGCGTTTTTTCCTGAATATATTCAGGAAAAAACGCATACGCCCTTTTTGGCCAAGGGCATCATTGTCCACGTTTTGCCGCTTTTCATGTGCTTTCAAGGCGATTCGAATCTACCTCCTGAAATCTGTTTCCTGCAATTCTGCCTTGCTTTCAAAGCCTCTTCGTTGCCTTCCCTTAATATATTTGTGGACGAGAGGTATCATTTAAAACTCTGCAGGTTTGTGAATTGCAGTGCCCCTGAGCTCCATTTTTCAACTCGCTTTTTTGGGAGCTGGCTGCAAAAGCGCAGGATTGCTTCAGGCCCTCTTCTCGTTCTGGGGGGCAGGCTGAGCTTGTGCTTAATTCTTCTTCCTGATGGGAAAATAGAGTGACCTGGGCCTGTCCCAACACCTAGAGCTAGTCTCTCATTGGTTCCCCCTCTTCCCGTTCATCCTCAGGACAAATTGCAACCTGTACGGAACAGTAGGTTAAAGGTGCTGATTCTCCAAGGAGGGAGATGGCTAGTAAATCGGTTGGAATGGCGAACCCGAGCAAAGGAGATGAGAAATGAGGTGCGTTTTAGAAACCTTTCCCGATCACACGGTGTACCATCTTCTGGGTTTCTCATGCCTGTTTTCGACGTAGGAAGATGCCCTTGAACCTGGAGATTTGGGACCCATGGGATGGGTACCATGCAGTATTACTTGAAAGGGTCTGCGTTGGCTCACCCAACCTCACCGAACCTCTCAGCCCCAAGAGTGTCCACCCTTATGTCTCAATCAGCTGTGGGTCTAGATATGGTCAATCCAGGTTGCATCACAGCCCCTGAACGAATTTTGTAAGAATTTCTCTCTCTTTCACTGCCTTTGTTTCACGGGTTTTGAAAAGTAATTTATTTTTATAATGGGGTTTAGCTGCTTTTCACGGCTGTGTTTATGCCGCTTTACACCCCCTTGACTCACTTACAGAGAGATATCAATACATAGGTTTGAAGATTCTTACTAGTCAGATATATTCTTGTGCGGTGAATAGGGGGTGTTGAGTCCAGTTCACTGAAAAAGGAATAGGTCTTGTCTCTTACATATTGGGTTTATGGAACGGTATCTGAGCTAATTTGAAACCCTTGTTTTATGCATCACCCCACCTCACCTTTCCCGTTCAGCAGCCATAGTGTGTTTTCTGAACGTGTGACTCTGTTCTGTTTTGTAATTCAGTTCAAGTGTAGCGGTTTTTACATTCCCTTTCTAAGTGATATCTTATGATAAGTGTCTTTCTCTGTGTGACTTATTTCACTTAGAATCGTCGGACCTAAATCCACTCATCGTGCTGCTACTAGCCTTATGACGTGGATTTCCTGGCTGAGTGATATTCCATTGTACATGAGGACCACAACTTCTTTATCCATTTTTCTCTTTCCTAGGATATTTAAGGTGTAATGAAGTGGGGGTTCTTGTCAACAGAGCAGCCCTAAACTTTGGGGTGCCTGTGTCTTGCTGATTTTTAGTTTTCCCAATTTATACGCCCATGAGTGGAAGTGCCCTATGCTCTCCAAGCTGTGTTTTTTAGATGTTTCAGAACACACCGTACACTTCTCCAGAGTGGCTGTTGGCAATTTACATCCCACCCATCAGCGTAGCAAGGCTCCCATTTCTCCATGGCCGGTCCTGCATTTCTGGTTTGGACACTTTTTTCCGCATGGCCCTTTTGCCCGCTGGGAAGCGAGACTTCTTTGGAGCGCTGATTGGCCTTTCCAGGTTGCTTGGTTGGCCAAAAAGGGCGTATGCATTTTTTCCTGAATATATTCAGGAAAAAACGCATACGCCCTTTTTGGCCAAGGGCATCATTGTCCACGTTTTGCCGCTTTTCATGTGCTTTCAAGGCGATTCGAATCTACCTCCTGAAATCTGTTTCCTGTAATTCTGCCTTGCTTTCAAAGCCTCTTCGTTGCCTTCCCTTAATATATTTGTGGACGAGAGGTATCATTTAAAACTCTGCAGGTTTGTGAATTGCAGTGCCCCTGAGCTCCATTTTTCAACTCGCTTTTTTGGGAGCTGGCCGCAAAAGCGCAGGATTGCTTCAGGCCCTCTTCTCGTTCTGGGGGCAGGCTGAGCTTGTGCTTAATTTTTCTTCCTGATGGGAAAATAGAGTGACCTGTGCCTGTCCCAACACCTAGAGCTAGTCTCTCATTGGTTCCCCCTCTTCCCGTTCATCCTCAGGACAAATTGCAACCTGTACGGAACAGGAGGTTAAAGGTGCTGATTCTCCAAGGAGGGAGATGGCTAGTAAATCGGCTGGAATGGCGAACCCGAGCAAAGGAGATGAGAAATGAGGTGCGTTTTAGAAACCTTTCCCGATCACACGGTGTACCATCTTCTGGGTTTCTCATGCCTGTTTTCGACGTAGGAAGATGCCCTTGAACCTGGAGATTTGGGACCCATGGGATGGGTACCATGCAGTATTACTTGAAAGGGTCTGCGTTGGCTCACCCAACCTCACCGAACCTCTCAGCCCCAAGAGTGTCCACCCTTATGTCTCAATCAGCTGTGGGTCTAGATATGGTCAATCCAGGTTGCATCACAGCCCCTGAACGAATTTTGTAAGAATTTCTCTCTCTTTCACTGCCTTTGTTTCACGGGTTTTGAAAAGTAATTTAGTTTTATAATGGGGTTTAGCTGCTTTTCACGGCTGTGTTTATGCCGCTTTACACCCCCTTGACTCACTTACAGAGAGATATCAATACATAGGTTTGAAGATTCTTACTAGTCAGATATATTCTTGTGCGGTGAATAGGGGGTGTTGAGTCCAGTTCACTGAAAAAGGAATAGGTCTTGTCTCTTACATATTGGGTTTATGGAACGGTATCGGAGCTAATTTGAAACCCTTGTTTTATGCATCACCCCACCTCACCTTTCCCGTTCAGCAGCCATAGTGTGTTTTCTGAACGTGTGACTCTGTTCTGTTTTGTAATTCAGTTCAACTGTAGCGGTTTTTACATTCCCTCTCTAAGTGATATCTTATGATAAGTGTCTTTTTCTGTGTGACTTATTTCACTTAGAATCGTCGTACCTAAATCCACTCATCGTGCTGCTACTAGCCTTATGACGTGGATTTCATGGCTGAGTGATATTCCATTGTACATGAGGACCACCACTTCTTTATCCATTTTTCGCTTTCCTAGGATATTTAAGGTGTAATGAAGTGGGGGTTTTTGTCAACAGAGCAGCCCTAAACTTTGGGGTGCCTGTGTCTTGCTGATTTTTAGTTTTCCCAATTTATACGCCCATGAGTGGAAGTGCCCTATGCTCTCCAAGCTGTGTTTTTTAGATGTTTCAGAACACACCGTACACTTCTCCAGAGTGGCTGTTGGCAATTTACATCCCACCCATCAGCGTAGCAAGGCTCCCATTTCTCCATGGCCGGTCCTGCATTTCTGGTTTGGACACTTTTTTCCGCATGGCCCTTTTGCCCGCTGGGAAGCGAGACTTCTTTGGAGCGCTGATTGGCCTTTCCAGGTTGCTTGGTTGGCCAAAAAGGGCGTATGCGTTTTTTCCTGAATATATTCAGGAAAAAACGCATACGCCCTTTTTGGCCAAGGGCATCATTGTCCACGTTTTGCCGCTTTTCATGTGCTTTCAAGGCGATTCGAATCTACCTCCTGAAATCTGTTTCCTGCAATTCTGCCTTGCTTTCAAAGCCTCTTCGTTGCCTTCCCTTAATATATTTGTGGACGAGAGGTATCATTTAAAACTCTGCAGGTTTGTGAATTGCAGTGCCCCTGAGCTCCATTTTTCAACTCGCTTTTTTGGGAGCTGGCCGCAAAAGCGCAGGATTGCTTCAGGCCCTCTTCTGGTTCTGGGGGGCAGGCTGAGCTTGTGCTTAATTCTTCTTCCTGATGGGAAAATAGAGTGACCTGTGCCTGTCCCAACACCTAGAGCTAGTCTCTCATTGGTTCCCCCTCTTCCCGTTCATCCTCAGGACAAATTGCAACCTGTACGGAACAGGAGGTTAAAGGTGCTGATTCTCCAAGGAGGGAGATGGCTAGTAAATCGGCTGGAATGGCGAACCCGAGCAAAGGAGATGAGAAATGAGGTGCGTTTTAGAAACCTTTCCCGATCACACGGTGTACCATCTTCTGGGTTTCTCATGCCTGTTTTCGACGTAGGAAGATGCCCTTGAACCTGGAGATTTGGGACCCATGGGATGGGTACCATGCAGTATTACTTGAAAGGGTCTGCGTTGGCTCACCCAACCTCACCGAACCTCTCAGCCCCAAGAGTGTCCACCCTTATGTCGCAATCAGCTGTGGGTCTAGATATGGTCAATCCAGGTTGCATCACAGCCCCTGAACGAATTTTGTAAGAATTTCTCTCTCTTTCACTGCCTTTGTTTCACGGGTTTTGAAAAGTAATTTATTTTTATAATGGGGTTTAGCTGCTTTTCACGGCTGTGTTTATGCCGCTTTACACCCCCTTGACTCACTTACAGAGAGATATCAATACATAGGTTTGAAGATTCTTACTAGTCAGATATATTCTTGTGCGGTGAATAGGGGGTGTTGAGTCCAGTTCACTGAAAAAGGAATAGGTCTTGTCTCTTACATATTGGGTTTATGGAACGGTATCTGAGCTAATTTGAAACCCTTGTTTTATGCATCACCCCACCTCACCTTTCCCGTTCAGCAGCCATAGTGTGTTTTCTGAACGTGTGACTCTGTTCTGTTTTGTAATTCAGTTCAAGTGTAGCGGTTTTTACATTCCCTCTCTAAGTGATATCTTATGATAAGTGTCTTTTTCTGTGTGACTTATTTCACTTAGAATCGTGGTACCTAAATCCACTCATCGCGCTGCTACTAGCCTTATGACGTGGATTTCATGGCTGAGTGATATTCCATTGTACATGAGGACCACCACTTCTTTATCCATTTTTCGCTTTCCTAGGATATTTAAGGTGTAATGAAGTGGGGGTTCTTGTCAACAGAGCAGCCCTAAACTTTGGGGTGCCTGTGTCTTGCTGATTTTTAGTTTTCCCAATTTATACGCCCATGAGTGGAAGTGCCCTATGCTCTCCAAGCTGTGTTTTTTAGATGTTTCAGAACACACCGTACACTTCTCCAGAGTGGCTGTTGGCAATTTACATCCCACCCATCAGCGTAGCAAGGCTCCCATTTCTCCATGGCCGGTCCTGCATTTCTGGTTTGGACACTTTTTTCCGCATGGCCCTTTTGCCCGCTGGGAAGCGAGACTTCTTTGGAGCGCTGATTGGCCTTTCCAGGTTGCTTGGTTGGCCAAAAAGGGCGTATGCGTTTTTTCCTGAATATATTCAGGAAAAAACGCATACGCCCTTTTTGGCCAAGGGCATCATTGTCCACGTTTTGCCGCTTTTCATGTGCTTTCAAGGCGATTCGAATCTACCTCCTGAAATCTGTTTCCTGCAATTCTGCCTTGCTTTCAAAGCCTCTTCGTTGCCTTCCCTTAATATATTTGTGGACGAGAGGTATCATTTAAAACTCTGCAGGTTTGTGAATTGCAGTGCCCCTGAGCTCCATTTTTCAACTCGCTTTTTTGGGAGCTGGCCGCAAAAGCGCAGGATTGCTTCAGGCCCTCTTCTGGTTCTGGGGGGCAGGCTGAGCTTGTGCTTAATTCTTCTTCCTGATGGGAAAATAGAGTGACCTGTGCCTGTCCCAACACCTAGAGCTAGTCTCTCATTGGTTCCCCCTCTTCCCGTTCATCCTCAGGACAAATTGCAACCTGTACGGAACAGGAGGTTAAAGGTGCTGATTCTCCAAGGAGGGAGATGGCTAGTAAATCGGTTGGAATGGCGAACCCGAGCAAAGGAGATGAGAAATGAGGTGCGTTTTAGAAACCTTTCCCGATCACACGGTGTACCATCTTCTGGGTTTCTCATGCCTGTTTTCGACGTAGGAAGATGCCCTTGAACCTGGAGATTTGGGACCCATGGGATGGGTACCATGCAGTATTACTTGAAAGGGTCTGCGTTGGCTCACCCAACCTCACCGAACCTCTCAGCCCCAAGAGTGTCCACCCTTATGTCTCAATCAGCTGTGGGTCTAGATATGGTCAATCCAGGTTGCATCACAGCCCCTGAACGAATTTTGTAAGAATTTCTCTCTCTTTCACTGCCTTTGTTTCACGGGTTTTGAAAAGTAATTTATTTTTATAATGGGGTTTAGCTGCTTTTCACGGCTGTGTTTATGCCGCTTTACACCCCCTTGACTCACTTACAGAGAGATATCAATACATAGGTTTGAAGATTCTTACTAGTCAGATATATTCTTGTGCGGTGAATAGGGGGTGTTGAGTCCAGTTCACTGAAAAAGGAATAGGTCTTGTCTCTTACATATTGGGTTTATGGAACGGTATCGGAGCTAATTTGAAACCCTTGTTTTATGCATCACCCCACCTCACCTTTCCCGTTCAGCAGCCATAGTGTGTTTTCTGAACGTGTGACTCTGTTCTGTTTTGTAATTCAGTTCAAGTGTAGCGGTTTTTACATTCCCTCTCTAAGTGATATCTTATGATAAGTGTCTTTCTCTGTGTGACTTATTTGACTTAGAATCGTCGTACCTAAATCCACTCATCGTGCTGCTACTAGCCTTATGACGTGGATTTCATGGCTGAGTGATATTCCATTGTACATGAGGACCACCACTTCTTTATCCATTTTTCGCTTTCCTAGGATATTTAAGGTGTAATGAAGTGGGGGTTCTTGTCAACAGAGCAGCCCTAAACTTTAGGGTGCCTGTGTCTTGCTGATTTTTAGTTTTCCCAGTTTATACGCCCATGAGTGGAAGTGCCCTATGCTCTCCAAGCTGTGTTTTTTAGATGTTTCAGAACACACCGTACACTTCTCCAGAGTGGCTGTTGGCAAGTTACATCCCACCCATCAGCGTAGCAAGGCTCCCATTTCTCCATGGCCGGTCCTGCATTTCTGGTTTGGACACTTTTTTCCGCATGGCCCTTTTGCCCGCTGGGAAGCGAGACTTCTTTGGAGCGCTGATTGGCCTTTCCAGTTTGCTTGGTTGGCCAAAAAGGGCGTATGCGTTTTTTCCTGAATATATTCAGGAAAAAACGCATACGCCCTTTTTGGCCAAGGGCATCATTGTCCACGTTTTGCCGCTTTTCATGTGCTTTCAAGGCGATTCGAATCTACCTCCTGAAATCTGTTTCCTGCAATTCTGTCTTGCTTTCAAAGCCTCTTCGTTGCCTTCCCTTAATATATTTGTGGACGAGAGGTATCATTTAAAACTCTGCAGGTTTGTGAATTGCAGTGCCCCTTAGCTCCATTTTTCAACTCGCTTTTTTGGGAGCTGGCCGCAAAAGCGCAGGATTGCTTCAGGCCCTCTTCTGGTTCTGGGGGGCAGGCTGAGCTTGTGCTTAATTCTTCTTCCTGATGGGAAAATAGAGTGACCTGTGCCTGTCCCAACACCTAGAGCTAGTCTCTCATTGGTTCCCCCTCTTCCCGTTCATCCTCAGGACAAATTGCAACCTGTACGGAACAGGAGGTTAAAGGTGCTGATTCTCCAAGGAGGGAGATGGCTAGTAAATCGGCTGGAATGGCGAACCCGAGCAAAGGAGATGAGAAATGAGGTGCGTTTTAGAAACCTTTCCCGATCACACGGTGTACCATCTTCTGGGTTTCTCATGCCTGTTTTCGACGTAGGAAGATGCCCTTGAACCTGGAGATTTGGGACCCATGGGATGGGTACCATGCAGTATTACTTGAAAGGGTCTGCGTTGGCTCACCCAACCTCACCGAACCTCTCAGCCCCAAGAGTGTCCACCCTTATGTCTCAATCAGCTGTGGGTCTAGATATGGTCAATCCAGGTTGCATCACAGCCCCTGAACGAATTTTGTAAGAATTTCTCTCTCTTTCACTGTCTTTGTTTCACGGGTTTTGAAAAGTAATTTATTTTTATAATGGGGTTTAGCTGCTTTTCACGGCTGTGTTTATGCCGCTTTACACCCCCTTGACTCACTTACAGAGAGATATCAATACATAGGTTTGAAGATTCTTACTAGTCAGATATATTCTTGTGCGGTGAATAGGGGGTGTTGAGTCCAGTTCACTGAAAAAGGAATAGGTCTTGTCTCTTACATATTGGGTTTATGGAACGGTATCTGAGCTAATTTGAAACCCTTGTTTTATGCATCACCCCACCTCACCTTTCCCGTTCAGCAGCCATAGTGTGTTTTCTGAACGTGTGACTCTGTTCTGTTTTGTAATTCAGTTCAAGTGTAGCGGTTTTTACATTCCCTCTCTAAGTGATATCTTATGATAAGTGTCTTTTTCTGTGTGACTTATTTCACTTAGAATCGTCGTACCTAAATCCACTCATCGTGCTGCTACTAGCCTTATGACGTGGATTTTATGGCTGAGTGATATTCCATTGTACATGAGGACAACAACTTCTTTATCCATTTTTCGCTTTCCTAGGATATTTAAGGTGTAATGAAGTGGGGGTTCTTGTCAACAGAGTAGCCCTAAACTTTGGGGTGCCTGTGTCTTGCTGATTTTTAGTTTTCCCAATTTATACGCCCATGAGTGGAAGTGCCCTATGCTCTCCAAGCTGTGTTTTTTAGATGTTTCAGAACACACCGTACACTTCTCCAGAGTGGCTGTTGGCAAGTTACATCCCACCCATCAGCGTAGCAAGGCTCCCATTTCTCCATGGCCGGTCCTGCATTTCTGGTTTGGACACTTTTTTCCGCATGGCCCTTTTGCCCGCTGGGAAGCGAGACTTCTTTGGAGCGCTGATTGGCCTTTCCAGGTTGCTTGGTTGGCCAAAAAGGGCGTATGCGTTTTTTCCTGAATATATTCAGGAAAAAACGCATACGCCCTTTTTGGCCAAGGGCATCATTGTCCACGTTTTGCCGCTTTTCATGTGCTTTCAAGGCGATTCGAATCTACCTCCTGAAATCTGTTTCCTGCAATTCTGCCTTGCTTTCAAAGCCTCTTCGTTGCCTTCCCTTAATATATTTGTGGACGAGAGGTATCATTTAAAACTCTGCAGGTTTGTGAATTGCAGTGCCCCTGAGCTCCATTTTTCAACTCGCTTTTTTGGGAGCTGGCCGCAAAAGCGCAGGATTGCTTCAGGCCCTCTTCTGGTTCTGGGGGGCAGGCTGAGCTTGTGCTTAATTCTTCTTCCTGATGGGAAAATAGAGTGACCTGTGCCTGTCCCAACACCTAGAGCTAGTCTCTCATTGGTTCCCCCTCTTCCCGTTCATCCTCAGGACAAATTGCAACCTGTACGGAACAGGAGGTTAAAGGTGCTGATTCTCCAAGGAGGGAGATGGCTAGTAAATCGGCTGGAATGGCGAACCCGAGCAAAGGAGATGAGAAATGAGGTGCGTTTTAGAAACCTTTCCCGATCACACGGTGTACCATCTTCTGGGTTTCTCATGCCTGTTTTCGACGTAGGAAGATGCCCTTGAACCTGGAGATTTGGGACCCATGGGATGGGTACCATGCAGTATTACTTGAAAGGGTCTGCGTTGGCTCACCCAACCTCACCGAACCTCTCAGCCCCAAGAGTGTCCACCCTTATGTCTCAATCAGCTGTGGGTCTAGATATGGTCAATCCAGGTTGCATCACAGCCCCTGAACGAATTTTGTAAGAATTTCTCTCTCTTTCACTGCCTTTGTTTCACGGGTTTTGAAAAGTAATTTATTTTTATAATGGGGTTTAGCTGCTTTTCACGGCTGTGTTTATGCCGCTTTACACCCCCTTGACTCACTTACAGAGAGATATCAATACATAGGTTTGAAGATTCTTACTAGTCAGATATATTCTTGTGCGGTGAATAGGGGGTGTTGAGTCCAGTTCACTGAAAAAGGAATAGGTCTTGTCTCTTACATATTGGGTTTATGGAACGGTATCGGAGCTAATTTGAAACCCTTGTTTTATGCATCACCCCACCTCACCTTTCCCGTTCAGCAGCCATAGTGTGTTTTCTGAACGTGTGACTCTGTTCTGTTTTGTAATTCAGTTCAAGTGTAGCGGTTTTTACATTCCCTCTCTAAGTGATATCTTATGATAAGTGTCTTTTTCTGTGTGACTTATTTCACTTAGAATCGTCGTACCTACATCCACTCATCGTGCTGCTACTAGCCTTATGACGTGGATTTCATGGCTGAGTGATATTCCATTGTACATGAGGACCACCACTTCTTTATCCATTTTTCTCTTTCCTAGGATATTTAAGGTGTAATGAAGTGGGGGTTCTTGTCAACAGAGCAGCCCTAAACTTTGGGGTGCCTGTGTCTTGCTGATTTTTAGTTTTCCCAATTTATACGCCCATGAGTGGAAGTGCCCTATGCTCTCCAAGCTGTGTTTTTTAGATGTTTCAGAACACACCGTACACTTCTCCAGAGTGGCTGTTGGCAAGTTACATCCCACCCATCAGCGTAGCAAGGCTCCCATTTCTCCATGGCCGGTCCTGCATTTCTGGTTTGGACACTTTTTTCCGCATGGCCCTTTTGCCCGCTGGGAAGCGAGACTTCTTTGGAGCGCTGATTGGCCTTTCCAGGTTGCTTGGTTGGCCAAAAAGGGCGTATGCGTTTTTTCCTGAATATATTCAGGAAAAAACGCATACGCCCTTTTTGGCCAAGGGCATCATTGTCCACGTTTTGCCGCTTTTCATGTGCTTTCAAGGCGATTCGAATCTACCTCCTGAAATCTGTTTCCTGCAATTCTGCCTTGCTTTCAAAGCCTCTTCGTTGCCTTCCCTTAATATATTTGTGGACGAGAGGTATCATTTAAAACTCTCCAGGTTTGTGAATTGCAGTGCCCCTGAGCTCCATTTTTCAACTCGCTTTTTTGGGAGCTGGCCGCAAAAGCGCAGGATTGCTTCAGGCCCTCTTCTGGTTCTGGGGGGCAGGCTGAGCTTGTGCTTAATTCTTCTTCCTGATGGGAAAATAGAGTGACCTGTGCCTGTCCCAACACCTAGAGCTAGTCTCTCATTGGTTCCCCCTCTTCCCGTTCATCCTCAGGACAAATTGCAACCTGTACGGAACAGGAGGTTAAAGGTGCTGATTCTCCAAGGAGGGAGATGGCTAGTAAATCGGCTGGAATGGCGAACCCGAGCAAAGGAGATGAGAAATGAGGTGCGTTTTAGAAACCTTTCCCGATCACACGGTGTACCATCTTCTGGGTTTCTCATGCCTGTTTTCGACGTAGGAAGATGCCCTTGAACCTGGAGATTTGGGACCCATGGGATGGGTACCATGCAGTATTACTTGAAAGGGTCTGCGTTGGCTCACCCAACCTCACCGAACCTCTCAGCCCCAAGAGTGTCCACCCTTATGTCTCAATCACCTGTGGGTCTAGATATGGTCAATCCAGGTTGCATCACAGCCCCTGAACGAATTTTGTAAGAATTTCTCTCTCTTTCACTGCCTTTGTTTCACGGGTTTTGAAAAGTAATTTATTTTTATAATGGGGTTTAGCTGCTTTTCACGGCTGTGTTTATGCCGCTTTACACCCCCTTGACTCACTTACAGAGAGATATCAATACATAGGTTTGAAGATTCTTACTAGTCAGATATATTCTTGTGCGGTGAATAGGGGGTGTTGAGTCCAGTTCACTGAAAAAGGAATAGGTCTTGTCTCTTACATATTGGGTTTATGGAACGGTATCGGAGCTAATTTGAAACCCTTGTTTTATGCATCACCCCACCTCACCTTTCCCGTTCAGCAGCCATAGTGTGTTTTCTGAACGTGTGACTCTGTTCTGTTTTGTAATTCAGTTCAAGTGTAGCGGTTTTTACATTCCCTCTCTAAGTGATATCTTATGATAAGTGTCTTTTTCTGTGTGACTTATTTCACTTAGAATCGTCGTACCTAAATCCACTCTTCGTGCTGCTACTAGCCTTATGAGGTGGATTTCATGGCTGAGTGATATTCCATTGTACATGAGGACCACAACTTCTTTATCCATTTTTCTCTTTCCTAGGATATTTAAGGTGTAATGAAGTGGGGGTTCTTGTCAACAGAGCAGCCCTAAACTTTGGGGTGCCTGTGTCTTGCTGATTTTTAGTTTTCCCAATTTATACGCCCATGAGTGGAAGTGCCCTATGCTCTCCAAGCTGTGTTTTTTAGATGTTTCAGAACACACCGTACACTTCTCCAGAGTGGCTGTTGGCAATTTACATCCCACCCATCAGCGTAGCAAGGCTCCCATTTCTCCATGGCCGGTCCTGCATTTCTGGTTTGGACACTTTTTTCCGCATGGCCCTTTTGCCCGCTGGGAAGCGAGACTTCTTTGGAGCGCTGATTGGCCTTTCCAGGTTGCTTGGTTGGCCAAAAAGGGCGTATGCGTTTTTTCCTGAATATATTCAGGAAAAAACGCATACGCCCTTTTTGGCCAAGGGCATCATTGTCCACGTTTTGCCGCTTTTCATGTGCTTTCAAGGCGATTCGAATCTACCTCCTGAAATCTGTTTCCTGCAATTCTGCCTTGCTTTCAAAGCCTCTTCGTTGCCTTCCCTTAATATATTTGTGGACGAGAGGTATCATTTAAAACTCTGCAGGTTTGTGAATTGCAGTGCCCCTGAGCTCCATTTTTCAACTCGCTTTTTTGGGAGCTGGCCGCAAAAGCGCAGGATTGCTTCAGGCCCTCTTCTGGTTCTGGGGGGCAGGCTGAGCTTGTGCTTAATTCTTCTTCCTGATGGGAAAATAGAGTGACCTGTGCCTGTCCCAACACCTAGAGCTAGTCTCTCATTGGTTCCCCCTCTTCCCCTTCATCCTCAGGACAAATTGCAACCTGTACGGAACAGGAGGTTAAAGGTGCTGATTCTCCAAGGAGGGAGATGGCTAGTAAATCGGCTGGAATGGCGAACCCGAGCAAAGGAGATGAGAAATGAGGTGCGTTTTAGAAACCTTTCCCGATCACACGGTGTACCATCTTCTGGGTTTCTCATGCCTGTTTTCGACGTAGGAAGATACCCTTGAACCTGGAGATTTGGGACCCATGGGATGGGTACCATGCAGTATTACTTGAAAGGGTCTGCGTTGGCTCACCCAACCTCACCGAACCTCTCAGCCCCAAGAGTGTCCACCCTTATGTCTCAATCAGCTGTGGGTCTAGATATGGTCAATCCAGGTTGCATCACAGCCCCTGAACGAATTTTGTAAGAATTTCTCTCTCTTTCACTGCCTTTGTTTCACGGGTTTTGAAAAGTAATTTATTTTTATAATGGGGTTTAGCTGCTTTTCACGGCTGTGTTTATGCCGCTTTACACCCCCTTGACTCACTTACAGAGAGATATCAATACATAGGTTTGAAGATTCTTACTAGTCAGATATATTCTTGTGCGGTGAATAGGGGGTGTTGAGTCCAGTTCACTGAAAAAGGAATAGGTCTTGTCTCTTACATATTGGGTTTATGGAACGGTATCGGAGCTAATTTGAAACCCTTGTTTTATGCATCACCCCACCTCACCTTTCCCGTTCAGCAGCCATAGTGTGTTTTCTGAACGTGTGACTCTGTTCTGTTTTGTAATTCAGTTCAAGTGTAGCGGTTTTTACATTCCCTCTCTAAGTGATATCTTATGATAAGTGTCTTTTTCTGTGTGACTTATTTCACTTAGAATCGTCGTACCTAAATCCACTCATCGTGCTGCTACTAGCCTTATGACGTGGATTTCATGGCTGAGTGATATTCCATTGTACATGAGGACCACCACTTCTTTATCCATTTTTCGCTTTCCTAGGATATTTAAGGTGTAATGAAGTGGGGGTTCTTGTCAACAGAGCAGCCCTAAACTTTGGGGTGCCTGTGTCTTGCTGATTTTTAGTTTTCCCAATTTATACGCCCATGAGTGGAAGTGCCCTATGCTCTCCAAGCTGTGTTTTTTAGATGTTTCAGAACACACCGTACACTTCTCCAGAGTGGCTGTTGGCAAGTTACATCCCACCCATCAGCGTAGCAAGGCTCCCATTTCTCCATGGCCGGTCCTGCATTTCTGGTTTGGACACTTTTTTCCGCATGGCCCTTTTGCCCGCTGGGAAGCGAGACTTCTTTGGAGCGCTGATTGGCCTTTCCAGGTTGCTTGGTTGGCCAAAAAGGGCGTATGCGTTTTTTCCTGAATATATTCAGGAAAAAACGCATACGCCCTTTTTGGCCAAGGGCATCATTGTCCACGTTTTGCCGCTTTTCATGTGCTTTCAAGGCGATTCGAATCTACCTCCTGAAATCTGTTTCCTGCAATTCTGCCTTGCTTTCAAAGCCTCTTCGTTGCCTTCCCTTAATATATTTGTGGACGAGAGGTATCATTTAAAACTCTGCAGGTTTGTGAATTGCAGTGCCCCTGAGCTCCATTTTTCAACTCGCTTTTTTGGGAGCTGGCCGCAAAAGCGCAGGATTGCTTCAGGCCCTCTTCTGGTTCTGGGGGGCAGGCTGAGCTTGTGCTTAATTCTTCTTCCTGATGGGAAAATAGAGTGACCTGTGCCTGTCCCAACACCTAGAGCTAGTCTCTCATTGGTTCCCCCTCTTCCCGTTCATCCTCAGGACAAATTGCAACCTGTACGGAACAGGAGGTTAAAGGTGCTGATTCTCCAAGGAGGGAGATGGCTAGTAAATCGGCTGGAATGGCGAACCCGAGCAAAGGAGATGAGAAATGAGGTGCGTTTTAGAAACCTTTCCCGATCACACGGTGTACCATCTTCTGGGTTTCTCATGCCTGTTTTCGACGTAGGAAGATGCCCTTGAACCTGGAGATTTGGGACCCATGGGATGGGTACCATGCAGTATTACTTGAAAGGGTCTGCGTTGGCTCACCCAACCTCACCGAACCTCTCAGCCCCAAGAGTGTCCACCCTTATGTCTCAATCAGCTGTGGGTCTAGATATGGTCAATCCAGGTTGCATCACAGCCCCTGAACGAATTTTGTAAGAATTTCTCTCTCTTTCACTGCCTTTGATTCACGGGTTTTGAAAAGTAATTTATTTTTATAATGGGGTTTAGCTGCTTTTCACGGCTGTGTTTATGCTGCTTTACACCCCCTTGACTCACTTACAGAGAGATATCAATACATAGGTTTGAAGATTCTTACTAGTCAGATATATTCTTGTGCGGTGAATAGGGGGTGTTGAGTCCAGTTCACTGAAAAAGGAATAGGTCTTGTCTCTTACATATTGGGTTTATGGAACGGTATCGGAGCTAATTTGAAACCCTTGTTTTATGCATCACCCCACCTCACCTTTCCCGTTCAGCAGCCATAGTGTGTTTTCTGAACGTGTGACTCTGTTCTGTTTTGTAATTCAGTTCAAGTGTAGCGGTTTTTACATTCCCTCTCTAAGTGATATCTTATGATAAGTGTCTTTTTCTGTGTGACTTATTTCACTTAGAATCGTCGTACCTAAATCCACTCATCATGCTGCTACTAGCCTTATGACGTGGATTTCATGGCTGAGTGATATTCCATTGTACATGAGGACCACCACTTCTTTATCCATTTTTCGCTTTCCTAGGATATTTAAGGTGTAATGAAGTGGGGGTTCTTGTCAACAGAGCAGCCCTAAACTTTGGGGTGCCTGTGTCTTGCTGATTTTTAGTTTTCCCAATTTATACGCCCATGAGTGGAAGTGCCCTATGCTCTCCAAGCTGTGTTTTTTAGATGTTTCAGAACACACCGTACACTTCTCCAGAGTGGCTGTTGGCAAGTTACATCCCACCCATCAGCGTAGCAAGGCTCCCATTTCTCCATGGCCGGTCCTGCATTTCTGGTTTGGACACTTTTTTCCGCATGGCCCTTTTGCCCGCTGGGAAGCGAGACTTCTTTGGAGCGCTGATTGGCCTTTCCAGGTTGCTTGGTTGGCCAAAAAGGGCGTATGCGTTTTTTCCTGAATATATTCAGGAAAAAACGCATACGCCCTTTTTGGCCAAGGGCATCATTGTCCACGTTTTGCCGCTTTTCATGTGCTTTCAAGGCGATTCGAATCTACCTCCTGAAATCTGTTTCCTGCAATTCTGCCTTGCTTTCAAAGCCTCTTCGTTGCCTTCCCTTAATATATTTGTGGACGAGAGGTATCATTTAAAACTCTGCAGGTTTGTGAATTGCAGTGCCCCTGAGCTCCATTTTTCAACTCGCTTTTTTGGGAGCTGGCCGCAAAAGCGCAGGATTGCTTCAGGCCCTCTTCTGGTTCTGGGGGGCAGGCTGAGCTTGTGCTTAATTCTTCTTCCTGATGGGAAAATAGAGTGACCTGTGCCTGTCCCAACACCTAGAGCTAGTCTCTCATTGGTTCCCCCTCTTCCCCTTCATCCTCAGGACAAATTGCAACCTGTACGGAACAGGAGGTTAAAGGTGCTGATTCTCCAAGGAGGGAGATGGCTAGTAAATCGGCTGGAATGGCGAACCCGAGCAAAGGAGATGAGAAATGAGGTGCGTTTTAGAAACCTTTCCCGATCACACGGTGTACCATCTTCTGGGTTTCTCATGCCTGTTTTCGACGTAGGAAGATGCCCTTGAACCTGGAGATTTGGGACCCATGGGATGGGTACCATGCAGTATTACTTGAAAGGGTCTGCGTTGGCTCACCCAACCTCACCGAACCTCTCAGCCCCAAGAGTGTCCACCCTTATGTCGCAATCAGCTGTGGGTCTAGATATGGTCAATCCAGGTTGCATCACAGCCCCTGAACGAATTTTGTAAGAATTTCTCTCTCTTTCACTGCCTTTGTTTCACGGGTTTTGAAAAGTAATTTATTTTTATAATGGGCTTTAGCTGCTTTTCACGGCTGTGTTTATGCCGCTTTACACCCCCTTGACTCACTTACAGAGAGATATCAATACATAGGTTTGAAGATTCTTACTAGTCAGATATATTCTTGTGCGGTGAATAGGGGGTGTTGAGTCCAGTTCACTGAAAAAGGAATAGGTCTTGTCTCTTACATATTGGGTTTATGGAACGGTATCGGAGCTAATTTGAAACCCTTGTTTTATGCATCACCCCACCTCACCTTTCCCGTTCAGCAGCCATAGTGTGTTTTCTGAACGTGTGACTCTGTTCTGTTTTGTAATTCAGTTCAAGTGTAGCGGTTTTTACATTCCCTCTCTAAGTGATATCTTATGATAAGTGTCTTTCTCTGTGTGACTTATTTCACTTAGAATCGTCGTACCTAAATCCACTCATCGTGCTGCTACTAGCCTTATGACGTGGATTTCCTGGCTGAGTGATATTCCATTGTACATGAGGACCACAACTTCTTTATTCATTTTTCGCTTTCCTAGGATATTTAAGGTGTAATGAAGTGGGGGTTCTTGTCAACAGAGCAGCCCTAAACTTTGGGGTGCCTGTGTCTTGCTGATTTTTAGTTTTCCCAATTTATACGCCCATGAGTGGAAGTGCCCTATGCTCTCCAAGCTGTGTTTTTTAGATGTTTCAGAACACACCGTACACTTCTCCAGAGTGGCTGTTGGCAAGTTACATCCCACCCATCAGCGTAGCAAGGCTCCCATTTCTCCATGGCCGGTCCTGCATTTCTGGTTTGGACACTTTTTTCCGCATGGCCCTTTTGCCCGCTGGGAAGCGAGACTTCTTTGGAGCGCTGATTGGCCTTTCCAGGTTGCTTGGTTGGCCAAAAAGGGCGTATGCGTTTTTTCCTGAATATATTCAGGAAAAAACGCATACGCCCTTTTTGGCCAAGGGCATCATTGTCCACGTTTTGCCGCTTTTCATGTGCTTTCAAGGCGATTCGAATCTACCTCCTGAAATCTGTTTCCTGCAATTCTGCCTTGCTTTCAAAGCCTCTTCGTTGCCTTCCCTTAATATATTTGTGGACGAGAGGTATCATTTAAAACTCTGCAGGTTTGTGAATTGCAGTGCCCCTGAGCTCCATTTTTCAACTCGCTTTTTTGGGAGCTGGCCGCAAAAGCGCAGGATTGCTTCAGGCCCTCTTCTGGTTCTGGGGGGCAGGCTGAGCTTGTGCTTAATTCTTCTTCCTGATGGGAAAATAGAGTGACCTGTGCCTGTCCCAACACCTAGAGCTAGTCTCTCATTGGTTCCCCCTCTTCCCGTTCATCCTCAGGACAAATTGCAACCTGTACGGAACAGGAGGTTAAAGGTGCTGATTCTCCAAGGAGGGAGATGGCTAGTAAATCGGCTGGAATGGCGAACCCGAGCAAAGGAGATGAGAAATGAGGTGCGTTTTAGAAACCTTTCCCGATCACACGGTGTACCATCTTCTGGGTTTCTCATGCCTGTTTTCGACGTAGGAAGATGCCCTTGAACCTGGAGATTTGGGACCCATGGGATGGGTACCATGCAGTATTACTTGAAAGGGTCTGCGTTGGCTCACCCAACCTCACCGAACCTCTCAGCCCCAAGAGTGTCCACCCTTATGTCTCAATCAGCTGTGGGTCTAGATATGGTCAATCCAGGTTGCATCACAGCCCCTGAACGAATTTTGTAAGAATTTCTCTCTCTTTCACTGCCTTTGTTTCACGGGTTTTGAAAAGTAATTTATTTTTATAATGGGGTTTAGCTGCTTTTCACGGCTGTGTTTATGCCGCTTTACACCCCCTTGACTCACTTACAGAGAGATATCAATACATAGGTTTGAAGATTCTTACTAGTCAGATATATTCTTGTGCGGTGAATAGGGGGTGTTGAGTCCAGTTCACTGAAAAAGGAATAGGTCTTGTCTCTTACATATTGGGTTTATGGAACGGTATCGGAGCTAATTTGAAACCCTTGTTTTATGCATCACCCCACCTCACCTTTCCCGTTCAGCAGCCATAGTGTGTTTTCTGAACGTGTGACTCTGTTCTGTTTTGTAATTCAGTTCAAGTGTAGCGGTTTTTACATTCCCTCTCTAAGTGATATCTTATGATAAGTGTCTTTTTCTGTGTGACTTATTTCACTTAGAATCGTCGTACCTAAATCCACTCATCGTGCTGCTACTAGCCTTATGACGTGGATTTCATGGCTGAGTGATATTCCATTGTACATGAGGACCACCACTTCTTTATCCATTTTTCTCTTTCCTAGGATATTTAAGGTGTAATGAAGTGGGGGTTCTTGTCAACAGAGCAGCCCTAAACTTTGGGGTGCCTGTGTCTTGCTGATTTTTAGTTTTCCCAATTTATACGCCCATGAGTGGAAGTGCCCTATGCTCTCCAAGCTGTGTTTTTTAGATGTTTCAGAACACACCGTACACTTCTCCAGAGTGGCTGTTGGCAAGTTACATCCCACCCATCAGCGTAGCAAGGCTCCCATTTCTCCATGGCCGGTCCTGCATTTCTGGTTTGGACACTTTTTTCCGCATGGCCCTTTTGCCCGCTGGGAAGCGAGACTTCTTTGGAGCGCTGATTGGCCTTTCCAGGTTGCTTGGTTGGCCAAAAAGGGCGTATGCGTTTTTTCCTGAATATATTCAGGAAAAAACGCATACGCCCTTTTTGGCCAAGGGCATCATTGTCCACGTTTTGCTGCTTTTCATGTGCTTTCAAGGCGATTCGAATCTACCTCCTGAAATCTGTTTCCTGCAATTCTGCCTTGCTTTCAAAGCCTCTTCGTTGCCTTCCCTTAATATATTTGTGGACGAGAGGTATCATTTAAAACTCTGCAGGTTTGTGAATTGCAGTGCCCCTGAGCTCCATTTTTCAACTCGCTTTTTTGGGAGCTGGCCGCAAAAGCGCAGGATTGCTTCAGGCCCTCTTCTGGTTCTGGGGGGCAGGCTGAGCTTGTGCTTAATTCTTCTTCCTGATGGGAAAATAGAGTGACCTGGGCCTGTCCCAACACCTAGAGCTAGTCTCTCATTGGTTCCCCCTCTTCCCGTTCATCCTCAGGACAAATTGCAACCTGTACGGAACAGGAGGTTAAAGGTGCTGATTCTCCAAGGAGGGAGATGGCTAGTAAATCGGCTGGAATGGCGAACCCGAGCAAAGGAGATGAGAAATGAGGTGCGTTTTAGAAACCTTTCCCGATCACACGGTGTACCATCTTCTGGGTTTCTCATGCCTGTTTTCGACGTAGGAAGATGCCCTTGAACCTGGAGATTTGGGACCCATGGGATGGGTACCATGCAGTATTACTTGAAAGGGTCTGCGTTGGCTCACCCAACCTCACCGAACCTCTCAGCCCCAAGAGTGTCCACCCTTATGTCTCAATCAGCTGTGGGTCTAGATATGGTCAATCCAGGTTGCATCACAGCCCCTGAACGAATTTTGTAAGAATTTCTCTCTCTTTCACTGACTTTGTTTCACGGGTTTTGAAAAGTAATTTATTTTTATAATGGGGTTTAGCTGCTTTTCACGGCTGTGTTTATGCCGCTTTACACCCCCTTGACTCACTTACAGAGAGATATCAATACATAGGTTTGAAGATTCTTACTAGTCAGATATATTCTTGTGCGGTGAATAGGGGGTGTTGAGTCCAGTTCACTGAAAAAGGAATAGGTCTTGTCTCTTACATATTGGGTTTATGGAACGGTATCGGAGCTAATTTGAAACCCTTGTTTTATGCATCACCCCACCTCACCTTTCCCGTTCAGCAGCCATAGTGTGTTTTCTGAACGTGTGACTCTGTTCTGTTTTGTAATTCAGTTCAAGTGTAGCGGTTTTTACATTCCCTCTCTAAGTGATATCTTATGATAAGTGTCTTTCTCTGTGTGACTTATTTCACTTAGAATCGTCGTACCTAAATCCACTCATCGTGCTGCTACTAGCCTTATGACGTGGATTTCCTGGCTGAGTGATATTCCATTGTACATGAGGACCACAACTTCTTTATTCATTTTTCGCTTTCCTAGGATATTTAAGGTGTAATGAAGTGGGGGTTCTTGTCAACAGAGCAGCCCTAAACTTTGGGGTGCCTGTGTCTTGCTGATTTTTAGTTTTCCCAATTTATACGCCCATGAGTGGAAGTGCCCTATGCTCTCCAAGCTGTGTTTTTTAGATGTTTCAGAACACACCGTACACTTCTCCAGAGTGGCTGTTGGCAAGTTACATCCCACCCATCAGCGTAGCAAGGCTCCCATTTCTCCATGGCCGGTCCTGCATTTCTGGTTTGGACACTTTTTTCCGCATGGCCCTTTTGCCCGCTGGGAAGCGAGACTTCTTTGGAGCGCTGATTGGCCTTTCCAGGTTGCTTGGTTGGCCAAAAAGGGCGTATGCGTTTTTTCCTGAATATATTCAGGAAAAAACGCATACGCCCTTTTTGGCCAAGGGCATCATTGTCCACGTTTTGCCGCTTTTCATGTGCTTTCAAGGCGATTCGAATCTACCTCCTGAAATCTGTTTCCTGCAATTCTGCCTTGCTTTCAAAGCCTCTTCGTTGCCTTCCCTTAATATATTTGTGGACGAGAGGTATCATTTAAAACTCTGCAGGTTTGTGAATTGCAGTGCCCCTGAGCTCCATTTTTCAACTCGCTTTTTTGGGAGCTGGCCGCAAAAGCGCAGGATTGCTTCAGGCCCTCTTCTGGTTCTGGGGGGCAGGCTGAGCTTGTGCTTAATTCTTCTTCCTGATGGGAAAATAGAGTGACCTGGGCCTGTCCCAACACCTAGAGCTAGTCTCTCATTGGTTCCCCCTCTTCCCGTTCATCCTCAGGACAAATTGCAACCTGTACGGAACAGGAGGTTAAAGGTGCTGATTCTCCAAGGAGGGAGATGGCTAGTAAATCGGCTGGAATGGCGAACCCGAGCAAAGGAGATGAGAAATGAGGTGCGTTTTAGAAACCTTTCCCGATCACACGGTGTACCATCTTCTGGGTTTCTCATGCCTGTTTTCGACGTAGGAAGATGCCCTTGAACCTGGAGATTTGGGACCCATGGGATGGGTACCATGCAGTATTACTTGAAAGGGTCTGCGTTGGCTCACCCAACCTCACCGAACCTCTCAGCCCCAAGAGTGTCCACCCTTATGTCTCAATCAGCTGTGGGTCTAGATATGGTCAATCCAGGTTGCATCACAGCCCCTGAACGAATTTTGTAAGAATTTCTCTCTCTTTCACTGCCTTTGTTTCACGGGTTTTGAAAAGTAATTTATTTTTATAATGGGGTTTAGCTGCTTTTCACGGCTGTGTTTATGCCGCTTTACACCCCCTTGACTCACTTACAGAGAGATATCAATACATAGGTTTGAAGATTCTTACTAGTCAGATATATTCTTGTGCGGTGAATAGGGGGTGTTGAGTCCAGTTCACTGAAAAAGGAATAGGTCTTGTCTCTTACATATTGGGTTTATGGAACGGTATCGGAGCTAATTTGAAACCCTTGTTTTATGCATCACCCCACCTCACCTTTCCCGTTCAGCAGCCATAGTGTGTTTTCTGAACGTGTGACTCTGTTCTGTTTTGTAATTCAGTTCAAGTGTAGCGGTTTTTACATTCCCTCTCTAAGTGATATCTTATGATAAGTGTCTTTTTCTGTGTGACTTATTTCACTTAGAATCGTCGTACCTAAATCCACTCATCGTGCTGCTACTAGCCTTATGACGTGTATTTCATGGCTGAGTGATATTCCATTGTACATGAGGACCACAACTTCTTTATCCATTTTTCGCTTTCCTAGGATATTTAAGGTGTAATGAAGTGGGGGTTCTTGTCAACAGAGCAGCCCTAAACTTTGGGGTGCCTGTGTCTTGCTGATTTTTAGTTTTCCCAATTTATACGCCCATGAGTGGAAGTGCCCTATGCTCTCCAAGCTGTGTTTTTTAGATGTTTCAGAACACACCGTACACTTCTCCAGAGTGGCTGTTGGCAAGTTACATCCCACCCATCAGCGTAGCAAGGCTCCCATTTCTCCATGGCCGGTCCTGCATTTCTGGTTTGGACACTTTTTTCCGCATGGCCCTTTTGCCCGCTGGGAAGCGAGACTTCTTTGGAGCGCTGATTGGCCTTTCCAGGTTGCTTGGTTGGCCAAAAAGTGTGTATGCGTTTTTTCCTGAATATATTCAGGAAAAAACGCATACGCCCTTTTTGGCCAAGGGCATCATTGTCCACGTTTTGCCGCTTTTCATGTGCTTTCAAGGCGATTCGAATCTACCTCCTGAAATCTGTTTCCTGCAATTCTGCCTTGCTTTCAAAGCCTCTTCGTTGCCTTCCCTTAATATATTTGTGGACGAGAGGTATCATTTAAAACTCTGCAGGTTTGTGAATTGCAGTGCCCCTGAGCTCCATTTTTCAACTCGCTTTTTTGGGAGCTGGCCGCAAAAGCGCAGGATTGCTTCAGGCCCTCTTCTGGTTCTGGGGGGCAGGCTGAGCTTGTGCTTAATTCTTCTTCCTGATGGGAAAATAGAGTGACCTGTGCCTGTCCCAACACCTAGAGCTAGTCTCTCATTGGTTCCCCCTCTTCCCGTTCATCCTCAGGACAAATTGCAACCTGTACGGAACAGGAGGTTAAAGGTGCTGATTCTCCAAGGAGGGAGATGGCTAGTAAATCGGCTGGAATGGCGAACCCGAGCAAAGGAGATGAGAAATGAGGTGCGTTTTAGAAACCTTTCCCGATCACACGGTGTACCATCTTCTGGGTTTCTCATGCCTGTTTTCGACGTAGGAAGATGCCCTTGAACCTGGAGATTTGGGACCCATGGGATGGGTACCATGCAGTATTACTTGAAAGGGTCTGCGTTGGCTCACCCAACCTCACCGAACCTCTCAGCCCCAAGAGTGTCCACCCTTATGTCTCAATCAGCTGTGGGTCTAGATATGGTCAATCCAGGTTGCATCACAGCCCCTGAACGAATTTTGTAAGAATTTCTCTCTCTTTCACTGCCTTTGTTTCACGGGTTTTGAAAAGTAATTTATTTTTATAATGGGGTTTAGCTGCTTTTCACGGCTGTGTTTATGCCGCTTTACACCCCCTTGACTCACTTACAGAGAGATATCAATACATAGGTTTGAAGATTCTTACTAGTCAGATATATTCTTGTGCGGTGAATAGGGGGTGTTGAGTCCAGTTCACTGAAAAAGGAATAGGTCTTGTCTCTTACATATTGGGTTTATGGAACGGTATCGGAGCTAATTTGAAACCCTTGTTTTATGCATCACCCCACCTCACCTTTCCCGTTCAGCAGCCATAGTGTGTTTTCTAAACGTGTGACTCTGTTCTGTTTTGTAATTCAGTTCAAGTGTAGCGGTTTTTACATTCCCTCTCTAAGTGATATCTTATGATAAGTGTCTTTTTCTGTGTGACTTATTTCAGTTAGAATCGTCGTACCTAAATCCACTCATCGTGCTGCTACGAGCCTTATGACGTGGATTTCATGGCTGAGTGATATTCCATTGTACATGAGGACCACCACTTCTTTATCCATTTTTCTCTTTCCTAGGATATTTAAGGTGTAATGAAGTGGGGGTTCTTGTCAACAGAGCAGCCCTAAACTTTGGGGTGCCTGTGTCTTGCTGATTTTTAGTTTTCCCAATTTATACGCCCATGAGTGGAAGTGCCCTATGCTCTCCAAGCTGTGTTTTTTAGATGTTTCAGAACACACCGTACACTTCTCCAGAGTGGCTGTTGGCAATTTACATCCCACCCATCAGCGTAGCAAGGCTCCCATTTCTCCATGGCCGGTCCTGCATTTCTGGTTTGGACACTTTTTTCCGCATGGCCCTTTTGCCCGCTGGGAAGCGAGACTTCTTTGGAGCGCTGATTGGCCTTTCCAGGTTGCTTGGTTGGCCAAAAAGGGCGTATGCGTTTTTTCCTGAATATATTCAGGAAAAAACGCATACGCCCTTTTTGGCCAAGGGCATCATTGTCCACGTTTTGCCGCTTTTCATGTGCTTTCAAGGCGATTCGAATCTACCTCCTGAAATCTGTTTCCTGCAATTCTGCCTTGCTTTCAAAGCCTCTTCCTTGCCTTCCCTTAATATATTTGTGGACGAGAGGTATCATTTAAAACTCTGCAGGTTTGTGAATTGCAGTGCCCCTGAGCTCCATTTTTCAACTCGCTTTTTTGGGAGCTGGCCGCAAAAGCGCAGGATTGCTTCAGGCCCTCTTCTGGTTCTGGGGGGCAGGCTGAGCTTGTGCTTAATTCTTCTTCCTGATGGGAAAAGAGAGTGACCTGTGCCTGTCCCAACACCTAGAGCTAGTCTCTCATTGGTTCCCCCTCTTCCCGTTCATCCTCAGGACAAATTACAACCTGTACGGAACAGGAGGTTAAAGGTGCTGATTCTCCAAGGAGGGAGATGGCTAGTAAATCGGCTGGAATGGCGAACCCGAGCAAAGGAGATGAGAAATGAGGTGCGTTTAGAAACCTTTCCCGATCACACGGTGTACCATCTTCTGGGTTTCTCATGCCTGTTTTCGACGTAGGAAGATGCCCTTGAACCTGGAGATTTGGGACCCATGGGATGGGTACCATGCAGTATTACTTGAAAGGGTCTGCGTTGGCTCACCCAACCTCACCGAACCTCTCAGCCCCAAGAGTGTCCACCCTTATGTCTCAATCAGCTGTGGGTCTAGATATGGTCAATCCAGGTTGCATCACAGCCCCTGAACGAATTTTGTAAGAATTTCTCTCTCTTTCACTGTCTTTGTTTCACGGGTTTTGAAAAGTAATTTATTTTTATAATGGGGTTTAGCTGCTTTTCACGGCTGTGTTTATGCCGCTTTACACCCCCTTGACTCACTTACAGAGAGATATCAATACATAGGTTTGAAGATTCTTACTAGTCAGATATATTCTTGTGCGGTGAATAGGGGGTGTTAAGTCCAGTTCACTGAAAAAGGAATAGGTCTTGTCTCTTACATATTGGGTTTATGGAACGGTATCTGAGCTAATTAGAAACCCTTGTTTTATGCATCACCCCACCTCACCTTTCCCGTTCAGCAGCCATAGTGTGTTTTCTGAACGTGTGACTCTGTTCTGTTTTGTAATTCAGTTCAAGTGTAGCGGTTTTTACATTCCCTCTCTAAGTGATATCTTATGATAAGTGTCTTTTTCTGTGTGACTTATTTCACTTAGAATCGTCGTACCTAAATCCACTCATCGTGCTGCTACTAGCCTTATGACGTTGATTTCATGGCTGAGTGATATTCCATTGTACATGAGGACCCCAACTTCTTTATCCATTTTTCTCTTTCCTAGGATATTTAAGGTGTAATGAAGTGGGGGTTCTTGTCAACAGAGCAGCCCTAAACTTTGGGGTGCCTGTGTCTTGCTGATTTTTAGTTTTCCCAATTTATACGCCCATGAGTGGAAGTGCCCTATGCTCTCCAAGCTGTGTTTTTTAGATGTTTCAGAACACACTGTACACTTCTCCAGAGTGGCTGTTGGCAATTTACATCCCACCCATCAGCGTAGCAAGGCTCCCATTTCTCCATGGCCGGTCCTGCATTTCTGGTTTGGACACTTTTTTCCCCATGGCCCTTTTGCCCGCTGGGAAGCGAGACTTCTTTGGAGCGCTGATTGGCCTTTCCAGGTTGCTTGGTTGGCCAAAAAGGGCGTATGCGTTTTTTCCTGAATATATTCAGGAAAAAACGCATACGCCCTTTTTGGCCAAGGGCATCATTGTCCACGTTTTGCCGCTTTTCATGTGCTTTCAAGGCGATTCGAATCTACCTCCTGAAATCTGTTTCCTGCAATTCTGCCTTGCTTTCAAAGCCTCTTCGTTGCCTTCCCTTAATATATTTGTGGACGAGAGGTATCATTTAAAACTCTGCAGGTTTGTGAATTGCAGTGCCCCTGAGCTCCATTTTTCAACTCGCTTTTTTGGGAGCTGGCCGCCAAAGCGCAGGATTGCTTCAGGCCCTCTTCTGGTTCTGGGGGGCAGGCTGAGCTTGTGCTTAATTCTTCTTCCTGATGGGAAAATAGAGTGACCTGTGCCTGTCCCAACACCTAGAGCTAGTCTCTCATTGGTTCCCCCTCTTCCCGTTCATCCTCAGGACAAATTACAACCTGTACGGAACAGGAGGTTAAAGGTGCTGATTCTCCAAGGAGGGAGATGGCTAGTAAATCGGCTGGAATGGCGAACCCGAGCAAAGGAGATGAGAAATGAGGTGCGTTTTAGAAACCTTTCCCGATCACACGGTGTACCATCTTCTGGGTTTCTCATGCCTGTTTTCGACGTAGGAAGATGCCCTTGAACCTGGAGATTTGGGACCCATGGGATGGGTACCATGCAGTATTACTTGAAAGGGTCTGCGTTGGCTCACCCAACCTCACCGAACCTCTCAGCCCCAAGAGTGTCCACCCTTATGTCTCAATCAGCTGTGGGTCTAGATATGGTCAATCCAGGTTGCATCACAGCCCCTGAACGAATTTTGTAAGAATTTCTCTCTCTTTCACTGCCTTTGTTTCACGGGTTTTGAAAAGTAATTTATTTTTATAATGGGGTTTAGCTGCTTTTCACGGCTGTGTTTATGCCGCTTTACACCCCCTTGACTCACTTACAGAGAGATATCAATACATAGGTTTGAAGATTCTTACTAGTCAGATATATTCTTGTGCGGTGAATAGGGGGTGTTGAGTCCAGTTCACTGAAAAAGGAATAGGTCTTGTCTCTTACATATTGGGTTTATGGAACGGTATCGGAGCTAATTTGAAACCCTTGTTTTATGCATCACCCCACCTCACCTTTCCCGTTCAGCAGCCATAGTGTGTTTTCTGAACGTGTGACTCTGTTCTGTTTTGTAATTCAGTTCAAGTGTAGCGGTTTTTACATTCCCTCTCTAAGTGATATCTTATGATAAGTGTCTTTTTCTGTGTGACTTATTTCACTTAGAATCGTCGTACCTAAATCCACTCATCGTGCTGCTACTAGCCTTATGACGTGGATTTCATGGCTGAGTGATATTCCATTGTACATGAGGACCACCACTTCTTTATCCATTTTTCTCTTTCCTAGGATATTTAAGGTGTAATGAAGTGGGGGTTCTTGTCAACAGAGCAGCCCTAAACTTTCGGGTGCCTGTGTCTTGCTGATTTTTAGTTTTCCCAATTTATACGCCCATGAGTGGAAGTGCCCTATGCTCTCCAAGCTGTGTTTTTTAGATGTTTCAGAACACACCGTACACTTCTCCAGAGTGGCTGTTGGCAATTTACATCCCACCCATCAGCGTAGCAAGGCTCCCATTTCTCCATGGCCGGTCCTGCATTTCTGGTTTGGACACTTTTTTCCGCATGGCCCTTTTGCCCGCTGGGAAGCGAGACTTCTTTGGAGCGCTGATTGGCCTTTCCAGGTTGCTTGGTTGGCCAAAAAGGGCGTATGCGTTTTTTCCTGAATATATTCAGGAAAAAACGCATACGCCCTTTTTGGCCAAGGGCATCATTGTCCACGTTTTGCCGCTTTTCATGTGCTTTCAAGGCGATTCGAATCTACCTCCTGAAATCTGTTTCCTGCAATTCTGCCTTGCTTTCAAAGCCTCTTCGTTGCCTTCCCTTAATATATTTGTGGACGAGAGGTATCATTTAAAACTCTGCAGGTTTGTGAATTGCAGTGCCCCTGAGCTCCATTTTTCAACTCGCTTTTTTGGGAGCTGGCCGCAAAAGCGCAGGATTGCTTCAGGCCCTCTTCTGGTTCTGGGGGGCAGGCTGAGCTTGTGCTTAATTCTTCTTCCTGATGGGAAAATAGAGTGACCTGTGCCTGTCCCAACACCTAGAGCTAGTCTCTCATTGGTTCCCCCTCTTCCCGTTCATCCTCAGGACAAATTGCAACCTGTACGGAACAGGAGGTTAAAGGTGCTGATTCTCCAAGGAGGGAGATGGCTAGTAAATCGGCTGGAATGGCGAACCCGAGCAAAGGAGATGAGAAATGAGGTGCGTTTTAGAAACCTTTCCCGATCACACGGTGTACCATCTTCTGGGTTTCTCATGCCTGTTTTCGACGTAGGAAGATGCCCTTGAACCTGGAGATTTGGGACCCATGGGATGGGTACCATGCAGTATTACTTGAAAGGGTCTGCGTTGGCTCACCCAACCTCACCGAAACTCTCAGCCCCAAGAGTGTCCACCCTTATGTCGCAATCAGCTGTGGGTCTAGATATGGTCAATCCAGGTTGCATCACAGCCCCTGAACGAATTATGTAAGAATTTCTCTCTCTTTCACTGCCTTTGTTTCACGGGTTTTGAAAAGTAATTTATTTTTATAATGGGGTTTAGCTGCTTTTCACGGCTGTGTTTATGCCGCTTTACACCCCCTTGACTCACTTACAGAGAGATATCAATACATAGGTTTGAAGATTCTTACTAGTCAGATATATTCTTGAGCGGTGAATAGGGGGTGTTAATTCCAGTTCACTGAAAAAGGAATAGGTCTTGTCTCTTACATATTGGGTTTATGGAACGGTATCTGAGCTAATTTGAAACCCTTGTTTTATGCATCACCCCACCTCACCTTTCCCGTTCAGCAGCCATAGTGTGTTTTCTGAACGTGTGACTCTGTTCTGTTTTGTAATTCAGTTCAAGTGTAGCGGTTTTTACATTCCCTCTCTAAGTGATATCTTATGATAAGTGTCTTTTTCTGTGTGACTTATTTCAGTTAGAATCGTCGTACCTAAATCCACTCATCGTGCTGCTACTAGCCTTATGACGTGTATTTCATGGCTGAGTGATATTCCATTGTACATGAGGACCACCACTTCTTTATCCATTTTTCGCTTTCCTAGGATATTTAAGGTGTAATGAAGTGGGGGTTCTTGTCAACAGAGCAGCCCTAAACTTTGGGGTGCCTGTGTCTTGCTGATTTTTAGTTTTCCCAATTTATACGCCCATGAGTGGAAGTGCCCTATGCTCTCCAAGCTGTGTTTTTTAGATGTTTCAGAACACACTGTACACTTCTCCAGAATGGCTGTTGGCAATTTACATCCCACCCATCAGCGTAGCAAGGCTCCCATTTCTCCATGGCCGGTCCTGCATTTCTGGTTTGGACACTTTTTTCCCCATGGCCCTTTTGCCCGCTGGGAAGTGAGACTTCTTTGGAGCGCTGATTGGCCTTTCCAGGTTGCTTGGTTGGCCAAAAAGGGCGTATGCGTTTTTTCCTGAATATATTCAGGAAAAAACGCATACGCCCTTTTTGGCCAAGGGCATCATTGTCCACGTTTTGCCGCTTTTCATGTGCTTTCAAGGCGATTCGAATCTACCTCCTGAAATCTGTTTCCTGCAATTCTGCCTTGCTTTCAAAGCCTCTTCGTTGCCTTCCCTTAATATATTTGTGGACGAGAGGTATCATTTAAAACTCTGCAGGTTTGTGAATTGCAGTGCCCCTGAGCTCCATTTTTCAACTCGCTTTTTTGGGAGCTGGCCGCCAAAGCGCAGGATTGCTTCAGGCCCTCTTCTGGTTCTGGGGGGCAGGCTGAGCTTGTGCTTAATTCTTCTTCCTGATGGGAAAATAGAGTGACCTGTGCCTGTCCCAACACCTAGAGCTAGTCTCTCATTGGTTCCCCCTCTTCCCGTTCATCCTCAGGACAAATTACAACCTGTACGGAACAGGAGGTTAAAGGTGCTGATTCTCCAAGGAGGGAGATGGCTAGTAAATCGGCTGGAATGGCGAACCCGAGCAAAGGAGATGAGAAATGAGGTGCGTTTTAGAAACCTTTCCCGATCACACGGTGTACCATCTTCTGGGTTTCTCATGCCTGTTTTCGACGTAGGAAGATGCCCTTGAACCTGGAGATTTGGGACCCATGGGATGGGTACCATGCAGTATTACTTGAAAGGGTCTGCGTTGGCTCACCCAACCTCACCGAACCTCTCAGCCCCAAGAGTGTCCACCCTTATGTCTCAATCAGCTGTGGGTCTAGATATGGTCAATCCAGGTTGCATCACAGCCCCTGAACGAATTTTGTAAGAATTTCTCTCTCTTTCACTGCCTTTGTTTCACGGGTTTTGAAAAGTAATTTATTTTTATAATGGGGTTTAGCTGCTTTTCACGGCTGTGTTTATGCCGCTTTACACCCCCTTGACTCACTTACAGAGAGATATCAATACATAGGTTTGAAGATTCTTACTAGTCAGATATATTCTTGTGCGGTGAATAGGGGCTGTTGAGTCCAGTTCACTGAAAAAGGAATAGGTCTTGTCTCTTACATATTGGGTTTATGGAACGGTATCTGAGCTAATTTGAAACCCTTGTTTTATGCATCACCCCACCTCACCTTTCCCGTTCAGCAGCCATAGTGTGTTTTCTGAACGTGTGACTCTGTTCTGTTTTGTAATTCAGTTCAAGTGTAGCGGTTTTTACATTCCCTCTCTAAGTGATATCTTATGATAAGTGTCTTTTTCTGTGTGACTTATTTCACTTAGAATCGTCGTACCTAAATCCACTCATCGTGCTGCTACTAGCCTTATGACGTGGATTTCATGGCTGAGTGATATTCCATTGTACATGAGGACCACCACTTCTTTATCCATTTTTCTCTTTCCTAGGATATTTAAGGTGTAATGAAGTGGGGGTTCTTGTCAACAGAGCAGCCCTAAACTTTGGGGTGCCTGTGTCTTGCTGATTTTTAGTTTTCCCAATTTATACGCCCATGAGTGGAAGTGCCCTATGCTCTCCAAGCTGTGTTTTTTAGATGTTTCAGAACACACCGTACACTTCTCCAGAGTGGCTGTTGGCAATTTACATCCCACCCATCAGCGTAGCAAGGCTCCCATTTCTCCATGGCCGGTCCTGCATTTCTGGTTTGGACACTTTTTTCCGCATGGCCCTTTTGCCCGCTGGGAAGCGAGACTTCTTTGGAGCGCTGATTGGCCTTTCCAGGTTGCTTGGTTGGCCAAAAAGGGCGTATGCGTTTTTTCCTGAATATATTCAGGAAAAAACGCATACGCCCTTTTTGGCCAAGGGCATCATTGTCCACGTTTTGCCGCTTTTCATGTGCTTTCAAGGCGATTCGAATCTACCTCCTGAAATCTGTTTCCTGCAATTCTGCCTTGCTTTCAAAGCCTCTTCGTTGCCTTCCCTTAATATATTTGTGGACGAGAGGTATCATTTAAAACTCTGCAGGTTTGTGAATTGCAGTGCCCCTGAGCTCCATTTTTCAACTCGCTTTTTTGGGAGCTGGCCGCAAAAGCGCAGGATTGCTTCAGGCCCTCTTCTGGTTCTGGGGGGCAGGCTGAGCTTGTGCTTAATTCTTCTTCCTGATGGGAAAATAGAGTGACCTGTGCCTGTCCCAACACCTAGAGCTAGTCTCTCATTGGTTCCCCCTCTTCCCGTTCATCCTCAGGACAAATTGCAACCTGTACGGAACAGGAGGTTAAAGGTGCTGATTCTCCAAGGAGGGAGATGGCTAGTAAATCGGCTGGAATGGCGAACCCGAGCAAAGGAGATGAGAAATGAGGTGCGTTTTAGAAACCTTTCCCGATCACACGGTGTACCATCTTCTGGGTTTCTCATGCCGGTTTTCGACGTAGGAAGATGCCCTTGAACCTGGAGATTTGGGACCCATGGGATGGGTACCATGCAGTATTACTTGAAAGGGTCTGCGTTGGCTCACCCAACCTCACCGAAACTCTCAGCCCCAAGAGTGTCCACCCTTATGTCGCAATCAGCTGTGGGTCTAGATATGGTCAATCCAGGTTGCATCACAGCCCCTGAACGAATTTTGTAAGAATTTCTCTCTCTTTCACTGCCTTTGTTTCACGGGTTTTGAAAAGTAATTTATTTTTATAATGGGGTTTAGCTGCTTTTCACGGCTGTGTTTATGCCGCTTTACACCCCCTTGACTCACTTACAGAGAGATATCAATACATAGGTTTGAAGATTCTTACTAGTCAGATATATTCTTGTGCGGTGAATAGGGGGTGTTAAGTCCAGTTCACTGAAAAAGGAATAGGTCTTGTCTCTTACATATTGGGTTTATGGAACGGTATCTGAGCTAATTTGAAACCCTTGTTTTATGCATCACCCCACCTCACCTTTCCCGTTCAGCAGCCATAGTGTGTTTTCTGAACGTGTGACTCTGTTCTGTTTTGTAATTCAGTTCAAGTGTAGCGGTTTTTACATTCCCTCTCTAAGTGATATCTTATGATAAGTGTCTTTTTCTGTGTGACTTATTTCAGTTAGAATCGTCGTACCTAAATCCACTCATCGTGCTGCTACTAGCCTTATGACGTGGATTTCATGGCTGAGTGATATTCCATTGTACATGAGGACCACCACTTCTTTATCCATTTTTCGCTTTCCTAGGATATTTAAGGTGTAATGAAGTGGGGTTTCTTGTCAACAGAGCAGCCCTAAACTTTGGGGTGCCTGTGTCTTGCTGATTTTTAGTTTTCCCAATTTATACGCCCATGAGTGGAAGTGCCCTATGCTCTCCAAGCTGTGTTTTTTAGATGTTTCAGAACACACCGTACACTTCTCCAGAGTGGCTGTTGGCAATTTACATCCCACCCATCAGCGTAGCAAGGCTCCCATTTCTCCATGGCCGGTCCTGCATTTCTGGTTTGGACACTTTTTTCCGCATGGCCCTTTTGCCCGCTGGGAAGCGAGACTTCTTTGGAGCGCTGATTGGCCTTTCCAGGTTGCTTGGTTGGCCAAAAAGGGCATCATTGTCCACGTTTTGCCGCTTTTCATGTGCTTTCAAGGCGATTCGAATCTACCTCCTGAAATCTGTTTCCTGCAATTCTGCCTTGCTTTCAAAGCCTCTTCGTTGCCTTCCCTTAATATATTTGTGGACGAGAGGTATCATTTAAAACTCTGCAGGTTTGTGAATTGCAGTGTCCCTGAGCTACATTTTTCAACTCGCTTTTTTGGGAGCTGGCCGCAAAAGCGCAGGATTGCTTCAGGCCCTCTTCTGGTTCTGGGGGGCAGGCTGAGCTTGTGCTTAATTCTTCTTCCTGACGGGAAAATAGAGTGACCTGTGCCTGTCCCAACACCTAGAGCTAGTCTCTCATTGGTTCCCCCTCTTCCCGTTCATCCTCAGGACAAATTGCAACCTGTACGGAACAGGAGGTTAAAGGTGCTGATTCTCCAAGGAGGGAGATGGCTAGTAAATCGGCTGGAATGGCGAACCCGAGCAAAGGAGATGAGAAATGAGGTGCGTTTTAGAAACCTTTCCCGATCACACGGTGTACCATCTTCTGGGTTTCTCATGCCTGTTTTCGACGTAGGAAGATGCCCTTGAACCTGGAGATTTGGGACCCATGGGATGGGTACCATGCAGTATTACTTGAAAGGGTCTGCGTTGGCTCACCCAACCTCACCGAACCTCTCAGCCCCAAGAGTGTCCACCCTTATGTCTCAATCAGCTGTGGGTCTAGATATGGTCAATCCAGGTTGCATCACAGCCCCTGAACGAATTTTGTAAGAATTTCTCTCTCTTTCACTGCCTTTGTTTCACGGGTTTTGAAAAGTAATTTATTTTTATAATGGGGTTTAGCTGCTTTTCACGGCTGTGTTTATGCTGCTTTACACCCCCTTGACTCACTTACAGAGAGATATCAATACATAGGTTTGAAGATTCTTACTAGTCAGATATATTCTTGTGCGGTGAATAGGGCGTGTTGAGTCCAGTTCACTGAAAAAGGAATAGGTCTTGTCTCTTACATATTGGGTTTATGGAACGGTATCTGAGCTAATTTGAAACCCTTGTTTTATGCATCACCCCACCTCACCTTTCCCGTTCAGCAGCCATAGTGTGTTTTCTGAACGTGTGACTCTGTTCTGTTTTGTAATTCAGTTCAAGTGTAGCGGTTTTTACATTCCCTCTCTAAGTGATATCTTATGATAAGTGTCTTTCTCTGTGTGACTTATTTCACTTAGAATCGTCGTACCTAAATCCACTCATCGTGCTGCTACTAGCCTTATGACGTGGATTTCATGGCTGAGTGATATTCCATTGTACATGAGGACCACCACTTCTTTATCCATTTTTCTCTTTCCTAGGATATTTAAGGTGTAATGAAGTGGGGGTTCTTGTCAACAGAGCAGCCCTAAACTTTGGGGTGCCTGTGTCTTGCTGATTTTTAGTTTTCCCAATTTATACGCCCATGAGTGGAAGTGCCCTATGCTCTCCAAGCTGTGTTTTTTAGATGTTTCAGAACACACCGTACACTTCTCCAGAGTGGCTGTTGGCAATTTACATCCCACCCATCAGCGTAGCAAGGCTCCCATTTCTCCATGGCCGGTCCTGCATTTCTGGTTTGGACACTTTTTTCCGCATGGCCCTTTTGCCCGCTGGGAAGCGAGACTTCTTTGGAGCGCTGATTGGCCTTTCCAGGTTGCTTGGTTGGCCAAAAAGGGCATCATTGTCCACGTTTTGCCGCTTTTCATGTGCTTTCAAGGCGATTCGAATCTACCTCCTGAAATCTGTTTCCTGCAATTCTGCCTTGCTTTCAAAGCCTCTTCGTTGCCTTCCCTTAATATATTTGTGGACGAGAGGTATCATTTAAAACTCTGCAGGTTTGTGAATTGCAGTGTCCCTGAGCTACATTTTTCAACTCGCTTTTTTGGGAGCTGGCCGCAAAAGCGCAGGATTGCTTCAGGCCCTCTTCTGGTTCTGGGGGGCAGGCTGAGCTTGTGCTTAATTCTTCTTCCTGATGGGAAAATAGAGTGACCTGTGCCTGTCCCAACACCTAGAGCTAGTCTCTCATTGGTTCCCCCTCTTCCCGTTCATCCTCAGGACAAATTGCAACCTGTACGGAACAGGAGGTTAAAGGTGCTGATTCTCCAAGGAGGGAGATGGCTAGTAAATCGGCTGGAATGGCGAACCCGAGCAAAGGAGATGAGAAATGAGGTGCGTTTTAGAAACCTTTCCCGATCACACGGTGTACCATCTTCTGGGTTTCTCATGCCTGTTTTCGACGTAGGAAGATGCCCTTGAACCTGGAGATTTGGGACCCATGGGATGGGTACCATGCAGTATTACTTGAAAGGGTCTGCGTTGGCTCACCCAACCTCACCGAACCTCTCAGCCCCAAGAGTGTCCACCCTTATGTCGCAATCAGCTGTGGGTCTAGATATGGTCAATCCAGGTTGCATCACAGCCCCTGAACGAATTTTGTAAGAATTTCTCTCTCTTTCACTGCCTTTGTTTCACGGGTTTTGAAAAGTAATTTATTTTTATAATGGGGTTTAGCTGCTTTTCACGGCTGTGTTTATGCCGCTTTACACCCCCTTGACTCACTTACAGAGAGATATCAATACATAGGTTTGAAGATTCTTACTAGTCAGATATATTCTTGTGCGGTGAATAGGGGGTGTTGAGTCCAGTTCACTGAAAAAGGAATAGGTCTTGTCTCTTACATATTGGGTTTATGGAACGGTATCTGAGCTAATTTGAAACCCTTGTTTTATGCATCACCCCACCTCACCTTTCCCGTTCAGCAGCCATAGTGTGTTTTCTGAACGTGTGACTCTGTTCTGTTTTGTAATTCAGTTCAAGTGTAGCGGTTTTTACATTCCCTCTCTAAGTGATATCTTATGATAAGTGTCTTTCTCTGTGTGACTTATTTCACTTAGAATCGTCGTACCTAAATCCACTCATCGTGCTGCTACTAGCCTTATGACGTGGATTTCCTGGCTGAGTGATATTCCATTGTACATGAGGACCACAACTTCTTTATCCATTTTTCTCTTTCCTAGGATATTTAAGGTGTAATGAAGTGGGGGTTCTTGTCAACAGAGCAGCCCTAAACTTTGGGGTGCCTGTGTCTTGCTGATTTTTAGTTTTCCCAATTTATACGCCCATGAGTGGAAGTGCCCTATGCTCTCCAAGCTGTGTTTTTTAGATGTTTCAGAACACACCGTACACTTCTCCAGAGTGGCTGTTGGCAATTTACATCCCACCCATCAGCGTAGCAAGGCTCCCATTTCTCCATGGCCGGTCCTGCATTTCTGGTTTGGACACTTTTTTCCGCATGGCCCTTTTGCCCGCTGGGAAGCGAGACTTCTTTGGAGCGCTGATTGGCCTTTCCAGGTTGCTTGGTTGGCCAAAAAGGGCATCATTGTCCACGTTTTGCCGCTTTTCATGTGCTTTCAAGGCGATTCGAATCTACCTCCTGAAATCTGTTTCCTGCAATTCTGCCTTGCTTTCAAAGCCTCTTCGTTGCCTTCCCTTAATATATTTGTGGACGAGAGGTATCATTTAAAACTCTGCAGGTTTGTGAATTGCAGTGTCCCTGAGCTACATTTTTCAACTCGCTTTTTTGGGAGCTGGCCGCAAAAGCGCAGGATTGCTTCAGGCCCTCTTCTGGTTCTGGGGGGCAGGCTGAGCTTGTGCTTAATTCTTCTTCCTGATGGGAAAATAGAGTGACCTGTGCCTGTCCCAACACCTAGAGCTAGTCTCTCATTGGTTCCCCCTCTTCCCGTTCATCCTCAGGACAAATTGCAACCTGTACGGAACAGGAGGTTAAAGGTGCTGATTCTCCAAGGAGGGAGATGGCTAGTAAATCGGCTGGAATGGCGAACCCGAGCAAAGGAGATGAGAAATGAGGTGCGTTTTAGAAACCTTTCCCGATCACACGGTGTACCATCTTCTGGGTTTCTCATGCCTGTTTTCGACGTAGGAAGATGCCCTTGAACCTGGAGATTTGGGACCCATGGGATGGGTACCATGCAGTATTACTTGAAAGGGTCTGCGTTGGCTCACCCAACCTCACCGAACCTCTCAGCCCCAAGAGTGTCCACCCTTATGTCTCAATCAGCTGTGGGTCTAGATATGGTCAATCCAGGTTGCATCACAGCCCCTGAACGAATTTTGTAAGAATTTCTCTCTCTTTCACTGCCTTTGTTTCACGGGTTTTGAAAAGTAATTTATTTTTATAATGGGGTTTAGCTGCTTTTCACGGCTGTGTTTATGCCGCTTTACACCCCCTTGACTCACTTACAGAGAGATATCAATACATAGGTTTGAAGATTCTTACTAGTCAGATATATTCTTGTGCGGTGAATAGGGGGTGTTGAGTCCAGTTCACTGAAAAAGGAATAGGTCTTGTCTCTTACATATTGGGTTTATGGAACGGTATCGGAGCTAATTTGAAACCCTTGTTTTATGCATCACCCCACCTCACCTTTCCCGTTCAGCAGCCATAGTGTGTTTTCTGAACGTGTGACTCTGTTCTGTTTTGTAATTCAGTTCAAGTGTAGCGGTTTTTACATTCCCTCTCTAAGTGATATCTTATGATAAGTGTCTTTTTCTGTGTGACTTATTTCAGTTAGAATCGTCGTACCTAAATCCACTCATCGTGCTGCTACTAGCCTTATGACGTGGATTTCCTGGCTGAGTGATATTCCATTGTACATGAGGACCACCACTTCTTTATCCATTTTTCGCTTTCCTAGGATATTTAAGGTGTAATGAAGTGGGGGTTCTTGTCAACAGAGCAGCCCTAAACTTTGGGGTGCCTGTGTCTTGCTGATTTTTAGTTTTCCCAATTTATACGCCCATGAGTGGAAGTGCCCTATGCTCTCCAAGCTGTGTTTTTTAGATGTTTCAGAACACACCGTACACTTCTCCAGAGTGGCTGTTGGCAATTTACATCCCACCCATCAGCGTAGCAAGGCTCCCATTTCTCCATGGCCGGTCCTGCATTTCTGGTTTGGACACTTTTTTCCGCATGGCCCTTTTGCCCGCTGGGAAGCGAGACTTCTTTGGAGCGCTGATTGGCCTTTCCAGGTTGCTTGGTTGGCCAAAAAGGGCGTATGCGTTTTTTCCTGAATATATTCAGGAAAAAACGCATACGCCCTTTTTGGCCAAGGGCATCATTGTCCACGTTTTGCCGCTTTTCATGTGCTTTCAAGGCGATTCGAATCTACCTCCTGAAATCTGTTTCCTGCAATTCTGCCTTGCTTTCAAAGCCTCTTCGTTGCCTTCCCTTAATATATTTGTGGACGAGAGGTATCATTTAAAACTCTGCAGGTTTGTGAATTGCAGTGTCCCTGAGCTACATTTTTCAACTCGCTTTTTTGGGAGCTGGCCGCAAAAGCGCAGGATTGCTTCAGGCCCTCTTCTGGTTCTGGGGGGCAGGCTGAGCTTGTGCTTAATTCTTCTTCCTGATGGGAAAATAGAGTGACCTGGGCCTGTCCCAACACCTAGAGCTAGTCTCTCATTGGTTCCCCCTCTTCCCGTTCATCCTCAGGACAAATTGCAACCTGTACGGAACAGGAGGTTAAAGGTGCTGATTCTCCAAGGAGGGAGATGGCTAGTAAATCGGCTGGAATGGCGAACCCGAGCAAAGGAGATGAGAAATGAGGTGCGTTTTAGAAACCTTTCCCGATCACACGGTGTACCATCTTCTGGGTTTCTCATGCCTGTTTTCGACGTAGGAAGATGCCCTTGAACCTGGAGATTTGGGACCCATGGGATGGGTACCATGCAGTATTACTTGAAAGGGTCTGCGTTGGCTCACCCAACCTCACCGAACCTCTCAGCCCCAAGAGTGTCCACCCTTATGTCGCAATCAGCTGTGGGTCTAGATATGGTCAATCCAGGTTGCATCACAGCCCCTGAACGAATTTTGTAAGAATTTCTCTCTCTTTCACTGTCTTTGTTTCACGGGTTTTGAAAAGTAATTTATTTTTATAATGGGGTTTAGCTGCTTTTCACGGCTGTGTTTATGCCGCTTTACACCCCCTTGACTCACTTACAGAGAGATATCAATACATAGGTTTGAAGATTCTTACTAGTCAGATATATTCTTGTGCGGTGAATAGGGGGTGTTGAGTCCAGTTCACTGAAAAAGGAATAGGTCTTGTCTCTTACATATTGGGTTTATGGAACGGTATCTGAGCTAATTTGAAACCCTTGTTTTATGCATCACCCCACCTCACCTTTCCCGTTCAGCAGCCATAGTGTGTTTCCTAAACGAGGGACTCTGTTCTGTTTTGCAATTCAGTTCAAGTGTAGCGGTTTTTACATTCCCTCTCTAAGTGATATCTTATGATAAGTGTCTTTCTCTGTGTGACTTATTTCACTTAGAATCGTCGTACCTAAATCCACTCATCATGCTGCTACTAGCCTTATGACGTGGATTTCCTGGCTGAGTGATATTCCATTGTACATGAGGACCACAACTTCTTTATCCATTTTTCTCTTTCCTAGGATATTTAAGGTGTAATGAAGTGGGGGTTCTTGTCAACAGAGCAGCCCTAAACTTTGGGGTGCCTGTGTCTTGCTGATTTTTAGTTTTCCCAATTTATACGCCCATGAGTGGAAGTGCCCTATGCTCTCCAAGCTGTGTTTTTTAGATGTTTCAGAACACACCGTACACTTCTCCAGAGTGGCTGTTGGCAATTTACATCCCACCCATCAGCGTAGCAAGGCTCCCATTTCTCCATGGCCGGTCCTGCATTTCTGGTTTGGACACTTTTTTCCGCATGGCCCTTTTGCCCGCTGGGAAGCGAGACTTCTTTGGAGCGCTGATTGGCCTTTCCAGGTTGCTTGGTTGGCCAAAAAGGGCATCATTGTCCACGTTTTGCCGCTTTTCATGTGCTTTCAAGGCGATTCGAATCTACCTCCTGAAATCTGTTTCCTGCAATTCTGCCTTGCTTTCAAAGCCTCTTCGTTGCCTTCCCTTAATATATTTGTGGACGAGAGGTATCATTTAAAACTCTGCAGGTTTGTGAATTGCAGTGCCCCTGAGCTCCATTTTTCAACTCGCTTTTTTGGGAGCTGGCCGCAAAAGCGCAGGATTGCTTCAGGCCCTCTTCTGGTTCTGGGGGGCAGGCTGAGCTTGTGCTTAATTCTTCTTCCTGATGGGAAAATAGAGTGACCTGTGCCTGTCCCAACACCTAGAGCTAGTCTCTCATTGGTTCCCCCTCTTCCCGTTCATCCTCAGGACAAATTGCAACCTGTACGGAACAGGAGGTTAAAGGTGCTGATTCTCCAAGGAGGGAGATGGCTAGTAAATCGGCTGGAATGGCGAACCCGAGCAAAGGAGATGAGAAATGAGGTGCGTTTTAGAAACCTTTCCCGATCACACGGTGTACCATCTTCTGGGTTTCTCATGCCTGTTTTCGACGTAGGAAGATGCCCTTGAACCTGGAGATTTGGGACCCATGGGATGGGTACCATGCAGTATTACTTGAAAGGGTCTGCGTTGGCTCACCCAACCTCACCGAACCTCTCAGCCCCAAGAGTGTCCACCCTTATGTCTCAATCAGCTGTGGGTCTAGATATGGTCAATCCAGGTTGCATCACAGCCCCTGAACGAATTTTGTAAGAATTTCTCTCTCTTTCACTGCCTTTGTTTCACGGGTTTTGAAAAGTAATTTATTTTTATAATGGGGTTTAGCTGCTTTTCACGGCTGTGTTTATGCCGCTTTACACCCCCTTGACTCACTTACAGAGAGATATCAATACATAGGTTTGAAGATTCTTACTAGTCAGATATATTCTTGTGCGGTGAATAGGGGGTGTTGAGTCCAGTTCACTGAAAAAGGAATAGGTCTTGTCTCTTACATATTGGGTTTATGGAACGGTATCTGAGCTAATTTGAAACCCTTGTTTTATGCATCACCCCACCTCACCTTTCCCGTTCAGCAGCCATAGTGTGTTTTCTGAACGTGTGACTCTGTTCTGTTTTGTAATTCAGTTTAAGTGTAGCGGTTTTTACATTCCCTCTCTAAGTGATATCTTATGATAAGTGTCTTTCTCTGTGTGACTTATTTCACTTAGAATCGTCGTACCTAAATCCACTCATCGTGCTGCTACTAGCCTTATGACGTGGATTTCCTGGCTGAGTGATATTCCATTGTACATGAGGACCACAACTTCTTTATCCATTTTTCTCTTTCCTAGGATATTTAAGGTGTAATGAAGTGGGGGTTCTTGTCAACAGAGCAGCCCTAAACTTTGGGGTGCCTGTGTCTTGCTGATTTTTAGTTTTCCCAATTTATACGCCCATGAGTGGAAGTGCCCTATGCTCTCCAAGCTGTGTTTTTTAGATGTTTCAGAACACACCGTACACTTCTCCAGAGTGGCTGTTGGCAATTTACATCCCACCCATCAGCGTAGCAAGGCTCCCATTTCTCCATGGCCGGTCCTGCATTTCTGGTTTGGACACTTTTTTCCGCATGGCCCTTTTGCCCGCTGGGAAGCGAGACTTCTTTGGAGCGCTGATTGGCCTTTCCAGGTTGCTTGGTTGGCCAAAAAGGGCATCATTGTCCACGTTTTGCCGCTTTTCATGTGCTTTCAAGGCGATTCGAATCTACCTCCTGAAATCTGTTTCCTGCAATTCTGCCTTGCTTTCAAAGCCTCTTCGTTGCCTTCCCTTAATATATTTGTGGACGAGAGGTATCATTTAAAACTCTGCAGGTTTGTGAATTGCAGTGCCCCTGAGCTCCATTTTTCAACTCGCTTTTTTGGGAGCTGGCCGCAAAAGCGCAGGATTGCTTCAGGCCCTCTTCTGGTTCTGGGGGGCAGGCTGAGCTTGTGCTTATTTCTTCTTCCTGATGGGAAAATAGAGTGACCTGTGCCTGTCCCAACACCTAGAGCTAGTCTCTCATTGGTTCCCCCTCTTCCCGTTCATCCTCAGGACAAATTGCAACCTGTACGGAACAGGAGGTTAAAGGTGCTGATTCTCCAAGGAGGGAGATGGCTAGTAAATCGGCTGGAATGGCGAACCCGAGCAAAGGAGATGAGAAATGAGGTGCGTTTTAGAAACCTTTCCCGATCACACGGTGTACCATCTTCTGGGTTTCTCATGCCTGTTTTCGACGTAGGAAGATGCCCTTGAACCTGGAGATTTGGGACCCATGGGATGGGTACCATGCAGTATTACTTGAAAGGGTCTGCGTTGGCTCACCCAACCTCACCGAACCTCTCAGCCCCAAGAGTGTCCACCCTTATGTCTCAATCAGCTGTGGGTCTAGATATGGTCAATCCAGGTTGCATCACAGCCCCTGAACGAATTTTGTAAGAATTTCTCTCTCTTTCACTGCCTTTGTTTCACGGGTTTTGAAAAGTAATTTATTTTTATAATGGGGTTTAGCTGCTTTTCACGGCTGTGTTTATGCCGCTTTACACCCCCTTGACTCACTTACAGAGAGATATCAATACATAGGTTTGAAGATTCTTACTAGTCAGATATATTCTTGTGCGGTGAATAGGGGGTGTTGAGTCCAGTTCACTGAAAAAGGAGTAGGTCTTGTCTCTTACATATTGGGTTTATGGAACGGTATCTGAGCTAATTTGAAACCCTTGTTTTATGCATCACCCCACCTCACCTTTCCCGTTCAGCAGCCATAGTGTGTTTTCTGAACGTGTGACTCTGTTCTGTTTTGTAATTCAGTTTAAGTGTAGCGGTTTTTACATTCCCTCTCTAAGTGATATCTTATGATAAGTGTCTTTCTCTGTGTGACTTATTTCACTTAGAATCGTCGTACCTAAATCCACTCATCGTGCTGCTACTAGCCTTATGACGTGGATTTCCTGGCTGAGTGATATTCCATTGTACATGAGGACCACAACTTCTTTATCCATTTTTCTCTTTCCTAGGATATTTAAGGTGTAATGAAGTGGGGGTTCTTGTCAACAGAGCAGCCCTAAACTTTGGGGTGCCTGTGTCTTGCTGATTTTTAGTTTTCCCAATTTATACGCCCATGAGTGGAAGTGCCCTATGCTCTCCAAGCTGTGTTTTTTAGATGTTTCAGAACACACCGTACACTTCTCCAGAGTGGCTGTTGGCAATTTACATCCCACCCATCAGCGTAGCAAGGCTCCCATTTCTCCATGGCCGGTCCTGCATTTCTGGTTTGGACACTTTTTTCCGCATGGCCCTTTTGCCCGCTGGGAAGCGAGACTTCTTTGGAGTGCTGATTGGCCTTTCCAGGTTGCTTGGTTGGCCAAAAAGGGCATCATTGTCCACGTTTTGCCGCTTTTCATGTGCTTTCAAGGCGATTCGAATCTACCTCCTGAAATCTGTTTCCTGCAATTCTGCCTTGCTTTCAAAGCCTCTTCGTTGCCTTCCCTTAATATATTTGTGGACGAGAGGTATCATTTAAAACTCTGCAGGTTTGTGAATTGCAGTGCCCCTGAGCTCCATTTTTCAACTCGCTTTTTTGGGAGCTGGCCGCAAAAGCGCAGGATTGCTTCAGGCCCTCTTCTGGTTCTGGGGGGCAGGCTGAGCTTGTGCTTAATTCTTCTTCCTGATGGGAAAATAGAGTGACCTGTGCCTGTCCCAACACCTAGAGCTAGTCTCTCATTGGTTCCCCCTCTTCCCGTTCATCCTCAGGACAAATTGCAACCTGTACGGAACAGGAGGTTAAAGGTGCTGATTCTCCAAGGAGGGAGATGGCTAGTAAATCGGCTGGAATGGCGAACCCGAGCAAAGGAGATGAGAAATGAGGTGCGTTTTAGAAACCTTTCCCGATCACACGGTGTACCATCTTCTGGGTTTCTCATGCCTGTTTTCGACGTAGGAAGATGCCCTTGAACCTGGAGATTTGGGACCCATGGGATGGGTACCATGCAGTATTACTTGAAAGGGTCTGCGTTGGCTCACCCAACCTCACCGAACCTCTCAGCCCCAAGAGTGTCCACCCTTATGTCTCAATCAGCTGTGGGTCTAGATATGGTCAATCCAGGTTGCATCACAGCCCCTGAACGAATTTTGTAAGAATTTCTCTCTCTTTCACTGTCTTTGTTTCACGGGTTTTGAAAAGTAATTTATTTTTATAATGGGGTTTAGCTGCTTTTCACGGCTGTGTTTATGCCGCTTTACACCCCCTTGACTCACTTACAGAGAGATATCAATACATAGGTTTGAAGATTCTTACTAGTCAGATATATTCTTGTGCGGTGAATAGGGGGTGTTGAGTCCAGTTCAATGAAAAAGGAATAGGTCTTGTCTCTTACATATTGGGTTTATGGAACGGTATCTGAGCTAATTTGAAACCCTTGTTTTATGCATCACCCCACCTCACCTTTCCCGTTCAGCAGCCATAGTGTGTTTCCTAAACGAGGGACTCTGTTCTGTTTTGCAATTCAGTTCAAGTGTAGCGGTTTTTACATTCCCTCTCTAAGTGATATCTTATGATAAGTGTCTTTCTCTGTGTGACTTATTTCACTTAGAATCGTCGTACCTAAATCCACTCATCATGCTGCTACTAGCCTTATGACGTGGATTTCCTGGCTGAGTGATATTCCATTGTACATGAGGACCACAACTTCTTTATCCATTTTTCTCTTTCCTAGGATATTTAAGGTGTAATGAAGTGGGGGTTCTTGTCAACAGAGCAGCCCTAAACTTTGGGGTGCCTGTGTCTTGCTGATTTTTAGTTTTCCCAATTTATACGCCCATGAGTGGAAGTGCCCTATGCTCTCCAAGCTGTGTTTTTTAGATGTTTCAGAACACACCGTACACTTCTCCAGAGTGGCTGTTGGCAATTTACATCCCACCCATCAGCGTAGCAAGGCTCCCATTTCTCCATGGCCGGTCCTGCATTTCTGGTTTGGACACTTTTTTCCGCATGGCCCTTTTGCCCGCTGGGAAGCGAGACTTCTTTGGAGCGCTGATTGGCCTTTCCAGGTTGCTTGGTTGGCCAAAAAGGGCATCATTGTCCACGTTTTGCCGCTTTTCATGTGCTTTCAAGGCGATTCGAATCTACCTCCTGAAATCTGTTTCCTGCAATTCTGCCTTGCTTTCAAAGCCTCTTCGTTGCCTTCCCTTAATATATTTGTGGACGAGAGGTATCATTTAAAACTCTGCAGGTTTGTGAATTGCAGTGCCCCTGAGCTCCATTTTTCAACTCGCTTTTTTGGGAGCTGGCCGCAAAAGCGCAGGATTGCTTCAGGCCCTCTTCTGGTTCTGGGGGGCAGGCTGAGCTTGTGCTTAATTCTTCTTCCTGATGGGAAAATAGAGTGACCTGTGCCTGTCCCAACACCTAGAGCTAGTCTCTCATTGGTTCCCCCTCTTCCCGTTCATCCTCAGGACAAATTACAACCTGTACGGAACAGGAGGTTAAAGGTGCTGATTCTCCAAGGAGGGAGATGGCTAGTAAATCGGCTGGAATGGCGAACCCGAGCAAAGGAGATGAGAAATGAGGTGCGTTTTAGAAACCTTTCCCGATCACACGGTGTACCATCTTCTGGGTTTCTCATGCCTGTTTTCGACGTAGGAAGATGCCCTTGAACCTGGAGATTTGGGACCCATGGGATGGGTACCATGCAGTATTACTTGAAAGGGTCTGCGTTGGCTCACCCAACCTCACCGAACCTCTCAGCCCCAAGAGTGTCCACCCTTATGTCTCAATCAGCTGTGGGTCTAGATATGGTCAATCCAGGTTGCATCACAGCCCCTGAACGAATTTTGTAAGAATTTCTCTCTCTTTCACTGCCTTTGTTTCACGGGTTTTGAAAAGTAATTTATTTTTATAATGGGGTTTAGCTGCTTTTCACGGCTGTGTTTATGCCGCTTTACACCCCCTTGACTCACTTACAGAGAGATATCAATACATAGGTTTGAAGATTCTTACTAGTCAGATATATTCTTGTGCGGTGAATAGGGGGTGTTGAGTCCAGTTCACTGAAAAAGGAATAGGTCTTGTCTCTTACATATTGGGTTTATGGAACGGTATCTGAGCTAATTTGAAACCCTTGTTTTATGCATCACCCCACCTCACCTTTCCCGTTCAGCAGCCATAGTGTGTTTTCTGAACGTGTGACTCTGTTCTGTTTTGTAATTCAGTTCATGTGTAGCGGTTTTTACATTCCCTCTCTAAGTGATATCTTATGATAAGTGTCTTTTTCTGTGTGACTTATTTCACTTAGAATCGTCGTACCTTAATCCACTCATCGTGCTGCTACTAGCCTTATGACGTGGATTTCATGGCTGAGTGATATTCCATTGTACATGAGGACCACCACTTCTTTATCCATTTTTCGCTTTCCTAGGATATTTAAGGTGTAATGAAGTGGGGGTTCTTGTCAACAGAGCAGCCCTAAACTTTGGGGTGCCTGTGTCTTGCTGATTTTTAGTTTTCCCAATTTATACGCCCATGAGTGGAAGTGCCCTATGCTCTCCAAGCTGTGTTTTTTAGATGTTTCAGAACACACCGTACACTTCTCCAGAGTGGCTGTTGGCAAGTTACATCCCACCCATCAGCGTAGCAAGGCTCCCATTTCTCCATGGCCGGTCCTGCATTTCTGGTTTGGACACTTTTTTCCGCATGGCCCTTTTGCCCGCTGGGAAGCGAGACTTCTTTGGAGCGCTGATTGGCCTTTCCAGGTTGCTTGGTTGGCCAAAAAGGGCGTATGCGTTTTTTCCTGAATATATTCAGGAAAAAACGCATACGCCCTTTTTGGCCAAGGGCATCATTGTCCACGTTTTGCCGCTTTTCATGTGCTTTCAAGGCGATTCGAATCTACCTCCTGAAATCTGTTTCCTGCAATTCTGCCTTGCTTTCAAAGCCTCTTCGTTGCCTTCCCTTAATATATTTGTGGACGAGAGGTATCATTTAAAACTCTGCAGGTTTGTGAATTGCAGTGCCCCTGAGCTCCATTTTTCAACTCGCTTTTTTGGGAGCTGGCCGCAAAAGCGCAGGATTGCTTCAGGCCCTCTTCTGGTTCTGGGGGGCAGGCTGAGCTTGTGCTTAATTCTTCTTCCTGATGGGAAAATAGAGTGACCTGTGCCTGTCCCAACACCTAGAGCTAGTCTCTCATTGGTTCCCCCTCTTCCCGTTCATCCTCAGGACAAATTGCAACCTGTACGGAACAGGAGGTTAAAGGTGCTGATTCTCCAAGGAGGGAGATGGCTAGTAAATCGGCTGGAATGGCGAACCCGAGCAAAGGAGATGAGAAATGAGGTGCGTTTTAGAAACCTTTCCCGATCACACGGTGTACCATCTTCTGGGTTTCTCATGCCTGTTTTCGACGTAGGAAGATGCCCTTGAACCTGGAGATTTGGGACCCATGGGATGGGTACCATGCAGTATTACTTGAAAGGGTCTGCGTTGGCTCACCCAACCTCACCGAACCTCTCAGCCCCAAGAGTGTCCACCCTTATGTCTCAATCAGCTGTGGGTCTAGATATGGTCAATCCAGGTTGCATCACAGCCCCTGAACGAATTTTGTAAGAATTTCTCTCTCTTTCACTGTCTTTGTTTCACGGGTTTTGAAAAGTAATTTATTTTTATAATGGGGTTTAGCTGCTTTTCACGGCTGTGTTTATGCCGCTTTACACCCCCTTGACTCACTTACAGAGAGATATCAATACATAGGTTTGAAGATTCTTACTAGTCAGATATATTCTTGTGCGGTGAATAGGGGGTGTTGAGTCCAGTTCAATGAAAAAGGAATAGGTCTTGTCTCTTACATATTGGGTTTATGGAACGGTATCTGAGCTAATTTGAAACCCTTGTTTTATGCATCACCCCACCTCACCTTTCCCGTTCAGCAGCCATAGTGTGTTTCCTAAACGAGGGACTCTGTTCTGTTTTGCAATTCAGTTCAAGTGTAGCGGTTTTTACATTCCCTCTCTAAGTGATATCTTATGATAAGTGTCTTTCTCTGTGTGACTTATTTCACTTAGAATCGTCGTACCTAAATCCACTCATCATGCTGCTACTAGCCTTATGACGTGGATTTCCTGGCTGAGTGATATTCCATTGTACATGAGGACCACAACTTCTTTATCCATTTTTCTCTTTCCTAGGATATTTAAGGTGTAATGAAGTGGGGGTTCTTGTCAACAGAGCAGCCCTAAACTTTGGGGTGCCTGTGTCTTGCTGATTTTTAGTTTTCCCAATTTATACGCCCATGAGTGGAAGTGCCCTATGCTCTCCAAGCTGTGTTTTTTAGATGTTTCAGAACACACCGTACACTTCTCCAGAGTGGCTGTTGGCAATTTACATCCCACCCATCAGCGTAGCAAGGCTCCCATTTCTCCATGGCCGGTCCTGCATTTCTGGTTTGGACACTTTTTTCCGCATGGCCCTTTTGCCCGCTGGGAAGCGAGACTTCTTTGGAGCGCTGATTGGCCTTTCCAGGTTGCTTGGTTGGCCAAAAAGGGCATCATTGTCCACGTTTTGCCGCTTTTCATGTGCTTTCAAGGCGATTCGAATCTACCTCCTGAAATCTGTTTCCTGCAATTCTGCCTTGCTTTCAAAGCCTCTTCGTTGCCTTCCCTTAGTATATTTGTGGACGAGAGGTATCATTTAAAACTCTGCAGGTTTGTGAATTGCAGTGCCCCTGAGCTCCATTTTTCAACTCGCTTTTTTGGGAGCTGGCCGCAAAAGCGCAGGATTGCTTCAGGCCCTCTTCTGGTTCTGGGAGGCAGGCTGAGCTTGTGCTTAATTCTTCTTCCTGATGGGAAAATAGAGTGACCTGTGCCTGTCCCAACACCTAGAGCTAGTCTCTCATTGGTTCCCCCTCTTCCCGTTCATCCTCAGGACAAATTGCAACCTGTACGGAACAGGAGGTTAAAGGTGCTGATTCTCCAAGGAGGGAGATGGCTAGTAAATCGGCTGGAATGGCGAACCCGAGCAAAGGAGATGAGAAATGAGGTGCGTTTTAGAAACCTTTCCCGATCACACGGTGTACCATCTTCTGGGTTTCTCATGCCTGTTTTCGACGTAGGAAGATGCCCTTGAACCTGGAGATTTGGGACCCATGGGATGGGTACCATGCAGTATTACTTGAAAGGGTCTGCGTTGGCTCACCCAACCTCACCGAACCTCTCAGCCCCAAGAGTGTCCACCCTTATGTCTCAATCAGCTGTGGGTCTAGATATGGTCAATCCAGGTTGCATCACAGCCCCTGAACGAATTTTGTAAGAATTTCTCTCTCTTTCACTGCCTTTGTTTCACGGGTTTTGAAAAGTAATTTATTTTTATAATGGGGTTTAGCTGCTTTTCACGGCTGTGTTTATGCCGCTTTACACCCCCTTGACTCACTTACAGAGAGATATCAATACATAGGTTTGAAGATTCTTACTAGTCAGATATATTCTTGTGCGGTGAATAGGGGGTGTTGAGTCCAGTTCACTGAAAAAGGAATAGGTCTTGTCTCTTACATATTGGGTTTATGGAACGGTATCTGAGCTAATTTGAAACCCTTGTTTTATGCATCACCCCACCTCACCTTTCCCGTTCAGCAGCCATAGTGTGTTTTCTGAACGTGTGACTCTGTTCTGTTTTGTAATTCAGTTCATGTGTAGCGGTTTTTACATTCCCTCTCTAAGTGATATCTTATGATAAGTGTCTTTTTCTGTGTGACTTATTTCACTTAGAATCGTCGTACCTTAATCCACTCATCGTGCTGCTACTAGCCTTATGACGTGGATTTCATGGCTGAGTGATATTCCATTGTACATGAGGACCACCACTTCTTTATCCATTTTTCGCTTTCCTAGGATATTTAAGGTGTAATGAAGTGGGGGTTCTTGTCAACAGAGCAGCCCTAAACTTTGGGGTGCCTGTGTCTTGCTGATTTTTAGTTTTCCCAATTTATACGCCCATGAGTGGAAGTGCCCTATGCTCTCCAAGCTGTGTTTTTTAGATGTTTCAGAACACACCGTACACTTCTCCAGAGTGGCTGTTGGCAAGTTACATCCCACCCATCAGCGTAGCAAGGCTCCCATTTCTCCATGGCCGGTCCTGCATTTCTGGTTTGGACACTTTTTTCCGCATGGCCCTTTTGCCCGCTGGGAAGCGAGACTTCTTTGGAGCGCTGATTGGCCTTTCCAGGTTGCTTGGTTGGCCAAAAAGGGCGTATGCGTTTTTTCCTGAATATATTCAGGAAAAAACGCATACGCCCTTTTTGGCCAAGGGCATCATTGTCCACGTTTTGCCGCTTTTCATGTGCTTTCAAGGCGATTCGAATCTACCTCCTGAAATCTGTTTCCTGCAATTCTGCCTTGCTTTCAAAGCCTCTTCGTTGCCTTCCCTTAATATATTTGTGGACGAGAGGTATCATTTAAAACTCTGCAGGTTTGTGAATTGCAGTGCCCCTGAGCTCCATTTTTCAACTCGCTTTTTTGGGAGCTGGCCGCAAAAGCGCAGGATTGCTTCAGGCCCTCTTCTGGTTCTGGGGGGCAGGCTGAGCTTGTGCTTAATTCTTCTTCCTGATGGGAAAATAGAGTGACCTGTGCCTGTCCCAACACCTAGAGCTAGTCTCTCATTGGTTCCCCCTCTTCCCGTTCATCCTCAGGACAAATTGCAACCTGTACGGAACAGGAGGTTAAAGGTGCTGATTCTCCAAGGAGGGAGATGGCTAGTAAATCGGCTGGAATGGCGAACCCGAGCAAAGGAGATGAGAAATGAGGTGCGTTTTAGAAACCTTTCCCGATCACACGGTGTACCATCTTCTGGGTTTCTCATGCCTGTTTTCGACGTAGGAAGATGCCCTTGAACCTGGAGATTTGGGACCCATGGGATGGGTACCATGCAGTATTACTTGAAAGGGTCTGCGTTGGCTCACCCAACCTCACCGAACCTCTCAGCCCCAAGAGTGTCCACCCTTATGTCTCAATCAGCTGTGGGTCTAGATATGGTCAATCCAGGTTGCATCACAGCCCCTGAACGAATTTTGTAAGAATTTCTCTCTCTTTCACTGTCTTTGTTTCACGGGTTTTGAAAAGTAATTTATTTTTATAATGGGGTTTAGCTGCTTTTCACGGCTGTGTTTATGCCGCTTTACACCCCCTTGACTCACTTACAGAGAGATATCAATACATAGGTTTGAAGATTCTTACTAGTCAGATATATTCTTGTGCGGTGAATAGGGGGTGTTGAGTCCAGTTCAATGAAAAAGGAATAGGTCTTGTCTCTTACATATTGGGTTTATGGAACGGTATCTGAGCTAATTTGAAACCCTTGTTTTATGCATCACCCCACCTCACCTTTCCCGTTCAGCAGCCATAGTGTGTTTCCTAAACGAGGGACTCTGTTCTGTTTTGCAATTCAGTTCAAGTGTAGCGGTTTTTACATTCCCTCTCTAAGTGATATCTTATGATAAGTGTCTTTCTCTGTGTGACTTATTTCACTTAGAATCGTCGTACCTAAATCCACTCATCATGCTGCTACTAGCCTTATGACGTGGATTTCCTGGCTGAGTGATATTCCATTGTACATGAGGACCACAACTTCTTTATCCATTTTTCTCTTTCCTAGGATATTTAAGGTGTAATGAAGTGGGGGTTCTTGTCAACAGAGCAGCCCTAAACTTTGGGGTGCCTGTGTCTTGCTGATTTTTAGTTTTCCCAATTTATACGCCCATGAGTGGAAGTGCCCTATGCTCTCCAAGCTGTGTTTTTTAGATGTTTCAGAACACACCGTACACTTCTCCAGAGTGGCTGTTGGCAATTTACATCCCACCCATCAGCGTAGCAAGGCTCCCATTTCTCCATGGCCGGTCCTGCATTTCTGGTTTGGACACTTTTTTCCGCATGGCCCTTTTGCCCGCTGGGAAGCGAGACTTCTTTGGAGCGCTGATTGGCCTTTCCAGGTTGCTTGGTTGGCCAAAAAGGGCATCATTGTCCACGTTTTGCCGCTTTTCATGTGCTTTCAAGGCGATTCGAATCTACCTCCTGAAATCTGTTTCCTGCAATTCTGCCTTGCTTTCAAAGCCTCTTCGTTGCCTTCCCTTAGTATATTTGTGGACGAGAGGTATCATTTAAAACTCTGCAGGTTTGTGAATTGCAGTGCCCCTGAGCTCCATTTTTCAACTCGCTTTTTTGGGAGCTGGCCGCAAAAGCGCAGGATTGCTTCAGGCCCTCTTCTGGTTCTGGGAGGCAGGCTGAGCTTGTGCTTAATTCTTCTTCCTGATGGGAAAATAGAGTGACCTGTGCCTGTCCCAACACCTAGAGCTAGTCTCTCATTGGTTCCCCCTCTTCCCGTTCATCCTCAGGACAAATTGCAACCTGTACGGAACAGGAGGTTAAAGGTGCTGATTCTCCAAGGAGGGAGATGGCTAGTAAATCGGCTGGAATGGCGAACCCGAGCAAAGGAGATGAGAAATGAGGTGCGTTTTAGAAACCTTTCCCGATCACACGGTGTACCATCTTCTGGGTTTCTCATGCCTGTTTTCGACGTAGGAAGATGCCCTTGAACCTGGAGATTTGGGACCCATGGGATGGGTACCATGCAGTATTACTTGAAAGGGTCTGCGTTGGCTCACCCAACCTCACCGAACCTCTCAGCCCCAAGAGTGTCCACCCTTATGTCTCAATCAGCTGTGGGTCTAGATATGGTCAATCCAGGTTGCATCACAGCCCCTGAACGAGTTTTGTAAGAATTTCTCTCTCTTTCACTGTCTTTGTTTCACGGGTTTTGAAAAGTAATTTATTTTTATAATGGGGTTTAGCTGCTTTTCACGGCTGTGTTTATGCCGCTTTACACCCCCTTGACTCACTTACAGAGAGATATCAATACATAGGTTTGAAGATTCTTACTAGTCAGATATATTCTTGTGCGGTGAATAGGGGGTGTTGAGTCCAGTTCACTGAAAAAGGAATAGGTCTTGTCTCTTACATATTGGGTTTATGGAACGGTATCGGAGCTAATTTGAAACCCTTGTTTTATGCATCACCCCACCTCACCTTTCCCGTTCAGCAGCCATAGTGTGTTTTCTGAACGTGTGACTCTGTTCTGTTTTGTAATTCAGTTCAAGTGTAGCGGTTTTTACATTCCCTCTCTAAGTGATATCTTATGATAAGTGTCTTTTTCTGTGTGACTTATTTCACTTAGAATCGTCGTACCTAAATCCACTCATCGTGCTGCTACTAGCCTTATGACGTGGATTTCCTGGCTGAGTGATATTCCATTGTACATGAGGACCACAACTTCTTTATCCATTTTTCTCTTTCCTAGGATATTTAAGGTGTAATGAAGTGGGGGTTCTTGTCAACAGAGCAGCCCTAAACTTTGGGGTGCCTGTGTCTTGCTGATTTTTAGTTTTCCCAATTTATACGCCCATGAGTGGAAGTGCCCTATGCTCTCCAAGCTGTGTTTTTTAGATGTTTCAGAACACACCGTACACTTCTCCAGAGTGGCTGTTGGCAATTTACATCCCACCCATCAGCGTAGCAAGGCTCCCATTTCTCCATGGCCGGTCCTGCATTTCTGGTTTGGACACTTTTTTCCGCATGGCCCTTTTGCCCGCTGGGAAGCGAGACTACTTTGGAGCGCTGATTGGCCTTTCCAGGTTGCTTGGTTGGCCAAAAAGGGCGTATGCGTTTTTTCCTGAATATATTCAGGAAAAAACGCATACGCCCTTTTTGGCCAAGGGCATCATTGTCCACGTTTTGCCGCTTTTCATGTGCTTTCAAGGCGATTCGAATCTACCTCCTGAAATCTGTTTCCTGCAATTCTGCCTTGCTTTCAAAGCCTCTTCGTTGCCTTCCCTTAATATATTTGTGGACGAGAGGTATCATTTAAAACTCTGCAGGTTTGTGAATTGCAGTGCCCCTGAGCTCCATTTTTCAACTCGCTTTTTTGGGAGCTGGCCGCCAAAGCGCAGGATTGCTTCAGGCCCTCTTCTGGTTCTGGGGGGCAGGCTGAGCTTGTGCTTAATTCTTCTTCCTGATGGGAAAATAGAGTGACCTGTGCCTGTCCCAACACCTAGAGCTAGTCTCTCATTGGTTCCCCCTCTTCCCGTTCATCCTCAGGACAAATTACAACCTGTACGGAACAGGAGGTTAAAGGTGCTGATTCTCCAAGGAGGGAGATGGCTAGTAAATCGGCTGGAATGGCGAACCCGAGCAAAGGAGATGAGAAATGTGGTGCGTTTTAGAAACCTTTCCCGATCACACGGTGTACCATCTTCTGGGTTTCTCATGCCTGTTTTCGACGTAGGAAGATGCCCTTGAACCTGGAGATTTGGGACCCATGGGATGGGTACCATGCAGTATTACTTGAAAGGGTCTGCGTTGGCTCACCCAACCTCACCGAACCTCTCAGCCCCAAGAGTGTCCACCCTTATGTCTCAATCAGCTGTGGGTATAGATATGGTCAATCCAGGTTGCATCACAGCCCCTGAACGAATTTTGTAAGAATTTCTCTCTCTTTCACTGCCTTTGTTTCACGGGTTTTGAAAAGTAATTTATTTTTATAATGGGGTTTAGCTGCTTTTCACGGCTGTGTTTATGCCGCTTTACACCCCCTTGACTCACTTACAGAGAGATATCAATACATAGGTTTGAAGATTCTTACTAGTCAGATATATTCTTGTGCGGTGAATAGGGGGTGTTGAGTCCAGTTCACTGAAAAAGGAATAGGTCTTGTCTCTTACATATTGGGTTTATGGAACGGTATCTGAGCTAATTTGAAACCCTTGTTTTATGCATCACCCCACCTCACCTTTCCCGTTCAGCAGCCATAGTGTGTTTTCTGAACGTGTGACTCTGTTCTGTTTTGTAATTCAGTTTAAGTGTAGCGGTTTTTACATTCCCTCTCTAAGTGATATCTTATGATAAGTGTCTTTCTCTGTGTGACTTATTTCACTTAGAATCGTCGTACCTAAATCCACTCATCGTGCTGCTACTAGCCTTATGACGTGGATTTCCTGGCTGAGTGATATTCCATTGTACATGAGGACCACAACTTCTTTATCCATTTTTCTCTTTCCTAGGATATTTAAGGTGTAATGAAGTGGGGGTTCTTGTCAACAGAGCAGCCCTAAACTTTGGGGTGCCTGTGTCTTGCTGATTTTTAGTTTTCCCAATTTATACGCCCATGAGTGGAAGTGCCCTATGCTCTCCAAGCTGTGTTTTTTAGATGTTTCAGAACACACCGTACACTTCTCCAGAGTGGCTGTTGGCAATTTACATCCCACCCATCAGCGTAGCAAGGCTCCCATTTCTCCATGGCCGGTCCTGCATTTCTGGTTTGGACACTTTTTTCCGCATGGCCCTTTTGCCCGCTGAGAAGCGAGACTTCTTTGGAGCGCTGATTGGCCTTTCCAGGTTGCTTGGTTGGCCAAAAAGGGCATCATTGTCCACGTTTTGCCGCTTTTCATGTGCTTTCAAGGCGATTCGAATCTACCTCCTGAAATCTGTTTCCTGCAATTCTGCCTTGCTTTCAAAGCCTCTTCGTTGCCTTCCCTTAATATATTTGTGGACGAGAGGTATCATTTAAAACTCTGCAGGTTTGTGAATTGCAGTGCCCCTGAGCTCCATTTTTCAACTCGCTTTTTTGGGAGCTGGCCGCAAAAGCGCAGGATTGCTTCAGGCCCTCTTCTGGTTCTGGGGGGCAGGCTGAGCTTGTGCTTAATTCTTCTTCCTGATGGGAAAATAGAGTGACCTGTGCCTGTCCCAACACCTAGAGCTAGTCTCTCATTGGTTCCCCCTCTTCCCGTTCATCCTCAGGACAAATTGCAACCTGTACGGAACAGGAGGTTAAAGGTGCTGATTCTCCAAGGAGGGAGATGGCTAGTAAATCGGTTGGAATGGCGAACCCGAGCAAAGGAGATGAGTAATGAGGTGCGTTTTAGAAACCTTTCCCGATCACACGGTGTACCATCTTCTGGGTTTCTCATGCCTGTTTTCGACGTAGGAAGATGCCCTTGAACCTGGAGATTTGGGACCCATGGGATGGGTACCATGCAGTATTACTTGAAAGGGTCTGCGTTGGCTCACCCAACCTCACCGAACCTCTCAGCCCCAAGAGTGTCCACCCTTATGTCTCAATCAGCTGTGGGTCTAGATATGGTCAATCCAGGTTGCATCACAGCCCCTGAACGAATTTTGTAAGAATTTCTCTCTCTTTCACTGCCTTTGTTTCACGGGTTTTGAAAAGTAATTTAGTTTTATAATGGGGTTTAGCTGCTTTTCACGGCTGTGTTTATGCCGCTTTACACCCCCTTGACTCACTTACAGAGAGATATCAATACATAGGTTTGAAGATTCTTACTAGTCAGATATATTCTTGTGCGGTGAATAGGGGGTGTTGAGTCCAGTTCACTGAAAAAGGAATAGGTCTTGTCTCTTACATATTGGGTTTATGGAACGGTATCTGAGCTAATTTGAAACCCTTGTTTTATGCATCACCCCACCTCACCTTTCCCGTTCAGCAGCCATAGTGTGTTTTCTGAACGTGTGACTCTGTTCTGTTTTGTAATTCAGTTCAAGTGTAGCGGTTTTTACATTCCCTCTCTAAGTGATATCTTATGATAAGTGTCTTTCTCTGTGTGACTTATTTCACTTAGAATCGTCGTACCTAAATCCACTCATCGTGCTGCTACTAGCCTTATGACGTGGATTTCCTGGCTGAGTGATATTCCATTGTACATGAGGACCACAACTTCTTTATTCATTTTTCGCTTTCCTAGGATATTTAAGGTGTAATGAAGTGGGGGTTCTTGTCAACAGAGCAGCCCTAAACTTTGGGGTGCCTGTGTCTTGCTGATTTGTAGTTTTCCCAATTTATACGCCCATGAGTGGAAGTGCCCTATGCTCTCCAAGCTGTGTTTTTTAGATGTTTCAGAACACACCGTTCACTTCTCCAGAGTGGCTGTTGGCAATTTACATCCCACCCATCAGCGTAGCAAGGCTCCCATTTCTCCATGGCCGGTCCTGCATTTCTGGTTTGGACACTTTTTTCCGCATGGCCCTTTTGCCCGCTGGGAAGCGAGACTTCTTTGGAGCGCTGATTGGCCTTTCCAGGTTGCTTGGTTGGCCAAAAAGGGCGTATGCGTTTTTTCCTGAATATATTCAGGAAAAAACGCATACGCCCTTTTTGGCCAAGGGCATCATTGTCCACGTTTTGCCGCTTTTCATGTGCTTTCAAGGCGATTCGAATCTACCTCCTGAAATCTGTTTCCTGCAATTCTGCCTTGCTTTCAAAGCCTCTTCGTTGCCTTCCCTTAATATATTTGTGGACGAGAGGTATCATTTAAAACTCTGCAGGTTTGTGAATTGCAGTGCCCCTGAGCTCCATTTTTCAACTCGCTTTTTTGGGAGCTGGCCGCAAAAGCGCAGGATTGCTTCAGGCCCTCTTCTGGTTCTGGGGGGCAGGCTGAGCTTGTGCTTAATTCTTCTTCCTGATGGGAAAATAGAGTGACCTGTGCCTGTCCCAACACCTAGAGCTAGTCTCTCATTGGTTCCCCCTCTTCCCGTTCATCCTCAGGACAAATTGCAACCTGTACGGAACAGGAGGTTAAAGGTGCTGATTCTCCAAGGAGGGAGATGGCTAGTAAATCGGCTGGAATGGCGAACCTGAGCAAAGGAGATGAGAAATGAGGTGCGTTTTAGAAACCTTTCCCGATCACACGGTGTACCATCTTCTGGGTTTCTCATGCCTGTTTTCGACGTAGGAAGATGCCCTTGAACCTGGAGATTTGGGACCCATGGGATGGGTACCATGCAGTATTACTTGAAAGGGTCTGCGTTGGCTCACCCAACCTCACCGAACCTCTCAGCCCCAAGAGTGTCCACCCTTATGTCTCAATCAGCTGTGGGTCTAGATATGGTCAATCCAGGTTGCATCACAGCCCCTGAACGAATTTTGTAAGAATTTCTCTCTCTTTCACTGTCTTTGTTTCACGGGTTTTGAAAAGTAATTTAGTTTTATAATGGGGTTTAGCTGCTTTTCACGGCTGTGTTTATGCCGCTTTACACCCCCTTGACTCACTTACAGAGAGATATCAATACATAGGTTTGAAGATTCTTACTAGTCAGATATATTCTTGTGCGGTGAATAGGGGGTGTTGAGTCCAGTTCACTGAAAAAGGAATAGGTCTTGTCTCTTACATATTGGGTTTATGGAACGGTATCTGAGCTAATTTGAAACCCTTGTTTTATGCATCACCCCACCTCACCTTTCCCGTTCAGCAGCCATAGTGTGTTTTCTGAACGTGTGACTCTGTTCTGTTTTGTAATTCAGTTCAAGTGTAGCGGTTTTTACATTCCCTCTCTAAGTGATATCTTATGATAAGTGTCTTTCTCTGTGTGACTTATTTCACTTAGAATCGTCGTACCTAAATCCACTCATCGTGCTGCTACTAGCCTTATGACGTGGATTTCCTGGCTGAGTGATATTCCATTGTACATGAGGACCACAACTTCTTTATTCATTTTTCGCTTTCCTAGGATATTTAAGGTGTAATGAAGTGGGGGTTCTTGTCAACAGAGCAGCCCTAAACTTTGGGGTGCCTGTGTCTTGCTGATTTTTAGTTTTCCCAATTTATACGCCCATGAGTGGAAGTGCCCTATGCTCTCCAAGCTGTGTTTTTTAGATGTTTCAGAACACACCGTACACTTCTCCAGAGTGGCTGTTGGCAATTTACATCCCACCCATCAGCGTAGCAAGGCTCCCATTTCTCCATGGCCGGTCCTGCATTTCTGGTTTGGACACTTTTTTCCGCATGGCCCTTTTGCCCGCTGGGAAGCGAGACTTCTTTGGAGCGCTGATTGGCCTTTCCAGGTTGCTTGGTTGGCCAAAAAGGGCGTATGCGTTTTTTCCTGAATATATTCAGGAAAAAACGCATACGCCCTTTTTGGCCAAGGGCATCATTGTCCACGTTTTGCCGCTTTTCATGTGCTTTCAAGGCGATTCGAATCTACCTCCTGAAATCTGTTTCCTGCAATTCTGCCTTGCTTTCAAAGCCTCTTCGTTGCCTTCCCTTAGTATATTTGTGGACGAGAGGTATCATTTAAAACTCTGCAGGTTTGTGAATTGCAGTGCCCCTGAGCTCCATTTTTCAACTCGCTTTTTTGGGAGCTGGCCGCAAAAGCGCAGGATTGCTTCAGGCCCTCTTCTGGTTCTGGGGGGCAGGCTGAGCTTGTGCTTAATTCTTCTTCCTGATGGGAAAATAGAGTGACCTGTGCCTGTCCCAACACCTAGAGCTAGTCTCTCATTGGTTCCCCCTCTTCCCGTTCATCCTCAGGACAAATTGCAACCTGTACGGAACAGGAGGTTAAAGGTGCTGATTCTCCAAGGAGGGAGATGGCTAGTAAATCGGCTGGAATGGCGAACCCGAGCAAAGGAGATGAGAAATGAGGTGCGTTTTAGAAACCTTTCCCGATCACACGGTGTACCATCTTCTGGGTTTCTCATGCCTGTTTTCGACGTAGGAAGATGCCCTTGAACCTGGAGATTTGGGACCCATGGGATGGGTACCATGCAGTATTACTTGAAAGGGTCTGCGTTGGCTCACCCAACCTCACCGAACCTCTCAGCCCCAAGAGTGTCCACCCTTATGTCTCAATCAGCAGTGGGTCTAGATATGGTCAATCCAGGTTGCATCACGGCCCCTGAACGAATTTTGTAAGAATTTCTCTCTCTTTCACTGTCTTTGTTTCACGGGTTTTGAAAAGTAATTTATTTTTATAATGGGGTTTAGCTGCTTTTCACGGCTGTGTTTATGCCGCTTTACACCCCCTTGACTCACTTACAGAGAGATATCAATACATAGGTTTGAAGATTCTTACTAGTCAGATATATTCTTGTGCGGTGAATAGGGGGTGTTGAGTCCAGTTCACTGAAAAAGGAATAGGTCTTGTCTCTTACATATTGGGTTTATGGAACGGTATCTGAGCTAATTTGAAACCCTTGTTTTATGCATCACCCCACCTCACCTTTCCCGTTCAGCAGCCATAGTGTGTTTTCTGAACGTGTGACTCTGTTCTGTTTTGTAATTCAATTCAAGTGTAGCGGTTTTTACATTCCCTCTCTAAGTGATATCTTATGATAAGTGTCTTTCTCTGTGTGACTTATTTCACTTGGAATCGTCGTACCTAAATCCACTCATCGTGCTGCTACTAACCTTATGACGTGGATTTCCTGGCTGAGTGATATTCCATTGTACATGAGGACCACAACTTCTTTATTCATTTTTCGCTTTCCTAGGATATTTAAGGTGTAATGAAGTGGGGGTTCTTGTCAACAGAGCAGCCCTAAACTTTGGGGTGCCTGTGTCTTGCTGATTTTTAGTTTTCCCAATTTATACGCCCATGAGTGGAAGTGCCCTATGCTCTCCAAGCTGTGTTTTTTAGATGTTTCAGAACACACCGTACACTTCTCCAGAGTGGCTGTTGGCAATTTACATCCCACCCATCAGCGTAGCAAGGCTCCCATTTCTCCATGGCCGGTCCTGCATTTCTGGTTTGGACACTTTTTTCCGCATGGCCCTTTTGCCCGCTGGGAAGCGAGACTTCTTTGGAGCGCTGATTGGCCTTTCCAGGTTGCTTGGTTGGCCAAAAAGGGCGTATGCGTTTTTTCCTGAATATATTCAGGAAAAAACGCATACGCCCTTTTTGGCCAAGGGCATCATTGTCCACGTTTTGCCGCTTTTCATGTGCTTTCAAGGCGATTCGAATCTACCTCCTGAAATCTGTTTCCTGCAATTCTGCCTTGCTTTCAAAGCCTCTTCGTTGCCTTCCCTTAATATATTTGTGGACGAGAGGTATCATTTAAAACTCTGCAGGTTTGTGAATTGCAGTGTCCCTGAGCTACATTTTTCAACTCGCTTTTTTGGGAGCTGGCCGCAAAAGCGCAGGATTGCTTCAGGCCCTCTTCTGGTTCTGGGGGGCAGGCTGAGCTTGTGCTTAATTCTTCTTCCTGATGGGAAAATAGAGTGACCTGTGCCTGTCCCAACACCTAGAGCTAGTCTCTCATTGGTTCCCCCTCTTCCCGTTCATCCTCAGGACAAATTGCAACCTGTACGGAACAGGAGGTTAAAGGTGCTGATTCTCCAAGGAGGGAGATGGCTAGTAAATCGGCTGGAATGGCGAACCCGAGCAAAGGAGATGAGAAATGAGGTGCGTTTTAGAAACCTTTCCCGATCACACGGTGTACCATCTTCTGGGTTTCTCATGCCTGTTTTCGACGTAGGAAGATGCCCTTGAACCTGGAGATTTGGGACCCATGGGATGGGTACCATGCAGTATTACTTGAAAGGGTCTGCGTTGGCTCACCCAACCTCACCGAACCTCTCAGCCCCAAGAGTGTCCACCCTTATGTCTCAATCAGCTGTGGGTCTAGATATGGTCAATCCAGGTTGCATCACAGCCCCTGAACGAATTTTGTAAGAATTTCTCTCTCTTTCACTGTCTTTGTTTCACGGGTTTTGAAAAGTAATTTATTTTTATAATGGGGTTTAGCTGCTTTTCACGGCTGTGTTTATGCCGCTTTACACCCCCTTGACTCACTTACAGAGAGATATCAATACATAGGTTTGAAGATTCTTACTAGTCAGATATATTCTTGTGCGGTGAATAGGGGGTGTTGAGTCCAGTTCAATGAAAAAGGAATAGGTCTTGTCTCTTACATATTGGGTTTATGGAACGGTATCTGAGCTAATTTGAAACCCTTGTTTTATGCATCACCCCACCTCACCTTTCCCGTTCAGCAGCCATAGTATGTTTCCTAAACGAGGGACTCTGTTCTGTTTTGCAATTCAGTTCAAGTGTAGCGGTTTTTACATTCCCTCTCTAAGTGATATCTTATGATAAGTGTCTTTCTCTGTGTGACTTATTTCACTTAGAATCGTCGTACCTAAATCCACTCATCATGCTGCTACTAGCCTTATGACGTGGATTTCCTGGCTGAGTGATATTCCATTGTACATGAGGACCACAACTTCTTTATCCATTTTTCTCTTTCCTAGGATATTTAAGGTGTAATGAAGTGGGGGTTCTTGTCAACAGAGCAGCCCTAAACTTTGGGGTGCCTGTGTCTTGCTGATTTTTAGTTTTCCCAATTTATACGCCCATGAGTGGAAGTGCCCTATGCTCTCCAAGCTGTGTTTTTTAGATGTTTCAGAACACACCGTACACTTCTCCAGAGTGGCTGTTGGCAATTTACATCCCACCCATCAGCGTAGCAAGGCTCCCATTTCTCCATGGCCGGTCCTGCATTTCTGGTTTGGACACTTTTTTCCGCATGGCCCTTTTGCCCGCTGGGAAGCGAGACTTCTTTGGAGCGCTGATTGGCCTTTCCAGGTTGCTTGGTTGGCCAAAAAGGGCATCATTGTCCACGTTTTGCCGCTTTTCATGTGCTTTCAAGGCGATTCGAATCTACCTCCTGAAATCTGTTTCCTGCAATTCTGCCTTGCTTTCAAAGCCTCTTCGTTGCCTTCCCTTAATATATTTGTGGACGAGAGGTATCATTTAAAACTCTGCAGGTTTGTGAATTGCAGTGTCCCTGAGCTACATTTTTCAACTCGCTTTTTTGGGAGCTGGCCGCAAAAGCGCAGGATTGCTTCAGGCCCTCTTCTGGTTCTGGGAGGCAGGCTGAGCTTGTGCTTAATTCTTCTTCCTGATGGGAAAATAGAGTGACCTGTGCCTGTCCCAACACCTAGAGCTAGTCTCTCATTGGTTCCCCCTCTTCCCGTTCATCCTCAGGACAAATTGCAACCTGTACGGAACAGGAGGTTAAAGGTGCTGATTCTCCAAGGAGGGAGATGGCTAGTAAATCGGCTGGAATGGCGAACCCGAGCAAAGGAGATGAGAAATGAGGTGCGTTTTAGAAACCTTTCCCGATCACACGGTGTACCATCTTCTGGGTTTCTCATGCCTGTTTTCGACGTAGGAAGATGCCCTTGAACCTGGAGATTTGGGACCCATGGGATGGGTACCATGCAGTATTACTTGAAAGGGTCTGCGTTGGCTCACCCAACCTCACCGAACCTCTCAGCCCCAAGAGTGTCCACCCTTATGTCTCAATCAGCTGTGGGTCTAGATATGGTCAATCCAGGTTGCATCACAGCCCCTGAACGAGTTTTGTAAGAATTTCTCTCTCTTTCACTGTCTTTGTTTCACGGGTTTTGAAAAGTAATTTATTTTTATAATGGGGTTTAGCTGCTTTTCACGGCTGTGTTTATGCCGCTTTACACCCCCTTGACTCACTTACAGAGAGATATCAATACATAGGTTTGAAGATTCTTACTAGTCAGATATATTCTTGTGTGGTGAATAGGGGGTGTTGAGTCCAGTTCACTGAAAAAGGAATAGGTCTTGTCTCTTACATATTGGGTTTATGGAACGGTATCTGAGCTAATTTGAAACCCTTGTTTTATGCATCACCCCACCTCACCTTTCCCGTTCAGCAGCCATAGTGTGTTTTCTGAACGTGTGACTCTGTTCTGTTTTGTAATTCAGTTCAAGTGTAGCGGTTTTTACATTCCCTCTCTAAGTGATATCTTATGATAAGTGTCTTTTTCTGTGTGACTTATTTCACTTAGAATCGTCGTACCTAAATCCACTCATCGTGCTGCTACTAGCCTTATGACGTGGATTTCCTGGCTGAGTGATATTCCATTGTACATGAGGACCACAACTTCTTTATCCATTTTTCTCTTTCCTAGGATATTTAAGGTGTAATGAAGTGGGGGTTCTTGTCAACAGAGCAGCCCTAAACTTTGGGGTGCCTGTGTCTTGCTGATTTTTAGTTTTCCCAATTTATACGCCCATGAGTGGAAGTGCCCTATGCTCTCCAAGCTGTGTTTTTTAGATGTTTCAGAACACACCGTACACTTCTCCAGAGTGGCTGTTGGCAATTTACATCCCACCCATCAGCGTAGCAAGGCTCCCATTTCTCCATGGCCGGTCCTGCATTTCTGGTTTGGACACTTTTTTCCGCATGGCCCTTTTGCCCGCTGGGAAGCGAGACTTCTTTGGAGCGCTGATTGGCCTTTCCAGGTTGCTTGGTTGGCCAAAAAGGGCGTATGCGTTTTTTCCTGAATATATTCAGGAAAAAACGCATACGCCCTTTTTGGCCAAGGCCTCATTGTCCACGTTTTGCCGCTTTTCATGTGCTTTCAAGGCGATTCGAATCTACCTCCTGAAATCTGTTTCCTGCAATTCTGCCTTGCTTTCAAAGCCTCTTCGTTGCCTTCCCTTAATATATTTGTGGACGAGAGGTATCATTTAAAACTCTGCAGGTTTGTGAATTGCAGTGTCCCTGAGCTACATTTTTCAACTCGCTTTTTTGGGAGCTGGCCGCAAAAGCGCAGGATTGCTTCAGGCCCTCTTCTGGTTCTGGGGGGCAGGCTGAGCTTGTGCTTAATTCTTCTTCCTGATGGGAAAATAGAGTGACCTGTGCCTGTCCCAACACCTAGAGCTAGTCTCTCATTGGTTCCCCCTCTTCCCGTTCATCCTCAGGACAAATTGCAACCTGTACGGAACAGGAGGTTAAAGGTGCTGATTCTCCAAGGAGGGAGATGGCTAGTAAATCGGCTGGAATGGCGAACCCGAGCAAAGGAGATGAGAAATGAGGTGCGTTTTAGAAACCTTTCCCGATCACACGGTGTACCATCTTCTGGGTTTCTCATGCCTGTTTTCGACGTAGGAAGATGCCCTTGAACCTGGAGATTTGGGACCCATGGGATGGGTACCATGCAGTATTACTTGAAAGGGTCTGCGTTGGCTCACCCAACCTCACCGAACCTCTCAGCCCCAAGAGTGTCCACCCTTATGTCTCAATCAGCTGTGGGTCTAGATATGGTCAATCCAGGTTGCATCACAGCCCCTGAACGAATTTTGTAAGAATTTCTCTCTCTTTCACTGTCTTTGTTTCACGGGTTTTGAAAAGTAATTTATTTTTATAATGGGGTTTAGCTGCTTTTCACGGCTGTGTTTATGCCGCTTTACACCCCCTTGACTCACTTACAGAGAGATATCAATACATAGGTTTGAAGATTCTTACTAGTCAGATATATTCTTGTGCGGTGAATAGGGGGTGTTGAGTCCAGTTCAATGAAAAAGGAATAGGTCTTGTCTCTTACATATTGGGTTTATGGAACGGTATCTGAGCTAATTTGAAACCCTTGTTTTATGCATCACCCCACCTCACCTTTCCCGTTCAGCAGCCATAGTGTGTTTCCTAAACGAGGGACTCTGTTCTGTTTTGCAATTCAGTTCAAGTGTAGCGGTTTTTACATTCCCTCTCTAAGTGATATCTTATGATAAGTGTCTTTTTCTGTGTGACTTATTTCACTTAGAATCGTCGTACCTAAATCCACTCATCGTGCTGCTACTAGCCTTATGACGTGGATTTCATGGCTGAGTGATATTCCATTGTACATGAGGACCACCACTTCTTTATCCATTTTTCTCTTTCCTAGGATATTTAAGGTGTAATGAAGTGGGGGTTCTTGTCAACAGAGCAGCCCTAAACTTTGGGGTGCCTGTGTCTTGCTGATTTTTAGTTTTCCCAATTTATACGCCCATGAGTGGAAGTGCCCTATGCTCTCCAAGCTGTGTTTTTTAGATGTTTCAGAACACACCGTACACTTCTCCAGAGTGGCTGTTGGCAATTTACATCCCACCCATCAGCGTAGCAAGGCTCCCATTTCTCCATGGCCGGTCCTGCATTTCTGGTTTGGACACTTTTTTCCGCATGGCCCTTTTGCCCGCTGGGAAGCGAGACTTCTTTGGAGCGCTGATTGGCCTTTCCAGGTTGCTTGGTTGGCCAAAAAGGGCGTATGCGTTTTTTCCTGAATATATTCAGGAAAAAACGCATACGCCCTTTTTGGCCAAGGGCATCATTGTCCACGTTTTGCCGCTTTTCATGTGCTTTCAAGGCGATTCGAATCTACCTCCTGAAATCTGTTTCCTGCAATTCTGCCTTGCTTTCAAAGCCTCTTCGTTGCCTTCCCTTAATATATTTGTGGACGAGAGGTATCATTTAAAACTCTGCAGGTTTGTGAATTGCAGTGCCCCTGAGCTCCATTTTTCAACTCGCTTTTTTGGGAGCTGGCCGCAAAAGCGCAGGATTGCTTCAGGCCCTCTTCTGGTTCTGGGGGGCAGGCTGAGCTTGTGCTTAATTCTTCTTCCTGATGGGAAAATAGAGTGACCTGTGCCTGTCCCAACACCTAGAGCTAGTCTCTCATTGGTTCCCCCTCTTCCCGTTCATCCTCAGGACAAATTGCAACCTGTACGGAACAGGAGGTTAAAGGTGCTGATTCTCCAAGGAGGGAGATGGCTAGTAAATCGGCTGGAATGGCGAACCCGAGCAAAGGAGATGAGAAATGAGGTGCGTTTTAGAAACCTTTCCCGATCACACGGTGTACCATCTTCTGGGTTTCTCATGCCTGTTTTCGACGTAGGAAGATGCCCTTGAACCTGGAGATTTGGGACCCATGGGATGGGTACCATGCAGTATTACTTGAAAGGGTCTGCGTTGGCTCACCCAACCTCACCGAACCTCTCAGCCCCAAGAGTGTCCACCCTTATGTCTCAATCAGCTGTGGGTCTAGATATGGTCAATCCAGGTTGCATCACAGCCCCTGAACGAATTTTGTAAGAATTTCTCTCTCTTTCACTGCCTTTGTTTCACGGGTTTTGAAAAGTAATTTATTTTTATAATGGGGTTTAGCTGCTTTTCACGGCTGTGTTTATTCCGCTTTACACCCCCTTGACTCACTTACAGAGAGATATCAATACATAGGTTTGAAGATTCTTACTAGTCAGATATATTCTTGTGCGGTGAATAGGGGGTGTTGAGTCCAGTTAACTGAAAAAGGAATAGGTCTTGTCTCTTACATATTGGGTTTATGGAACGGTATCGGAGCTAATTTGAAACCCTTGTTTTATGCATCACCCCACCTCACCTTTCCCGTTCAGCAGCCATAGTGTGTTTTCTGAACGTGTGACTCTGTTCTGTTTTGTAATTCAGTTCAAGTGTAGCGGTTTTTACATTCCCTCTCTAAGTGATATCTTCTGATAAGTGTCTTTTTCTGTGTGACTTATTTCACTTAGAATCGTCGTACCTAAATCCACTCATCGTGCTGCTACTAGCCTTATGACGTGGATTTCATGGCTGAGTGATATTCCATTGTACATGAGGACCACCACTTCTTTATCCATTTTTCTCTTTCCTAGGATATTTAAGGTGTAATGAAGTGGGGGTTCTTGTCAACAGAGCAGCCCTAAACTTTGGGGTGCCTGTGTCTTGCTGATTTTTAGTTTTCCCAGTTTATACGCCCATGAGTGGAAGTGCCCTATGCTCTCCAAGCTGTGTTTTTTAGATGTTTCAGAACACACCGTACACTTCTCCAGAGTGGCTGTTGGCAAGTTACATCCCACCCATCAGCGTAGCAAGGCTCCCATTTCTCCATGGCCGGTCCTGCATTTCTGGTTTGGACACTTTTTTCCGCATGGCCCTTTTGCCCGCTGGGAAGCGAGACTTCTTTGGAGCGCTGATTGGCCTTTCCAGGTTGCTTGGTTGGCCAAAAAGGGCGTATGCGTTTTTTCCTGAATATATTCAGGAAAAAACGCATACGCCCTTTTTGGCCAAGGGCATCATTGTCCACGTTTTGCCGCTTTTCATGTGCTTTCAAGGCGATTCGAATCTACCTCCTGAAATCTGTTTCCTGCAATTCTGCCTTGCTTTCAAAGCCTCTTCGTTGCCTTCCCTTAATATATTTGTGGACGAGAGGTATCATTTAAAACTCTGCAGGTTTGTGAATTGCAGTGCCCCTGAGCTCCATTTTTCAACTCGCTTTTTTGGGAGCTGGCCGCAAAAGCGCAGGATTGCTTCAGGCCCTCTTCTGGTTCTGGGGGGCAGGCTGAGCTTGTGCTTAATTCTTCTTCCTGATGGGAAAATAGAGTGACCTGTGCCTGTCCCAACACCTAGAGCTAGTCTCTCATTGGTTCCCCCTCTTCCCGTTCATCCTCAGGACAAATTGCAACCTGTACGGAACAGGAGGTTAAAGGTGCTGATTCTCCAAGGAGGGAGATGGCTAGTAAATCGGCTGGAATGGCGAACCCGAGCAAAGGAGATGAGAAATGAGGTGCGTTTTAGAAACCTTTCCCGATCACACGGTGTACCATCTTCTGGGTTTCTCATGCCTGTTTTCGACGTAGGAAGATGCCCTTGAACCTGGAGATTTGGGACCCATGGGATGGGTACCATGCAGTATTACTTGAAAGGGTCTGCGTTGGCTCACCCAACCTCACCGAACCTCTCAGCCCCAAGAGTGTCCACCCTTATGTCTCAATCAGCTGTGGGTCTAGATATGGTCAATCCAGGTTGCATCACAGCCCCTGAACGAATTTTGTAAGAATTTCTCTCTCTTTCACTGCCTTTGTTTCACGGGTTTTGAAAAGTAATTTATTTTTATAATGGGGTTTAGCTGCTTTTCACGGCTGTGTTTATGCCGCTTTACACCCCCTTGACTCACTTACAGAGAGATATCAATACATAGGTTTGAAGATTCTTACTAGTCAGATATATTCTTGTGCGGTGAATAGGGGGTGTTGAGTCCAGTTCACTGAAAAAGGAATAGGTCTTGTCTCTTACATATTGGGTTTATGGAACGGTATCGGAGCTAATTTGAAACCCTTGTTTTATGCATCACCCCACCTCACCTTTCCCGTTCAGCAGCCATAGTGTGTTTTCTGAACGTGTGACTCTGTTCTGTTTTGTAATTCAGTTCAAGTGTAGCGGTTTTTACATTCCCTCTCTAAGTGATATCTTATGATAAGTGTCTTTTTCTGTGTGACTTATTTCACTTAGAATCGTCGTACCTAAATCCACTCATCGTGCTGCTACTAGCCTTATGACGTGGATTTCATGGCTGAGTGATATTCCATTGTACATGAGGACCACCACTTCTTTATCCATTTTTCGCTTTCCTAGGATATTTAAGGTGTAATGAAGTGGGGGTTCTTGTCAACAGAGCAGCCCTAAACTTTGGGGTGCCTGTGTCTTGCTGATTTTTAGTTTTCCCAATTTATACGCCCATGAGTGGAAGTGCCCTATGCTCTCCAAGCTGTGTTTTTTAGATGTTTCAGAACACACCGTACACTTCTCCAGAGTGGCTGTTGGCAAGTTACATCCCACCCATCAGCGTAGCAAGGCTCCCATTTCTCCATGGCCGGTCCTGCATTTCTGGTTTGGACACTTTTTTCCGCATGGCCCTTTTGCCCGCTGGGAAGCGAGACTTCTTTGGAGCGCTGATTGGCCTTTCCAGGTTGCTTGGTTGGCCAAAAAGGGCGTATGCGTTTTTTCCTGAATATATTCAGGAAAAAACGCATACGCCCTTTTTGGCCAAGGGCATCATTGTCCACGTTTTGCCGCTTTTCATGTGCTTTCAAGGCGATTCGAATCTACCTCCTGAAATCTGTTTCCTGCAATTCTGCCTTGCTTTCAAAGCCTCTTCGTTGCCTTCCCTTAATATATTTGTGGACGAGAGGTATCATTTAAAACTCTGCAGGTTTGTGAATTGCAGTGCCCCTGAGCTCCATTTTTCAACTCGCTTTTTTGGGAGCTGGCCGCCAAAGCGCAGGATTGCTTCAGGCCCTCTTCTGGTTCTGGGGGGCAGGCTGAGCTTGTGCTTAATTCTTCTTCCTGATGGGAAAATAGAGTGACCTGTGCCTGTCCCAACACCTAGAGCTAGTCTCTCATTGGTTCCCCCTCTTCCCGTTCATCCTCAGGACAAATTGCAACCTGTACGGAACAGGAGGTTAAAGGTGCTGATTCTCCAAGGAGGGAGATGGCTAGTAAATCGGCTGGAATGGCGAACCCGAGCAAAGGAGATGAGAAATGAGGTGCGTTTTAGAAACCTTTCCCGATCACACGGTGTACCATCTTCTGGGTTTCTCATGCCTGTTTTCGACGTAGGAAGATGCCCTTGAACCTGGAGATTTGGGACCCATGGGATGGGTACCATGCAGTATTACTTGAAAGGGTCTGCGTTGGCTCACCCAACCTCACCGAACCTCTCAGCCCCAAGAGTGTCCACCCTTATGTCTCAATCAGCTGTGGGTCTAGATATGGTCAATCCAGGTTGCATCACAGCCCCTGAACGAATTTTGTAAGAATTTCTCTCTCTTTCACTGCCTTTGTTTCACGGGTTTTGAAAAGTAATTTATTTTTATAATGGGGTTTAGCTGCTTTTCACGGCTGTGTTTATTCCGCTTTACACCCCCTTGACTCACTTACAGAGAGATATCAATACATAGGTTTGAAGATTCTTACTAGTCAGATATATTCTTGTGCGGTGAATAGGGGGTGTTGAGTCCAGTTCACTGAAAAAGGAATAGGTCTTGTCTCTTACATATTGGGTTTATGGAACGGTATCGGAGCTAATTTGAAACCCTTGTTTTATGCATCACCCCACCTCACCTTTCCCGTTCAGCAGCCATAGTGTGTTTTCTGAACGTGTGACTCTGTTCTGTTTTGTAATTCAGTTCAAGTGTAGCGGTTTTTACATTCCCTCTCTAAGTGATATCTTATGATAAGTGTCTTTTTCTGTGTGACTTATTTCACTTAGAATCGTCGTACCTAAATCCACTCATCGTGCTGCTACTAGCCTTATGACGTGGATTTCATGGCTGAGTGATATTCCATTGTACATGAGGACCACCACTTCTTTATCCATTTTTCGCTTTCCTAGGATATTTAAGGTGTAATGAAGTGGGGGTTCTTGTCAACAGAGCAGCCCTAAACTTTGGGGTGCCTGTGTCTTGCTGATTTTTAGTTTTCCCAGTTTATACGCCCATGAGTGGAAGTGCCCTATGCTCTCCAAGCTGTGTTTTTTAGATGTTTCAGAACACACCGTACACTTCTCCAGAGTGGCTGTTGGCAAGTTACATCCCACCCATCAGCGTAGCAAGGCTCCCATTTCTCCATGGCCGGTCCTGCATTTCTGGTTTGGACACTTTTTTCCGCATGGCCCTTTTGCCCGCTGGGAAGCGAGACTTCTTTGGAGCGCTGATTGGCCTTTCCAGGTTGCTTGGTTGGCCAAAAAGGGCGTATGCGTTTTTTCCTGAATATATTCAGGAAAAAACGCATACGCCCTTTTTGGCCAAGGGCATCATTGTCCACGTTTTGCCGCTTTTCATGTGCTTTCAAGGCGATTCGAATCTACCTCCTGAAATCTGTTTCCTGCAATTCTGCCTTGCTTTCAAAGCCTCTTCGTTGCCTTCCCTTAATATATTTGTGGACGAGAGGTATCATTTAAAACTCTGCAGGTTTGTGAATTGCAGTGCCCCTGAGCTCCATTTTTCAACTCGCTTTTTTGGGAGCTGGCCGCCAAAGCGCAGGATTGCTTCAGGCCCTCTTCTGGTTCTGGGGGGCAGGCTGAGCTTGTGCTTAATTCTTCTTCCTGATGGGAAAATAGAGTGACCTGTGCCTGTCCCAACACCTAGAGCTAGTCTCTCATTGGTTCCCCCTCTTCCCGTTCATCCTCAGGACAAATTGCAACCTGTACGGAACAGGAGGTTAAAGGTGCTGATTCTCCAAGGAGGGAGATGGCTAGTAAATCGGCTGGAATGGCGAACCCGAGCAAAGGAGATGAGAAATGAGGTGCGTTTTAGAAACCTTTCCCGATCACACGGTGTACCATCTTCTGGGTTTCTCATGCCTGTTTTCGACGTAGGAAGATGCCCTTGAACCTGGAGATTTGGGACCCATGGGATGGGTACCATGCAGTATTACTTGAAAGGGTCTGCGTTGGCTCACCCAACCTCACCGAAACTCTCAGCCCCAAGAGTGTCCACCCTTATGTCTCAATCAGCTGTGGGTCTAGATATGGTCAATCCAGGTTGCATCACAGCCCCTGAACGAATTTTGTAAGAATTTCTCTCTCTTTCACTGCCTTTGTTTCACGGGTTTTGAAAAGTAATTTATTTTTATAATGGGGTTTAGCTGCTTTTCACGGCTGTGTTTATGCCGCTTTACACCCCCTTGACTCACTTACAGAGAGATATCAATACATAGGTTTGAAGATTCTTACTAGTCAGATATATTCTTGTGCGGTGAATAGGGGGTGTTGAGTCCAGTTCACTGAAAAAGGAATAGGTCTTGTCTCTTACATATTGGGTTTATGGAACGGTATCGGAGCTAATTTGAAACCCTTGTTTTATGCATAACCCCACCTCACCTTTCCCGTTCAGCAGCCATAGTGTGTTTTCTGAACGTGTGACTCTGTTCTGTTTTGTAATTCAGTTCAAGTGTAGCGGTTTTTACATTCCCTCTCTAAGTGATATCTTATGATAAGTGTCTTTTTCTGTGTGACTTATTTCACTTAGAATCGTCGTACCTAAATCCACTCATCGTGCTGCTACTAGCCTTATGACGTGGATTTCATGGCTGAGTGATATTCCATTGTACATGAGGACCACCACTTCTTTATCCATTTTTCGCTTTCCTAGGATATTTAAGGTGTAATGAAGTGGGGGTTCTTGTCAACAGAGCAGCCCTAAACTTTGGGGTGCCTGTGTCTTGCTGATTTTTAGTTTTCCCAATTTATACGCCCATGAGTGGAAGTGCCCTATGCTCTCCAAGCTGTGTTTTTTAGATGTTTCAGAACACACCGTACACTTCTCCAGAGTGGCTGTTGGCAAGTTACATCCCACCCATCAGCGTAGCAAGGCTCCCATTTCTCCATGGCCGGTCCTGCATTTCTGGTTTGGACACTTTTTTCCGCATGGCCCTTTTGCCCGCTGGGAAGCGAGACTTCTTTGGAGCGCTGATTGGCCTTTCCAGGTTGCTTGGTTGGCCAAAAAGGGCGTATGCGTTTTTTCCTGAATATATTCAGGAAAAAACGCATACGCCCTTTTTGGCCAAGGGCATCATTGTCCACGTTTTGCCGCTTTTCATGTGCTTTCAAGGCGATTCGAATCTACCTCCTGAAATCTGTTTCCTGCAATTCTGCCTTGCTTTCAAAGCCTCTTCGTTGCCTTCCCTTAATATATTTGTGGACGAGAGGTATCATTTAAAACTCTGCAGGTTTGTGAATTGCAGTGCCCCTGAGCTCCATTTTTCAACTCGCTTTTTTGGGAGCTGGCCGCCAAAGCGCAGGATTGCTTCAGGCCCTCTTCTGGTTCTGGGGGGCAGGCTGAGCTTGTGCTTAATTCTTCTTCCTGATGGGAAAATAGAGTGACCTGTGCCTGTCCCAACACCTAGAGCTAGTCTCTCATTGGTTCCCCCTCTTCCCGTTCATCCTCAGGACAAATTGCAACCTGTACGGAACAGGAGGTTAAAGGTGCTGATTCTCCAAGGAGGGAGATGGCTAGTAAATCGGCTGGAATGGCGAACCCGAGCAAAGGAGATGAGAAATGAGGTGCGTTTTAGAAACCTTTCCCGATCACACGGTGTACCATCTTCTGGGTTTCTCATGCCTGTTTTCGACGTAGGAAGATGCCCTTGAACCTGGAGATTTGGGACCCATGGGATGGGTACCATGCAGTATTACTTGAAAGGGTCTGCGTTGGCTCACCCAACCTCACCGAACCTCTCAGCCCCAAGAGTGTCCACCCTTATGTCTCAATCAGCTGTGGGTCTAGATATGGTCAATCCAGGTTGCATCACAGCCCCTGAACGAATTTTGTAAGAATTTCTCTCTCTTTCACTGCCTTTGTTTCACGGGTTTTGAAAAGTAATTTATTTTTATAATGGGGTTTAGCTGCTTTTCACGGCTGTGTTTATGCCGCTTTACACCCCCTTGACTCACTTACAGAGAGATATCAATACATAGGTTTGAAGATTCTTACTAGTCAGATATATTCTTGTGCGGTGAATAGGGGGTGTTGAGTCCAGTTCACTGAAAAAGGAATAGGTCTTGTCTCTTACATATTGGGTTTATGGAACGGTATCGGAGCTAATTTGAAACCCTTGTTTTATGCATCACCCCACCTCACCTTTCCCGTTCAGCAGCCATAGTGTGTTTTCTGAACGTGTGACTCTGTTCTGTTTTGTAATTCAGTTCAAGTGTAGCGGTTTTTACATTCCCTCTCTAAGTGATATCTTATGATAAGTGTCTTTTTCTGTGTGACTTATTTCACTTAGAATCGTCGTACCTAAATCCACTCATCGTGCTGCTACTAGCCTTATGACGTGGATTTCATGGCTGAGTGATATTCCATTGTACATGAGGACCACCACTTCTTTATCCATTTTTCTCTTTCCTAGGATATTTAAGGTGTAATGAAGTGGGGGTTCTTGTCAACAGAGCAGCCCTAAACTTTGGGGTGCCTGTGTCTTGCTGATTTTTATTTTTCCCAGTTTATACGCCTATGAGTGGAAGTGCCCTATGCTCTCCAAGCTGTGTTTTTTAGATGTTTCAGAACACACCGTACACTTCTCCAGAGTGGCTGTTGGCAAGTTACATCCCACCCATCAGCATAGCAAGGCTCCCATTTCTCCATGGCCGGTCCTGCATTTCTGGTTTGGACACTTTTTTCCGCATGGCCCTTTTGCCCGCTGGGAAGCGAGACTTCTTTGGAGCGCTGATTGGCCTTTCCAGGTTGCTTGGTTGGCCAAAAAGGGCGTATGCGTTTTTTCCTGAATATATTCAGGAAAAAACGCATACGCCCTTTTTGGCCAAGGGCATCATTGTCCACGTTTTGCCGCTTTTCATGTGCTTTCAAGGCGATTCGAATCTACCTCCTGAAATCTGTTTCCTGCAATTCTGCCTTGCTTTCAAAGCCTCTTCGTTGCCTTCCCTTAATATATTTGTGGACGAGAGGTATCATTTAAAACTCTGCAGGTTTGTGAATTGCAGTGCCCCTGAGCTCCATTTTTCAACTCGCTTTTTTGGGAGCTGGCCGCAAAAGCGCAGGATTGCTTCAGGCCCTCTTCTGGTTCTGGGGGGCAGGCTGAGCTTGTGCTTAATTCTTCTTCCTGATGGGAAAATAGAGTGACCTGTGCCTGTCCCAACACCTAGAGCTAGTCTCTCATTGGTTCCCCCTCTTCCCGTTCATCCTCAGGACAAATTGCAACCTGTACGGAACAGGAGGTTAAAGGTGCTGATTCTCCAAGGAGGGAGATGGCTAGTAAATCGGCTGGAATGGCGAACCCGAGCAAAGGAGATGAGAAATGAGGTGCGTTTTAGAAACCTTTCCCGATCACACGGTGTACCATCTTCTGGGTTTCTCATGCCTGTTTTCGACGTAGGAAGATGCCCTTGAACCTGGAGATTTGGGACCCATGGGATGGGTACCATGCAGTATTACTTGAAAGGGTCTGCGTTGGCTCACCCAACCTCACCGAACCTCTCAGCCCCAAGAGTGTCCACCCTTATGTCTCAATCAGCTGTGGGTCTAGATATGGTCAATCCAGGTTGCATCACAGCCCCTGAACGAATTTTGTAAGAATTTCTCTCTCTTTCACTGCCTTTGTTTCACGGGTTTTGAAAAGTAATTTATTTTTATAATGGGGTTTAGCTGCTTTTCACGGCTGTGTTTATGCCGCTTTACACCCCCTTGACTCACTTACAGAGAGATATCAATACATAGGTTTGAAGATTCTTACTAGTCAGATATATTCTTGTGCGGTGAATAGGGGGTGTTGAGTCCAGTTCACTGAAAAAGGAATAGGTCTTGTCTCTTACATATTGGGTTTATGGAACGGTATCGGAGCTAATTTGAAACCCTTGTTTTATGCATCACCCCACCTCACCTTTCCCGTTCAGCAGCCATAGTGTGTTTTCTGAACGTGTGACTCTGTTCTGTTTTGTAATTCAGTTCAAGTGTAGCGGTTTTTACATTCCCTCTCTAAGTGATATCTTATGATAAGTGTCTTTTTCTGTGTGACTTATTTCACTTAGAATCGTCGTACCTAAATCCACTCATCGTGCTGCTACTAGCCTTATGACGTGGATTTCATGGCTGAGTGATATTCCATTGTACATGAGGACCACCACTTCTTTATCCATTTTTCTCTTTCCTAGGATATTTAAGGTGTAATGAAGTGGGGGTTCTTGTCAACAGAGCAGCCCTAAACTTTGGGGTGCCTGTGTCTTGCTGATTTTTATTTTTCCCAGTTTATACGCCTATGAGTGGAAGTGCCCTATGCTCTCCAAGCTGTGTTTTTTAGATGTTTCAGAACACACCGTACACTTCTCCAGAGTGGCTGTTGGCAAGTTACATCCCACCCATCAGCATAGCAAGGCTCCCATTTCTCCATGGCCGGTCCTGCATTTCTGGTTTGGACACTTTTTTCCGCATGGCCCTTTTGCCCGCTGGGAAGCGAGACTTCTTTGGAGCGCTGATTGGCCTTTCCAGGTTGCTTGGTTGGCCAAAAAGGGCGTATGCGTTTTTTCCTGAATATATTCAGGAAAAAACGCATACGCCCTTTTTGGCCAAGGGCATCATTGTCCACGTTTTGCCGCTTTTCATGTGCTTTCAAGGCGATTCGAATCTACCTCCTGAAATCTGTTTCCTGCAATTCTGCCTTGCTTTCAAAGCCTCTTCGTTGCCTTCCCTTAATATATTTGTGGACGAGAGGTATCATTTAAAACTCTGCAGGTTTGTGAATTGCAGTGCCCCTGAGCTCCATTTTTCAACTCGCTTTTTTGGGAGCTGGCCGCAAAAGCGCAGGATTGCTTCAGGCCCTCTTCTGGTTCTGGGGGGCAGGCTGAGCTTGTGCTTAATTCTTCTTCCTGATGGGAAAATAGAGTGACCTGTGCCTGTCCCAACACCTAGAGCTAGTCTCTCATTGGTTCCCCCTCTTCCCGTTCATCCTCAGGACAAATTGCAACCTGTACGGAACAGGAGGTTAAAGGTGCTGATTCTCCAAGGAGGGAGATGGCTAGTAAATCGGCTGGAATGGCGAACCCGAGCAAAGGAGATGAGAAATGAGGTGCGTTTTAGAAACCTTTCCCGATCACACGGTGTACCATCTTCTGGGTTTCTCATGCCTGTTTTCGACGTAGGAAGATGCCCTTGAACCTGGAGATTTGGGACCCATGGGATGGGTACCATGCAGTATTACTTGAAAGGGTCTGCGTTGGCTCACCCAACCTCACCGAACCTCTCAGCCCCAAGAGTGTCCACCCTTATGTCTCAATCAGCTGTGGGTCTAGATATGGTCAATCCAGGTTGCATCACAGCCCCTGAACGAATTTTGTAAGAATTTCTCTCTCTTTCACTGCCTTTGTTTCACGGGTTTTGAAAAGTAATTTATTTTTATAATGGGGTTTAGCTGCTTTTCACGGCTGTGTTTATGCCGCTTTACACCCCCTTGACTCACTTACAGAGAGATATCAATACATAGGTTTGAAGATTCTTACTAGTCAGATATATTCTTGTGCGGTGAATAGGGGGTGTTGAGTCCAGTTCACTGAAAAAGGAATAGGTCTTGTCTCTTACATATTGGGTTTATGGAACGGTATCGGAGCTAATTTGAAACCCTTGTTTTATGCATCACCCCACCTCACCTTTCCCGTTCAGCAGCCATAGTGTGTTTTCTGAACGTGTGACTCTGTTCTGTTTTGTAATTCAGTTCAAGTGTAGCGGTTTTTACATTCCCTCTCTAAGTGATATCTTATGATAAGTGTCTTTTTCTGTGTGACTTATTTCACTTAGAATCGTCGTACCTAAATCCACTCATCGTGCTGCTACTAGCCTTATGACGTGGATTTCATGGCTGAGTGATATTCCATTGTACATGAGGACCACCACTTCTTTATCCATTTTTCTCTTTCCTAGGATATTTAAGGTGTAATGAAGTGGGGGTTCTTGTCAACAGAGCAGCCCTAAACTTTGGGGTGCCTGTGTCTTGCTGATTTTTAGTTTTCCCAGTTTATACGCCCATGAGTGGAAGTGCCCTATGCTCTCCAAGCTGTGTTTTTTAGATGTTTCAGAACACACCGTACACTTCTCCAGAGTGGCTGTTGGCAAGTTACATCCCACCCATCAGCGTAGCAAGGCTCCCATTTCTCCATGGCCGGTCCTGCATTTCTGGTTTGGACACTTTTTTCCGCATGGCCCTTTTGCCCGCTGGGAAGCGAGACTTCTTTGGAGCGCTGATTGGCCTTTCCAGGTTGCTTGGTTGGCCAAAAAGGGCGTATGCGTTTTTTCCTGAATATATTCAGGAAAAAACGCATACGCCCTTTTTGGCCAAGGGCATCATTGTCCACGTTTTGCCGCTTTTCATGTGCTTTCAAGGCGATTCGAATCTACCTCCTGAAATCTGTTTCCTGCAATTCTGCCTTGCTTTCAAAGCCTCTTCGTTGCCTTCCCTTAATATATTTGTGGACGAGAGGTATCATTTAAAACTCTGCAGGTTTGTGAATTGCAGTGCCCCTGAGCTCCATTTTTCAACTCGCTTTTTTGGGAGCTGGCCGCAAAAGCGCAGGATTGCTTCAGGCCCTCTTCTCGTTCTGGGGGGCAGGCTGAGCTTGTGCTTAATTCTTCTTCCTGATGGGAAAATAGAGTGACCTGTGCCTGTCCCAACACCTAGAGCTAGTCTCTCATTGGTTCCCCCTCTTCCCGTTCATCCTCAGGACAAATTGCAACCTGTACGGAACAGGAGGTTAAAGGTGCTGATTCTCCAAGGAGGGAGATGGCTAGTAAATCGGCTGGAATGGCGAACCCGAGCAAAGGAGATGAGAAATGAGGTGCGTTTTAGAAACCTTTCCCGATCACACGGTGTACCATCTTCTGGGTTTCTCATGCCTGTTTTCGACGTAGGAAGATGCCCTTGAACCTGGAGATTTGGGACCCATGGGATGGGTACCATGCAGTATTACTTGAAAGGGTCTGCGTTGGCTCACCCAACCTCACCGAACCTCTCAGCCCCAAGAGTGTCCACCCTTATGTCTCAATCAGCTGTGGGTCTAGATATGGTCAATCCAGGTTGCATCACAGCCCCTGAACGAATTTTGTAAGAATTTCTCTCTCTTTCACTGCCTTTGTTTCACGGGTTTTGAAAAGTAATTTATTTTTATAATGGGGTTTAGCTGCTTTTCACGGCTGTGTTTATGCCGCTTTACACCCCCTTGACTCACTTACAGAGAGATATCAATACATAGGTTTGAAGATTCTTACTAGTCAGATATATTCTTGTGCGGTGAATAGGGGGTGTTGAGTCCAGTTCACTGAAAAAGGAATAGGTCTTGTCTCTTACATATTGGGTTTATGGAACGGTATCGGAGCTAATTTGAAACCCTTGTTTTATGCATCACCCCACCTCACCTTTCCCGTTCAGCAGCCATAGTTTGTTTTCTAAACGTGTGACTCTGTTCTGTTTTGTAATTCAGTTCAAGTGTAGCGGTTTTTACATTCCCTCTCTAAGTGATATCTTATGATAAGTGTCTTTTTCTGTGTGACTTATTTCACTTAGAATCGTCGTACCTAAATCCACTCATCGTGCTGCTACTAGCCTTATGACGTGGATTTCATGGCTGAGTGATATTCCATTGTACATGAGGACCACCACTTCTTTATCCATTTTTCGCTTTCCTAGGATATTTAAGGTGTAATGAAGTGGGGGTTCTTGTCAACAGAGCAGCCCTAAACTTTGGGGTGCCTGTGTCTTGCTGATTTTTAGTTTTCCCAATTTATACGCCCATGAGTGGAAGTGCCCTATGCTCTCCAAGCTGTGTTTTTTAGATGTTTCAGAACACACCGTACACTTCTCCAGAGTGGCTGTTGGCAAGTTACATCCCACCCATCAGCGTAGCAAGGCTCCCATTTCTCCATGGCCGGTCCTGCATTTCTGGTTTGGACACTTTTTTCCGCATGGCCCTTTTGCCCGCTGGGAAGCGAGACTTCTTTGGAGCGCTGATTGGCCTTTCCAGGTTGCTTGGTTGGCCAAAAAGGGCGTATGCGTTTTTTCCTGAATATATTCAGGAAAAAACGCATACGCCCTTTTTGGCCAAGGGCATCATTGTCCACGTTTTGCCGCTTTTCATGTGCTTTCAAGGCGATTCGAATCTACCTCCTGAAATCTGTTTCCTGCAATTCTGCCTTGCTTTCAAAGCCTCTTCGTTGCCTTCCCTTAATATATTTGTGGACGAGAGGTATCATTTAAAACTCTGCAGGTTTGTGAATTGCAGTGCCCCTGAGCTCCATTTTTCAACTCGCTTTTTTGGGAGCTGGCCGCAAAAGCGCAGGATTGCTTCAGGCCCTCTTCTGGTTCTGGGGGGCAGGCTGAGCTTGTGCTTAATTCTTCTTCCTGATGGGAAAATAGAGTGACCTGTGCCTGTCCCAACACCTAGAGCTAGTCTCTCATTGGTTCCCCCTCTTCCCGTTCATCCTCAGGACAAATTGCAACCTGTACGGAACAGGAGGTTAAAGGTGCTGATTCTCCAAGGAGGGAGATGGCTAGTAAATCGGCTGGAATGGCGAACCCGAGCAAAGGAGATGAGAAATGAGGTGCGTTTTAGAAACCTTTCCCGATCACACGGTGTACCATCTTCTGGGTTTCTCATGCCTGTTTTCGACATAGGAAGATGCCCTTGAACCTGGAGATTTGGGACCCATGGGATGGGTACCATGCAGTATTACTTCAAAGGGTCTGCGTTGGCTCACCCAACCTCACCGAACCTCTCAGCCCCAAGAGTGTCCACCCTTATGTCTGAATCAGCTGTGGGTCTAGATATGGTCAATCCAGGTTGCATCACAGCCCCTGAACGAATTTTGTAAGAATTTCTCTCTCTTTCACTGCCTTTGTTTCACGGGTTTTGAAAAGTAATTTATTTTTATAATGGGGTTTAGCTGCTTTTCACGGCTGTGTTTATGCCGCTTTACACCCCCTTGACTCACTTACAGAGAGATATCAATACATAGGTTTGAAGATTCTTACTAGTCAGATATATTCTTGTGCGGTGAATAGGGGGTGTTGAGTCCAGTTCACTGAAAAAGGAATAGGTCTTGTCTCTTACATATTGGGTTTATGGAACGGTATCGGAGCTAATTTGAAACCCTTGTTTTATGCATCACCCCACCTCACCTTTCCCGTTCAGCAGCCATAGTGTGTTTTCTGAACGTGTGACTCTGTTCTGTTTTGTAATTCAGTTCAAGTGTAGCGGTTTTTACATTCCCTCTCTAAGTGATATCTTATGATAAGTGTCTTTTTCTGTGTGACTTATTTCACTTAGAATCGTCGTACCTAAATCCACTCATCGTGCTGCTACTAGCCTTATGACGTGGATTTCATGGCTGAGTGATATTCCATTGTACATGAGGACCACAACTTCTTTATCCATTTTTCTCTTTCCTAGGATATTTAAGGTGTAATGAAGTGGGGGTTCTTGTCAACAGAGCAGCCCTAAACTTTGGGGTGCCTGTGTCTTGCTGATTTTTAGTTTTCCCAATTTATACGCCCATGAGTGGAAGTGCCCTATGCTCTCCAAGCTGTGTTTTTTAGATGTTTCAGAACACACCGTACACTTCTCCAGAGTGGCTGTTGGCAAGTTACATCCCACCCATCAGCGTAGCAAGGCTCCCATTTCTCCATGGCCGGTCCTGCATTTCTGGTTTGGACACTTTTTTCCGCATGGCCCTTTTGCCCGCTGGGAAGCGAGACTTCTTTGGAGCGCTGATTGGCCTTTCCAGGTTGCTTGGTTGGCCAAAAAGGGCGTATGCGTTTTTTCCTGAATATATTCAGGAAAAAACGCATACGCCCTTTTTGGCCAAGGGCATCATTGTCCACGTTTTGCCGCTTTTCATGTGCTTTCAAGGCGATTCGAATCTACCTCCTGAAATCTGTTTCCTGCAATTCTGCCTTGCTTTCAAAGCCTCTTCGTTGCCTTCCCTTAATATATTTGTGGACGAGAGGTATCATTTAAAACTCTGCAGGTTTGTGAATTGCAGTGCCCCTGAGCTCCATTTTTCAACTCGCTTTTTTGGGAGCTGGCCGCCAAAGCGCAGGATTGCTTCAGGCCCTCTTCTGGTTCTGGGGGGCAGGCTGAGCTTGTGCTTAATTCTTCTTCCTGATGGGAAAATAGAGTGACCTGTGCCTGTCCCAACACCTAGAGCTAGTCTCTCATTGGTTCCCCCTCTTCCCGTTCATCCTCAGGACAAATTGCAACCTGTACGGAACAGGAGGTTAAAGGTGCTGATTCTCCAAGGAGGGAGATGGCTAGTAAATCGGCTGGAATGGCGAACCCGAGCAAAGGAGATGAGAAATGAGGTGCGTTTTAGAAACCTTTCCCGATCACACGGTGTACCATCTTCTGGGTTTCTCATGCCTGTTTTCGACGTAGGAAGATGCCCTTGAACCTGGAGATTTGGGAACCATGGGATGGGTACCATGCAGTATTACTTGAAAGGGTCTGCGTTGGCTCACCCAACCTCACCGAACCTCTCAGCCCCAAGAGTGTCCACCCTTATGTCTCAATCAGCTGTGGGTCTAGATATGGTCAATCCAGGTTGCATCACAGCCCCTGAACGAATTTTGTAAGAATTTCTCTCTCTTTCACTGCCTTTGTTTCACGGGTTTTGAAAAGTAATTTATTTTTATAATGGGGTTTAGCTGCTTTTCACGGCTGTGTTTATTCTGCTTTACACCCCCTTGACTCACTTACAGAGAGATATCAATACATAGGTTTGAAGATTCTTACTAGTCAGATATATTCTTGTGCGGTGAATAGGGGGTGTTGAGTCCAGTTCACTGAAAAAGGAATAGGTCTTGTCTCTTACATATTGGGTTTATGGAACGGTATCGGAGCTAATTTGAAACCCTTGTTTTATGCATCACCCCACCTCACCTTTCCCGTTCAGCAGCCATAGTGTGTTTTCTAAACGTGTGACTCTGTTCTGTTTTGTAATTCAGTTCAAGTGTAGCGGTTTTTACATTCCCTCTCTAAGTGATATCTTATGATAAGTGTCTTTTTCTGTGTGACTTATTTCACTTAGAATCGTCGTACCTAAATCCACTCATCGTGCTGCTACTAGCCTTATGACGTGGATTTCATGGCTGAGTGATATTCCATTGTACATGAGGACCACCACTTCTTTATCCATTTTTCTCTTTCCTAGGATATTTAAGGTGTAATGAAGTGGGGGTTCTTGTCAACAGAGCAGCCCTAAACTTTGGGGTGCCTGTGTCTTGCTGATTTTTAGTTTTCCCAATTTATACGCCCATGAGTGGAAGTGCCCTATGCTCTCCAAGCTGTGTTTTTTAGATGTTTCAGAACACACCGTACACTTCTCCAGAGTGGCTGTTGGCAAGTTACATCCCACCCATCAGCGTAGCAAGGCTCCCATTTCTCCATGGCCGGTCCTGCATTTCTGGTTTGGACACTTTTTTCCGCATGGCCCTTTTGCCCGCTGGGAAGCGAGACTTCTTTGGAGCGCTGATTGGCCTTTCCAGGTTGCTTGGTTGGCCAAAAAGGGCGTATGCGTTTTTTCCTGAATATATTCAGGAAAAAACGCATACGCCCTTTTTGGCCAAGGGCATCATTGTCCACGTTTTGCCGCTTTTCATGTGCTTTCAAGGCGATTCGAATCTACCTCCTGAAATCTGTTTCCTGCAATTCTGCCTTGCTTTCAAAGCCTCTTCGTTGCCTTCCCTTAATATATTTGTGGACGAGAGGTATCATTTAAAACTCTGCAGGTTTGTGAATTGCAGTGCCCCTGAGCTCCATTTTTCAACTCGCTTTTTTGGGAGCTGGCCGCAAAAGCGCAGGATTGCTTCAGGCCCTCTTCTCGTTCTGGGGGGCAGGCTGAGCTTGTGCTTAATTCTTCTTCCTGATGGGAAAATAGAGTGACCTGTGCCTGTCCCAACACCTAGAGCTAGTCTCTCATTGGTTCCCCCTCTTCCCGTTCATCCTCAGGACAAATTGCAACCTGTACGGAACAGGAGGTTAAAGGTGCTGATTCTCCAAGGAGGGAGATGGCTAGTAAATCGGCTGGAATGGCGAACCCGAGCAAAGGAGATGAGAAATGAGGTGCGTTTTAGAAACCTTTCCCGATCACACGGTGTACCATCTTCTGGGTTTCTCATGCCTGTTTTCGACGTAGGAAGATGCCCTTGAACCTGGAGATTTGGGACCCATGGGATGGGTACCATGCAGTATTACTTGAAAGGGTCTGCGTTGGCTCACCCAACCTCACCGAACCTCTCAGCCCCAAGAGTGTCCACCCTTATGTCTCAATCAGCTGTGGGTCTAGATATGGTCAATCCAGGTTGCATCACAGCCCCTGAACGAATTTTGTAAGAATTTCTCTCTCTTTCACTGCCTTTGTTTCACGGGTTTTGAAAAGTAATTTATTTTTATAATGGGGTTTAGCTGCTTTTCACGGCTGTGTTTATGCCGCTTTACACCCCCTTGACTCACTTACAGAGAGATATCAATACATAGGTTTGAAGATTCTTACTAGTCAGATATATTCTTGTGCGGTGAATAGGGGGTGTTGAGTCCAGTTCACTGAAAAAGGAATAGGTCTTGTCTCTTACATATTGGGTTTATGGAACGGTATCGGAGCTAATTTGAAACCCTTGTTTTATGCATCACCCCACCTCACCTTTCCCGTTCAGCAGCCATAGTGTGTTTTCTGAACGTGTGACTCTGTTCTGTTTTGTAATTCAGTTCAAGTGTAGCGGTTTTTACATTCCCTCTCTAAGTGATATCTTATGATAAGTGTCTTTTTCTGTGTGACTTATTTCACTTAGAATCGTCGTACCTAAATCCACTCATCGTGCTGCTACTAGCCTTATGACGTGGATTTCATGGCTGAGTGATATTCCATTGTACATGAGGACCACCACTTCTTTATCCATTTTTCTCTTTCCTAGGATATTTAAGGTGTAATGAAGTGGGGGTTCTTGTCAACAGAGCAGCCCTAAACTTTGGGGTGCCTGTGTCTTGCTGATTTTTAGTTTTCCCAGTTTATACGCCCATGAGTGGAAGTGCCCTATGCTCTCCAAGCTGTGTTTTTTAGATGTTTCAGAACACACCGTACACTTCTCCAGAGTGGCTGTTGGCAAGTTACATCCCACCCATCAGCGTAGCAAGGCTCCCATTTCTCCATGGCCGGTCCTGCATTTCTGGTTTGGACACTTTTTTCCGCATGGCCCTTTTGCCCGCTGGGAAGCGAGACTTCTTTGGAGCGCTGATTGGCCTTTCCAGGTTGCTTGGTTGGCCAAAAAGGGCGTATGCGTTTTTTCCTGAATATATTCAGGAAAAAACGCATACGCCCTTTTTGGCCAAGGGCATCATTGTCCACGTTTTGCCGCTTTTCATGTGCTTTCAAGGCGATTCGAATCTACCTCCTGAAATCTGTTTCCTGCAATTCTGCCTTGCTTTCAAAGCCTCTTCGTTGCCTTCCCTTAATATATTTGTGGACGAGAGGTATCATTTAAAACTCTGCAGGTTTGTGAATTGCAGTGCCCCTGAGCTCCATTTTTCAACTCGCTTTTTTGGGAGCTGGCCGCCAAAGCGCAGGATTGCTTCAGGCCCTCTTCTGGTTCTGGGGGGCAGGCTGAGCTTGTGCTTAATTCTTCTTCCTGATGGGAAAATAGAGTGACCTGTGCCTGTCCCAACACCTAGAGCTAGTCTCTCATTGGTTCCCCCTCTTCCCGTTCATCCTCAGGACAAATTGCAACCTGTACGGAACAGGAGGTTAAAGGTGCTGATTCTCCAAGGAGGGAGATGGCTAGTAAATCGGCTGGAATGGCGAACCCGAGCAAAGGAGATGAGAAATGAGGTGCGTTTTAGAAACCTTTCCCGATCACACGGTGTACCATCTTCTGGGTTTCTCATGCCTGTTTTCGACGTAGGAAGATGCCCTTGAACCTGGAGATTTGGGAACCATGGGATGGGTACCATGCAGTATTACTTGAAAGGGTCTGCGTTGGCTCACCCAACCTCACCGAACCTCTCAGCCCCAAGAGTGTCCACCCTTATGTCTCAATCAGCTGTGGGTCTAGATATGGTCAATCCAGGTTGCATCACAGCCCCTGAACGAATTTTGTAAGAATTTCTCTCTCTTTCACTGCCTTTGTTTCACGGGTTTTGAAAAGTAATTTAGTTTTATAATGGGGTTTAGCTGCTTTTCACGGCTGTGTTTATTCTGCTTTACACCCCCTTGACTCACTTACAGAGAGATATCAATACATAGGTTTGAAGATTCTTACTAGTCAGATATATTCTTGTGCGGTGAATAGGGGGTGTTGAGTCCAGTTCACTGAAAAAGGAATAGGTCTTGTCTCTTACATATTGGGTTTATGGAACGGTATCGGAGCTAATTTGAAACCCTTGTTTTATACATCACCCCACCTCACCTTTCCCGTTCAGCAGCCATAGTGTGTTTTCTAAACGTGTGACTCTGTTCTGTTTTGTAATTCAGTTCAAGTGTAGCGGTTTTTACATTCCCTCTCTAAGTGATATCTTATGATAAGTGTCTTTTTCTGTGTGACTTATTTCACTTAGAATCGTCGTACCTAAATCCACTCATCGTGCTGCTACTAGCCTTATGACGTGGATTTCATGGCTGAGTGATATTCCATTGTACATGAGGACCACCACTTCTTTATCCATTTTTCTCTTTCCTAGGATATTTAAGGTGTAATGAAGTGGGGGTTCTTGTCAACAGAGCAGCCCTAAACTTTGGGGTGCCTGTGTCTTGCTGATTTTTAGTTTTCCCAATTTATACGCCCATGAGTGGAAGTGCCCTATGCTCTCCAAGCTGTGTTTTTTAGATGTTTCAGAACACACCGTACACTTCTCCAGAGTGGCTGTTGGCAAGTTACATCCCACCCATCAGCGTAGCAAGGCTCCCATTTCTCCATGGCCGGTCCTGCATTTCTGGTTTGGACACTTTTTTCCGCATGGCCCTTTTGCCCGCTGGGAAGCGAGACTTCTTTGGAGCGCTGATTGGCCTTTCCAGGTTGCTTGGTTGGCCAAAAAGGGCGTATGCGTTTTTTCCTGAATATATTCAGGAAAAAACGCATACGCCCTTTTTGGCCAAGGGCATCATTGTCCACGTTTTGCCGCTTTTCATGTGCTTTCAAGGCGATTCGAATCTACCTCCTGAAATCTGTTTCCTGCAATTCTGCCTTGCTTTCAAAGCCTCTTCGTTGCCTTCCCTTAATATATTTGTGGACGAGAGGTATCATTTAAAACTCTGCAGGTTTGTGAATTGCAGTGCCCCTGAGCTCCATTTTTCAACTCGCTTTTTTGGGAGCTGGCCGCCAAAGCGCAGGATTGCTTCAGGCCCTCTTCTGGTTCTGGGGGGCAGGCTGAGCTTGTGCTTAATTCTTCTTCCTGATGGGAAAATAGAGTGACCTGTGCCTGTCCCAACACCTAGAGCTAGTCTCTCATTGGTTCCCCCTCTTCCCGTTCATCCTCAGGACAAATTGCAAACTGTACGGAACAGGAGGTTAAAGGTGCTGATTCTCCAAGGAGGGAGATGGCTAGTAAATCGGCTGGAATGGCGAACCCGAGCAAAGGAGATGAGAAATGAGGTGCGTTTTAGAAACCTTTCCCGATCACACGGTGTACCATCTTCTGGGTTTCTCATGCCTGTTTTCGACGTAGGAAGATGCCCTTGAACCTGGAGATTTGGGACCCATGGGATGGGTACCATGCAGTATTACTTGAAAGGGTCTGCGTTGGCTCACCCAACCTCACCGAACCTCTCAGCCCCAAGAGTGTCCACCCTTATGTCTCAATCAGCTGTGGGTCTAGATATGGTCAATCCAGGTTGCATCACAGCCCCTGAACGAATTTTGTAAGAATTTCTCTCTCTTTCACTGCCTTTGTTTCACGGGTTTTGAAAAGTAATTTATTTTTATAATGGGGTTTAGCTGCTTTTCACGGCTGTGTTTATTCCGTTTTACACCCCCTTGACTCACTTACAGAGAGATATCAATACATAGGTTTGAAGATTCTTACTAGTCAGATATATTCTTGTGCGGTGAATAGGGGGTGTTGAGTCCAGTTCACTGAAAAAGGAATAGGTCTTGTCTCTTACATATTGGGTTTATGGAACGGTATCGGAGCTAATTTGAAACCCTTGTTTTATGCATCACCCCACCTCACCTTTCCCGTTCAGCAGCCATAGTGTGTTTTCTAAACGTGTGACTCTGTTCTGTTTTGTAATTCAGTTCAAGTGTAGCGGTTTTTACATTCCCTCTCTAAGTGATATCTTATGATAAGTGTCTTTTTCTGTGTGACTTATTTCACTTAGAATCGTCGTACCTAAATCCACTCATCGTGCTGCTACTAGCCTTATGACGTGGATTTCATGGCTGAGTGATATTCCATTGTACATGAGGACCACCACTTCTTTATCCATTTTTCTCTTTCCTAGGATATTTAAGGTGTAATGAAGTGGGGGTTCTTGTCAACAGAGCAGCCCTAAACTTTGGGGTGCCTGTGTCTTGCTGATTTTTAGTTTTCCCAATTTATACGCCCATGAGTGGAAGTGCCCTATGCTCTCCAAGCTGTGTTTTTTAGATGTTTCAGAACACACCGTACACTTCTCCAGAGTGGCTGTTGGCAAGTTACATCCCACCCATCAGCGTAGCAAGGCTCCCATTTCTCCATGGCCGGTCCTGCATTTCTGGTTTGGACACTTTTTTCCGCATGGCCCTTTTGCCCGCTGGGAAGCGAGACTTCTTTGGAGCGCTGATTGGCCTTTCCAGGTTGCTTGGTTGGCCAAAAAGGGCGTATGCGTTTTTTCCTGAATATATTCAGGAAAAAACGCATACGCCCTTTTTGGCCAAGGGCATCATTGTCCACGTTTTGCCGCTTTTCATGTGCTTTCAAGGCGACTCGAATCTACCTCCTGAAATCTGTTTCCTGCAATTCTGCCTTGCTTTCAAAGCCTCTTCGTTGCCTTCCCTTAATATATTTGTGGACGAGAGGTATCATTTAAAACTCTGCAGGTTTGTGAATTGCAGTGCCCCTGAGCTCCATTTTTCAACTCGCTTTTTTGGGAGCTGGCCGCAAAAGCGCAGGATTGCTTCAGGCCCTCTTCTCGTTCTGGGGGGCAGGCTGAGCTTGTGCTTAATTCTTCTTCCTGATGGGAAAATAGAGTGACCTGTGCCTGTCCCAACACCTAGAGCTAGTCTCTCATTGGTTCCCCCTCTTCCCGTTCATCCTCAGGACAAATTGCAACCTGTACGGAACAGGAGGTTAAAGGTGCTGATTCTCCAAGGAGGGAGATGGCTAGTAAATCGGCTGGAATGGCGAACCCGAGCAAAGGAGATGAGAAATGAGGTGCGTTTTAGAAACCTTTCCCGATCACACGGTGTACCATCTTCTGGGTTTCTCATGCCTGTTTTCGACGTAGGAAGATGCCCTTGAACCTGGAGATTTGGGACCCATGGGATGGGTACCATGCAGTATTACTTGAAAGGGTCTGCGTTGGCTCACCCAACCTCACCGAACCTCTCAGCCCCAAGAGTGTCCACCCTTATGTCTCAATCAGCTGTGGGTCTAGATATGGTCAATCCAGGTTGCATCACAGCCCCTGAACGAATTTTGTAAGAATTTCTCTCTCTTTCACTGCCTTTGTTTCACGGGTTTTGAAAAGTAATTTATTTTTATAATGGGGTTTAGCTGCTTTTCACGGCTGTGTTTATGCCGCTTTACACCCCCTTGACTCACTTACAGAGAGATATCAATACATAGGTTTGAAGATTCTTACTAGTCAGATATATTCTTGTGCGGTGAATAGGGGGTGTTGAGTCCAGTTCACTGAAAAAGGAATAGGTCTTGTCTCTTACATATTGGGTTTATGGAACGGTATCGGAGCTAATTTGAAACCCTTGTTTTATGCATCACCCCACCTCACCTTTCCCGTTCAGCAGCCATAGTGTGTTTTCTGAACGTGTGACTCTGTTCTGTTTTGTAATTCAGTTCAAGTGTAGCGGTTTTTACATTCCCTCTCTAAGTGATATCTTATGATAAGTGTCTTTTTCTGTGTGACTTATTTCACTTAGAATCGTCGTACCTAAATCCACTCATCGTGCTGCTACTAGCCTTATGACGTTGATTTCATGGCTGAGTGATATTCCATTGTACATGAGGACCACCACTTCTTTATCCATTTTTCGCTTTCCTAGGATATTTAAGGTGTAATGAAGTGGGGGTTCTTGTCAACAGAGCAGCCCTAAACTTTGGGGTGCCTGTGTCTTGCTGATTTTTAGTTTTCCCAATTTATACGCCCATGAGTGGAAGTGCCCTATGCTCTCCAAGCTGTGTTTTTTAGATGTTTCAGAACACACCGTACACTTCTCCAGAGTGGCTGTTGGCAAGTTACATCCCACCCATCAGCGTAGCAAGGCTCCCATTTCTCCATGGCCGGTCCTGCATTTCTGGTTTGGACACTTTTTTCCGCATGGCCCTTTTGCCCGCTGGGAAGCGAGACTTCTTTGGAGCGCTGATTGGCCTTTCCAGGTTGCTTGGTTGGCCAAAAAGGGCGTATGCGTTTTTTCCTGAATATATTCAGGAAAAAACGCATACGCCCTTTTTGGCCAAGGGCATCATTGTCCACGTTTTGCCGCTTTTCATGTGCTTTCAAGGCGATTCGAATCTACCTCCTGAAATCTGTTTCCTGCAATTCTGCCTTGCTTTCAAAGCCTCTTCGTTGCCTTCCCTTAATATATTTGTGGACGAGAGGTATCATTTAAAACTCTGCAGGTTTGTGAATTGCAGTGCCCCTGAGCTCCATTTTTCAACTCGCTTTTTTGGGAGCTGGCCGCCAAAGCGCAGGATTGCTTCAGGCCCTCTTCTGGTTCTGGGGGGCAGGCTGAGCTTGTGCTTAATTCTTCTTCCTGATGGGAAAATAGAGTGACCTGTGCCTGTCCCAACACCTAGAGCTAGTCTCTCATTGGTTCCCCCTCTTCCCGTTCATCCTCAGGACAAATTGCAACCTGTACGGAACAGGAGGTTAAAGGTGCTGATTCTCCAAGGAGGGAGATGGCTAGTAAATCGGCTGGAATGGCGAACCCGAGCAAAGGAGATGAGAAATGAGGTGCGTTTTAGAAACCTTTCCCGATCACACGGTGTACCATCTTCTGGGTTTCTCATGCCTGTTTTCGACGTAGGAAGATGCCCTTGAACCTGGAGATTTGGGACCCATGGGATGGGTACCATGCAGTATTACTTGAAAGGGTCTGCGTTGGCTCACCCAACCTCACCGAACCTCTCAGCCCCAAGAGTGTCCACCCTTATGTCTCAATCAGCTGTGGGTCTAGATATGGTCAATCCAGGTTGCATCACAGCCCCTGAACGAATTTTGTAAGAATTTCTCTCTCTTTCACTGCCTTTGTTTCACGGGTTTTGAAAAGTAATTTATTTTTATAATGGGGTTTAGCTGCTTTTCACGGCTGTGTTTATGCCGCTTTACACCCCCTTGACTCACTTACAGAGAGATATCAATACATAGGTTTGAAGATTCTTACTAGTCAGATATATTCTTGTGCGGTGAATAGGGGGTGTTGAGTCCAGTTCACTGAAAAAGGAATAGGTCTTGTCTCTTACATATTGGGTTTATGGAACGGTATCGGAGCTAATTTGAAACCCTTGTTTTATGCATCACCCCACCTCACCTTTCCCGTTCAGCAGCCATAGTGTGTTTTCTAAACGTGTGACTCTGTTCTATTTTGTAATTCAGTTCAAGTGTAGCGGTTTTTACATTCCCTCTCTAAGTGATATCTTATGATAAGTGTCTTTTTCTGTGTGACTTATTTCACTTAGAATCGTCGTACCTAAATCCACTCATCGTGCTGCTACTAGCCTTATGACGTGGATTTCATGGCTGAGTGATATTCCATTGTACATGAGGACCACCACTTCTTTATCCATTTTTCGCTTTCCTAGGATATTTAAGGTGTAATGAAGTGGGGGTTCTTGTCAACAGAGCAGCCCTAAACTTTGGGGTGCCTGTGTCTTGCTGATTTTTAGTTTTCCCAATTTATACGCCCATGAGTGGAAGTGCCCTATGCTCTCCAAGCTGTGTTTTTTAGATGTTTCAGAACACACCGTACACTTCTCCAGAGTGGCTGTTGGCAAGTTACATCCCACCCATCAGCGTAGCAAGGCTCCCATTTCTCCATGGCCGGTCCTGCATTTCTGGTTTGGACACTTTTTTCCGCATGGCCCTTTTGCCCGCTGGGAAGCGAGACTTCTTTGGAGCGCTGATTGGCCTTTCCAGGTTGCTTGGTTGGCCAAAAAGGGCGTATGCGTTTTTTCCTGAATATATTCAGGAAAAAACGCATACGCCCTTTTTGGCCAAGGGCATCATTGTCCACGTTTTGCCGCTTTTCATGTGCTTTCAAGGCGATTCGAATCTACCTCCTGAAATCTGTTTCCTGCAATTCTGCCTTGCTTTCAAAGCCTCTTCGTTGCCTTCCCTTAATATATTTGTGGACGAGAGGTATCATTTAAAACTCTGCAGGTTTGTGAATTGCAGTGCCCCTGAGCTCCATTTTTCAACTCGCTTTTTTGGGAGCTGGCCGCAAAAGCGCAGGATTGCTTCAGGCCCTCTTCTCGTTCTGGGGGGCAGGCTGAGCTTGTGCTTAATTCTTCTTCCTGATGGGAAAATAGAGTGACCTGTGCCTGTCCCAACACCTAGAGCTAGTCTCTCATTGGTTCCCCCTCTTCCCGTTCATCCTCAGGACAAATTGCAACCTGTACGGAACAGGAGGTTAAAGGTGCTGATTCTCCAAGGAGGGAGATGGCTAGTAAATCGGCTGGAATGGCGAACCCGAGCAAAGGAGATGAGAAATGAGGTGCGTTTTAGAAACCTTTCCCGATCACACGGTGTACCATCTTCTGGGTTTCTCATGCCTGTTTTCGACGTAGGAAGTTGCCCTTGAACCTGGAGATTTGGGACCCATGGGATGGGTACCAGGCAGTATTAGTTGAAAGGGTCTGCGTTGGCTCACCCAACCTCACCGAACCTCTCAGCCCCAAGAGTGTCCACCCTTATGTCGCAATCAGCTGTGGGTCTAGATATGGTCAATCCAGGTTGCATCACAGCCCCTGAACGAATTTTGTAAGAATTTCTCTCTCTTTCACTGCCTTTGTTTCACGGGTTTTGAAAAGTAATTTATTTTTATAATGGGGTTTAGCTGCTTTTCACGGCTGTGTTTATGCCGCTTTACACCCCCTTGACTCACTTACAGAGAGATATCAATACATAGGTTTGAAGATTCTTACTAGTCAGATATATTCTTGTGCAGTGAATAGGGGGTGTTGAGTCCAGTTCACTGAAAAAGGAATAGGTCTTGTCTCTTACATATTGGGTTTATGGAACGGTATCTGAGCTAATTTGAAACCCTTGTTTTATGCATCACCCCACCTCACCTTTCCCGTTCAGCAGCCATAGTGTGTTTTCTGAACGTGTGACTCTGTTCTGTTTTGTAATTCAGTTCAAGTGTAGCGGTTTTTACATTCCCTCTCTAAGTGATATCTTATGATAAGTGTCTTTTTCTGTGTGACTTATTTCACTTAGAATCGTCGTACCTAAATCCACTCATCGTGCTGCTACTAGCCTTATGACGTGGATTTCATGGCTGAGTGATATTCCATTGTACATGAGGACCACCACTTCTTTATCCATTTTTCTCTTTCCTAGGATATTTAAGGTGTAATGAAGTGGGGGTTCTTGTCAACAGAGCAGCCCTAAACTTTGGGGTGCCTGTGTCTTGCTGATTTTTAGTTTTCCCAATTTATACGCCCATGAGTGGAAGTGCCCTATGCTCTCCAAGCTGTGTTTTTTAGATATTTCAGAACACACTGTACACTTCTCCAGAGTGGCTGTTGGCAATTTACATCCCACCCATCAGCGTAGCAAGGCTCCCATTTCTCCATGGCCGGTCCTGCATTTCTGGTTTGGACACTTTTTTCCCCATGGCCCTTTTGCCCGCTGGGAAGTGAGACTTCTTTGGAGCGCTGTTTGGCCTTTCCAGGTTGCTTGGTTGGCCAAAAAGGGCGTATGCGTTTTTTCCTGAATATATTCAGGAAAAAACGCATACGCCCTTTTTGGCCAAGGGCATCATTGTCCACGTTTTGCCGCTTTTCATGTGCTTTCAAGGCGATTCGAATCTACCTCCTGAAATCTGTTTCCTGCAATTCTGCCTTGCTTTCAAAGCCTCTTCGTTGCCTTCCCTTAATATATTTGTGGACGAGAGGTATCATTTAAAACTCTGCAGGTTTGTGAATTGCAGTGCCCCTGAGCTCCATTTTTCAACTCGCTTTTTTGGGAGCTGGCCGCCAAAGCGCAGGATTGCTTCAGGCCCTCTTCTGGTTCTGGGGGGCAGGCTGAGCTTGTGCTTAATTCTTCTTCCTGATGGGAAAATAGAGTGACCTGTGCCTGTCCCAACACCTAGAGCTAGTCTCTCATTGGTTCCCCCTCTTCCCGTTCATCCTCAGGACAAATTGCAAACTGTACGGAACAGGAGGTTAAAGGTGCTGATTCTCCAAGGAGGGAGATGGCTAGTAAATCGGCTGGAATGGCGAACCCGAGCAAAGGAGATGAGAAATGAGGTGCGTTTTAGAAACCTTTCCCGATCACACGGTGTACCATCTTCTGGGTTTCTCATGCCTGTTTTCGACGTAGGAAGATGCCCTTGAACCTGGAGATTTGGGACCCATGGGATGGGTACCATGCAGTATTACTTGAAAGGGTCTGCGTTGGCTCACCCAACCTCACCGAACCTCTCAGCCCCAAGAGTGTCCACCCTTATGTCTCAATCAGCTGTGGGTCTAGATATGGTCAATCCAGGTTGCATCACAGCCCCTGAACGAATTTTGTAAGAATTTCTCTCTCTTTCACTGCCTTTGTTTCACGGGTTTTGAAAAGTAATTTATTTTTATAATGGGGTTTAGCTGCTTTTCACGGCTGTGTTTATTCCGTTTTACACCCCCTTGACTCACTTACAGAGAGATATCAATACATAGGTTTGAAGATTCTTACTAGTCAGATATATTCTTGTGCGGTGAATAGGGGGTGTTGAGTCCAGTTCACTGAAAAAGGAATAGGTCTTGTCTCTTACATATTGGGTTTATGGAACGGTATCGGAGCTAATTTGAAACCCTTGTTTTATGCATCACCCCACCTCACCTTTCCCGTTCAGCAGCCATAGTGTGTTTTCTAAACGTGTGACTCTGTTCTGTTTTGTAATTCAGTTCAAGTGTAGCGGTTTTTACATTCCCTCTCTAAGTGATATCTTATGATAAGTGTCTTTTTCTGTGTGACTTATTTCACTTAGAATCGTCGTACCTAAATCCACTCATCGTGCTGCTACTAGCCTTATGACGTGGATTTCATGGCTGAGTGATATTCCATTGTACATGAGGACCACCACTTCTTTATCCATTTTTCTCTTTCCTAGGATATTTAAGGTGTAATGAAGTGGGGGTTCTTGTCAACAGAGCAGCCCTAAACTTTGGGGTGCCTGTGTCTTGCTGATTTTTAGTTTTCCCAATTTATACGCCCATGAGTGGAAGTGCCCTATGCTCTCCAAGCTGTGTTTTTTAGATGTTTCAGAACACACCGTACACTTCTCCAGAGTGGCTGTTGGCAAGTTACATCCCACCCATCAGCGTAGCAAGGCTCCCATTTCTCCATGGCCGGTCCTGCATTTCTGGTTTGGACACTTTTTTCCGCATGGCCCTTTTGCCCGCTGGGAAGCGAGACTTCTTTGGAGCGCTGATTGGCCTTTCCAGGTTGCTTGGTTGGCCAAAAAGGGCGTATGCGTTTTTTCCTGAATATATTCAGGAAAAAACGCATACGCCCTTTTTGGCCAAGGGCATCATTGTCCACGTTTTGCCGCTTTTCATGTGCTTTCAAGGCGACTCGAATCTACCTCCTGAAATCTGTTTCCTGCAATTCTGCCTTGCTTTCAAAGCCTCTTCGTTGCCTTCCCTTAATATATTTGTGGACGAGAGGTATCATTTAAAACTCTGCAGGTTTGTGAATTGCAGTGCCCCTGAGCTCCATTTTTCAACTCGCTTTTTTGGGAGCTGGCCGCAAAAGCGCAGGATTGCTTCAGGCCCTCTTCTCGTTCTGGGGGGCAGGCTGAGCTTGTGCTTAATTCTTCTTCCTGATGGGAAAATAGAGTGACCTGTGCCTGTCCCAACACCTAGAGCTAGTCTCTCATTGGTTCCCCCTCTTCCCGTTCATCCTCAGGACAAATTGCAACCTGTACGGAACAGGAGGTTAAAGGTGCTGATTCTCCAAGGAGGGAGATGGCTAGTAAATCGGCTGGAATGGCGAACCCGAGCAAAGGAGATGAGAAATGAGGTGCGTTTTAGAAACCTTTCCCGATCACACGGTGTACCATCTTCTGGGTTTCTCATGCCTGTTTTCGACGTAGGAAGATGCCCTTGAACCTGGAGATTTGGGACCCATGGGATGGGTACCATGCAGTATTACTTGAAAGGGTCTGCGTTGGCTCACCCAACCTCACCGAACCTCTCAGCCCCAAGAGTGTCCACCCTTATGTCTCAATCAGCTGTGGGTCTAGATATGGTCAATCCAGGTTGCATCACAGCCCCTGAACGAATTTTGTAAGAATTTCTCTCTCTTTCACTGCCTTTGTTTCACGGGTTTTGAAAAGTAATTTATTTTTATAATGGGGTTTAGCTGCTTTTCACGGCTGTGTTTATGCCGCTTTACACCCCCTTGACTCACTTACAGAGAGATATCAATACATAGGTTTGAAGATTCTTACTAGTCAGATATATTCTTGTGCGGTGAATAGGGGGTGTTGAGTCCAGTTCACTGAAAAAGGAATAGGTCTTGTCTCTTACATATTGGGTTTATGGAACGGTATCGGAGCTAATTTGAAACCCTTGTTTTATGCATCACCCCACCTCACCTTTCCCGTTCAGCAGCCATAGTGTGTTTTCTGAACGTGTGACTCTGTTCTGTTTTGTAATTCAGTTCAAGTGTAGCGGTTTTTACATTCCCTCTCTAAGTGATATCTTATGATAAGTGTCTTTTTCTGTGTGACTTATTTCACTTAGAATCGTCGTACCTAAATCCACTCATCGTGCTGCTACTAGCCTTATGACGTTGATTTCATGGCTGAGTGATATTCCATTGTACATGAGGACCACCACTTCTTTATCCATTTTTCGCTTTCCTAGGATATTTAAGGTGTAATGAAGTGGGGGTTCTTGTCAACAGAGCAGCCCTAAACTTTGGGGTGCCTGTGTCTTGCTGATTTTTAGTTTTCCCAATTTATACGCCCATGAGTGGAAGTGCCCTATGCTCTCCAAGCTGTGTTTTTTAGATGTTTCAGAACACACCGTACACTTCTCCAGAGTGGCTGTTGGCAAGTTACATCCCACCCATCAGCGTAGCAAGGCTCCCATTTCTCCATGGCCGGTCCTGCATTTCTGGTTTGGACACTTTTTTCCGCATGGCCCTTTTGCCCGCTGGGAAGCGAGACTTCTTTGGAGCGCTGATTGGCCTTTCCAGGTTGCTTGGTTGGCCAAAAAGGGCGTATGCGTTTTTTCCTGAATATATTCAGGAAAAAACGCATACGCCCTTTTTGGCCAAGGGCATCATTGTCCACGTTTTGCCGCTTTTCATGTGCTTTCAAGGCGATTCGAATCTACCTCCTGAAATCTGTTTCCTGCAATTCTGCCTTGCTTTCAAAGCCTCTTCGTTGCCTTCCCTTAATATATTTGTGGACGAGAGGTATCATTTAAAACTCTGCAGGTTTGTGAATTGCAGTGCCCCTGAGCTCCATTTTTCAACTCGCTTTTTTGGGAGCTGGCCGCCAAAGCGCAGGATTGCTTCAGGCCCTCTTCTGGTTCTGGGGGGCAGGCTGAGCTTGTGCTTAATTCTTCTTCCTGATGGGAAAATAGAGTGACCTGTGCCTGTCCCAACACCTAGAGCTAGTCTCTCATTGGTTCCCCCTCTTCCCGTTCATCCTCAGGACAAATTGCAACCTGTACGGAACAGGAGGTTAAAGGTGCTGATTCTCCAAGGAGGGAGATGGCTAGTAAATCGGCTGGAATGGCGAACCCGAGCAAAGGAGATGAGAAATGAGGTGCGTTTTAGAAACCTTTCCCGATCACACGGTGTACCATCTTCTGGGTTTCTCATGCCTGTTTTCGACGTAGGAAGATGCCCTTGAACCTGGAGATTTGGGACCCATGGGATGGGTACCATGCAGTATTACTTGAAAGGGTCTGCGTTGGCTCACCCAACCTCACCGAACCTCTCAGCCCCAAGAGTGTCCACCCTTATGTCTCAATCAGCTGTGGGTCTAGATATGGTCAATCCAGGTTGCATCACAGCCCCTGAACGAATTTTGTAAGAATTTCTCTCTCTTTCACTGCCTTTGTTTCACGGGTTTTGAAAAGTAATTTATTTTTATAATGGGGTTTAGCTGCTTTTCACGGCTGTGTTTATGCCGCTTTACACCCCCTTGACTCACTTACAGAGAGATATCAATACATAGGTTTGAAGATTCTTACTAGTCAGATATATTCTTGTGCGGTGAATAGGGGGTGTTGAGTCCAGTTCACTGAAAAAGGAATAGGTCTTGTCTCTTACATATTGGGTTTATGGAACGGTATCGGAGCTAATTTGAAACCCTTGTTTTATGCATCACCCCACCTCACCTTTCCCGTTCAGCAGCCATAGTGTGTTTTCTAAACGTGTGACTCTGTTCTATTTTGTAATTCAGTTCAAGTGTAGCGGTTTTTACATTCCCTCTCTAAGTGATATCTTATGATAAGTGTCTTTTTCTGTGTGACTTATTTCACTTAGAATCGTCGTACCTAAATCCACTCATCGTGCTGCTACTAGCCTTATGACGTGGATTTCATGGCTGAGTGATATTCCATTGTACATGAGGACCACCACTTCTTTATCCATTTTTCGCTTTCCTAGGATATTTAAGGTGTAATGAAGTGGGGGTTCTTGTCAACAGAGCAGCCCTAAACTTTGGGGTGCCTGTGTCTTGCTGATTTTTAGTTTTCCCAATTTATACGCCCATGAGTGGAAGTGCCCTATGCTCTCCAAGCTGTGTTTTTTAGATGTTTCAGAACACACCGTACACTTCTCCAGAGTGGCTGTTGGCAAGTTACATCCCACCCATCAGCGTAGCAAGGCTCCCATTTCTCCATGGCCGGTCCTGCATTTCTGGTTTGGACACTTTTTTCCGCATGGCCCTTTTGCCCGCTGGGAAGCGAGACTTCTTTGGAGCGCTGATTGGCCTTTCCAGGTTGCTTGGTTGGCCAAAAAGGGCGTATGCGTTTTTTCCTGAATATATTCAGGAAAAAACGCATACGCCCTTTTTGGCCAAGGGCATCATTGTCCACGTTTTGCCGCTTTTCATGTGCTTTCAAGGCGATTCGAATCTACCTCCTGAAATCTGTTTCCTGCAATTCTGCCTTGCTTTCAAAGCCTCTTCGTTGCCTTCCCTTAATATATTTGTGGACGAGAGGTATCATTTAAAACTCTGCAGGTTTGTGAATTGCAGTGCCCCTGAGCTCCATTTTTCAACTCGCTTTTTTGGGAGCTGGCCGCAAAAGCGCAGGATTGCTTCAGGCCCTCTTCTCGTTCTGGGGGGCAGGCTGAGCTTGTGCTTAATTCTTCTTCCTGATGGGAAAATAGAGTGACCTGTGCCTGTCCCAACACCTAGAGCTAGTCTCTCATTGGTTCCCCCTCTTCCCGTTCATCCTCAGGACAAATTGCAACCTGTACGGAACAGGAGGTTAAAGGTGCTGATTCTCCAAGGAGGGAGATGGCTAGTAAATCGGCTGGAATGGCGAACCCGAGCAAAGGAGATGAGAAATGAGGTGCGTTTTAGAAACCTTTCCCGATCACACGGTGTACCATCTTCTGGGTTTCTCATGCCTGTTTTCGACGTAGGAAGTTGCCCTTGAACCTGGAGATTTGGGACCCATGGGATGGGTACCAGGCAGTATTAGTTGAAAGGGTCTGCGTTGGCTCACCCAACCTCACCGAACCTCTCAGCCCCAAGAGTGTCCACCCTTATGTCGCAATCAGCTGTGGGTCTAGATATGGTCAATCCAGGTTGCATCACAGCCCCTGAACGAATTTTGTAAGAATTTCTCTCTCTTTCACTGCCTTTGTTTCACGGGTTTTGAAAAGTAATTTATTTTTATAATGGGGTTTAGCTGCTTTTCACGGCTGTGTTTATGCCGCTTTACACCCCCTTGACTCACTTACAGAGAGATATCAATACATAGGTTTGAAGATTCTTACTAGTCAGATATATTCTTGTGCGGTGAATAGGGGGTGTTGAGTCCAGTTCACTGAAAAAGGAATAGGTCTTGTCTCTTACATATTGGGTTTATGGAACGGTATCTGAGCTAATTTGAAACCCTTGTTTTATGCATCACCCCACCTCACCTTTCCCGTTCAGCAGCCATAGTGTGTTTTCTGAACGTGTGACTCTGTTCTGTTTTGTAATTCAGTTCAAGTGTAGCGGTTTTTACATTCCCTCTCTAAGTGATATCTTATGATAAGTGTCTTTTTCTGTGTGACTTATTTCACTTAGAATCGTCGTACCTAAATCCACTCATCGTGCTGCTACTAGCCTTATGACGTGGATTTCATGGCTGAGTGATATTCCATTGTACATGAGGACCACCACTTCTTTATCCATTTTTCTCTTTCCTAGGATATTTAAGGTGTAATGAAGTGGGGGTTCTTGTCAACAGAGCAGCCCTAAACTTTGGGGTGCCTGTGTCTTGCTGATTTTTAGTTTTCCCAATTTATACGCCCATGAGTGGAAGTGCCCTATGCTCTCCAAGCTGTGTTTTTTAGATGTTTCAGAACACACCGTACACTTCTCCAGAGTGGCTGTTGGCAAGTTACATCCCACCCATCAGCGTAGCAAGGCTCCCATTTCTCCATGGCCGGTCCTGCATTTCTGGTTTGGACACTTTTTTCCGCATGGCCCTTTTGCCCGCTGGGAAGCGAGACTTCTTTGGAGCGCTGATTGGCCTTTCCAGGTTGCTTGGTTGGCCAAAAAGGGCGTATGCGTTTTTTCCTGAATATATTCAGGAAAAAACGCATACGCCCTTTTTGGCCAAGGGCATCATTGTCCACGTTTTGCCGCTTTTCATGTGCTTTCAAGGCGATTCGAATCTACCTCCTGAAATCTGTTTCCTGCAATTCTGCCTTGCTTTCAAAGCCTCTTCGTTGCCTTCCCTTAATATATTTGTGGACGAGAGGTATCATTTAAAACTCTGCAGGTTTGTGAATTGCAGTGCCCCTGAGCTCCATTTTTCAACTCGCTTTTTTGGGAGCTGGCCGCAAAAGCGCAGGATTGCTTCAGGCCCTCTTCTGGTTCTGGGGGGCAGGCTGAGCTTGTGCTTAATTCTTCTTCCTGATGGGAAAATAGAGTGACCTGTGCCTGTCCCAACACCTAGAGCTAGTCTCTCATTGGTTCCCCCTCTTCCCGTTCATCCTCAGGACAAATTGCAACCTGTACGGAACAGGAGGTTAAAGGTGCTGATTCTCCAAGGAGGGAGATGGCTAGTAAATCGGCTGGAATGGCGAACCCGAGCAAAGGAGATGAGAAATGAGGTGCGTTTTAGAAACCTTTCCCGATCACACGGTGTACCATCTTCTGGGTTTCTCATGCCTGTTTTCGACGTAGGAAGATGCCCTTGAACCTGGAGATTTGGGACCCATGGGATGGGTACCAGGCAGTATTACTTGAAAGGGTCTGCTTTGGCTCACCCAACCTCACCGAACCTCTCAGCCCCAAGAGTGTCCACCCTTATGTCGCAATCAGCTGTGGGTCTAGATATGGTCAATCCAGGTTGCATCACAGCCCCTGAACGAATTTTGTAAGAATTTCTCTCTCTTTCACTGCCTTTGTTTCACGGGTTTTGAAAAGTAATTTATTTTTATAATGGGGTTTAGCTGCTTTTCACGGCTGTGTTTATGCCGCTTTACACCCCCTTGACTCACTTACAGAGAGATATCAATACATAGGTTTGAAGATTCTTACTAGTCAGATATATTCTTGTGCGGTGAATAGGGGGTGTTGAGTCCAGTTCACTGAAAAAGGAATAGGTCTTGTCTCTTACATATTGGGTTTATGGAACGGTATCGGAGCTAATTTGAAACCCTTGTTTTATGCATCACCCCACCTCACCTTTCCCGTTCAGCAGCCATAGTGTGTTTTCTGAACGTGTGACTCTGTTCTGTTTTGTAATTCAGTTCAAGTGTAGCGGTTTTTACATTCCCTCTCTAAGTGATATCTTATGATAAGTGTCTTTTTCTGTGTGACTTATTTCACTTAGAATCGTCGTACCTAAATCCACTCATCGTGCTGCTACTAGCCTTATGACGTGGATTTCATGGCTGAGTGATATTCCATTGTACATGAGGACCACCACTTCTTTATCCATTTTTCGCTTTCCTAGGATATTTAAGGTGTAATGAAGTGGGGGTTCTTGTCAACAGAGCAGCCCTAAACTTTGGGGTGCCTGTGTCTTGCTGATTTTTAGTTTTCCCAATTTATACGCCCATGAGTGGAAGTGCCCTATGCTCTCCAAGCTGTGTTTTTTAGATGTTTCAGAACACACCGTACACTTCTCCAGAGTGGCTGTTGGCAAGTTACATCCCACCCATCAGCGTAGCAAGGCTCCCATTTCTCCATGGCCGGTCCTGCATTTCTGGTTTGGACACTTTTTTCCGCATGGCCCTTTTGCCCGCTGGGAAGCGAGACTTCTTTGGAGCGCTGATTGGCCTTTCCAGGTTGCTTGGTTGGCCAAAAAGGGCGTATGCGTTTTTTCCTGAATATATTCAGGAAAAAACGCATACGCCCTTTTTGGCCAAGGGCATCATTGTCCACGTTTTGCCGCTTTTCATGTGCTTTCAAGGCGATTCGAATCTACCTCCTGAAATCTGTTTCCTGCAATTCTGCCTTGCTTTCAAAGCCTCTTCGTTGCCTTCCCTTAATATATTTGTGGACGAGAGGTATCATTTAAAACTCTGCAGGTTTGTGAATTGCAGTGCCCCTGAGCTCCATTTTTCAACTCGCTTTTTTGGGAGCTGGCCGCAAAAGCGCAGGATTGCTTCAGGCCCTCTTCTGGTTCTGGGGGGCAGGCTGAGCTTGTGCTTAATTCTTCTTCCTGATGGGAAAATAGAGTGACCTGTGCCTGTCCCAACACCTAGAGCTAGTCTCTCATTGGTTCCCCCTCTTCCCGTTCATCCTCAGGACAAATTGCAACCTGTACGGAACAGGAGGTTAAAGGTGCTGATTCTCCAAGGAGGGAAATGGCTAGTAAATCGGCTGGAATGGCGAACCCGAGCAAAGGAGATGAGAAATGAGGTGCGTTTTAGAAACCTTTCCCGATCACACGGTGTACCATCTTCTGGGTTTCTCATGCCTGTTTTCGACGTAGGAAGATGCCCTTGAACCTGGAGATTTGGGACCCATGGGATGGGTACCATGCAGTATTACTTGAAAGGGTCTGCTTTGGCTCACCCAACCTCACCGAACCTCTCAGCCCCAAGAGTGTCCACCCTTATGTCGCAATCAGCTGTGGGTCTAGATATGGTCAATCCAGGTTGCATCACAGCCCCTGAACGAATTTTGTAAGAATTTCTCTCTCTTTCACTGCCTTTGTTTCACGGGTTTTGAAAAGTAATTTATTTTTATAATGGGGTTTAGCTGCTTTTCACGGCTGTGTTTATGCCGCTTTACACCCCCTTGACTCACTTACAGAGAGATATCAATACATAGGTTTGAAGATTCTTACTAGTCAGATATATTCTTGTGCGGTGAATAGGGGGTGTTGAGTCCAGTTCACTGAAAAAGGAATAGGTCTTGTCTCTTACATATTGGGTTTATGGAACGGTATCTGAGCTAATTTGAAACCCTTGTTTTATGCATCACCCCACCTCACCTTTCCCGTTCAGCAGCCATAGTGTGTTTTCTGAACGTGTGACTCTGTTCTGTTTTGTAATTCAGTTCAAGTGTAGCGGTTTTTACATTCCCTCTCTAAGTGATATCTTATGATAAGTGTCTTTTTCTGTGTGACTTATTTCACTTAGAATCGTCGTACCTAAATCCACTCATCGTGCTGCTACTAGCCTTATGACGTGGATTTCATGGCTGAGTGATATTCCATTGTACATGAGGACCACCACTTCTTTATCCATTTTTCGCTTTCCTAGGATATTTAAGGTGTAATGAAGTGGGGGTTCTTGTCAACAGAGCAGCCCTAAACTTTGGGGTGCCTGTGTCTTGCTGATTTTTAGTTTTCCCAGTTTATACGCCCATGAGTGGAAGTGCCCTATGCTCTCCAAGCTGTGTTTTTTAGATGTTTCAGAACACACCGTACACTTCTCCAGAGTGGCTGTTGGCAAGTTACATCCCACCCATCAGCGTAGCAAGGCTCCCATTTCTCCATGGCCGGTCCTGCATTTCTGGTTTGGACACTTTTTTCCGCATGGCCCTTTTGCCCGCTGGGAAGCGAGACTTCTTTGGAGCGCTGATTGGCCTTTCCAGGTTGCTTGGTTGGCCAAAAAGGGCGTATGCGTTTTTTCCTGAATATATTCAGGAAAAAACGCATACGCCCTTTTTGGCCAAGGGCATCATTGTCCACGTTTTGCCGCTTTTCATGTGCTTTCAAGGCGATTCGAATCTACCTCCTGAAATCTGTTTCCTGCAATTCTGCCTTGCTTTCAAAGCCTCTTCGTTGCCTTCCCTTAATATATTTGTGGACGAGAGGTATCATTTAAAACTCTGCAGGTTTGTGAATTGCAGTGCCCCTGAGCTCCATTTTTCAACTCGCTTTTTTGGGAGCTGGCCGCAAAAGCGCAGGATTGCTTCAGGCCCTCTTCTCGTTCTGGGGGGCAGGCTGAGCTTGTGCTTAATTCTTCTTCCTGATGGGAAAATAGAGTGACCTGTGCCTGTCCCAACACCTAGAGCTAGTCTCTCATTGGTTCCCCCTCTTCCCGTTCATCCTCAGGACAAATTGCAACCTGTACGGAACAGGAGGTTAAAGGTGCTGATTCTCCAAGGAGGGAGATGGCTAGTAAATCGGCTGGAATGGCGAACCCGAGCAAAGGAGATGAGAAATGAGGTGCGTTTTAGAAACCTTTCCCGATCACACGGTGTACCATCTTCTGGGTTTCTCATGCCTGTTTTCGACGTAGGAAGATGCCCTTGAACCTGGAGATTTGGGACCCATGGGATGGGTACCAGGCAGTATTACTTGAAAGGGTCTGCGTTGGCTCACCCAACCTCACCGAACCTCTCAGCCCCAAGAGTGTCCACCCTTATGTCGCAATCAGCTGTGGGTCTAGATATGGTCAATCCAGGTTGCATCACAGCCCCTGAACGAATTTTGTAAGAATTTCTCTCTCTTTCACTGCCTTTGTTTCACGGGTTTTGAAAAGTAATTTATTTTTATAATGGGGTTTAGCTGCTTTTCACGGCTGTGTTTATGCCGCTTTACACCCCCTTGACTCACTTACAGAGAGATATCAATACATAGGTTTGAAGATTCTTACTAGTCAGATATATTCTTGTGTGGTGAATAGGGGGTGTTGAGTCCAGTTCACTGAAAAAGGAATAGGTCTTGTCTCTTACATATTGGGTTTATGGAACGGTATCTGAGCTAATTTGAAACCCTTGTTTTATGCATCACCCCACCTCACCTTTCCCGTTCAGCAGCCATAGTGTGTTTTCTGAACGTGTGACTCTGTTCTGTTTTGTAATTCAGTTCAAGTGTAGCGGTTTTTACATTCCCTCTCTAAGTGATATCTTATGATAAGTGTCTTTTTCTGTGTGACTTATTTCACTTAGAATCGTCGTACCTAAATCCACTCATCGTGCTGCTACTAGCCTTATGACGTGGATTTCATGGCTGAGTGATATTCCATTGTACATGAGGACCACCACTTCTTTATCCATTTTTCGCTTTCCTAGGATATTTAAGGTGTAATGAAGTGGGGGTTCTTGTCAACAGAGCAGCCCTAAACTTTGGGGTGCCTGTGTCTTGCTGATTTTTAGTTTTCCCAGTTTATACGCCCATGAGTGGAAGTGCCCTATGCTCTCCAAGCTGTGTTTTTTAGATGTTTCAGAACACACCGTACACTTCTCCAGAGTGGCTGTTGGCAAGTTACATCCCACCCATCAGCGTAGCAAGGCTCCCATTTCTCCATGGCCGGTCCTGCATTTCTGGTTTGGACACTTTTTTCCGCATGGCCCTTTTGCCCGCTGGGAAGCGAGACTTCTTTGGAGCGCTGATTGGCCTTTCCAGGTTGCTTGGTTGGCCAAAAAGGGCGTATGCGTTTTTTCCTGAATATATTCAGGAAAAAACGCATACGCCCTTTTTGGCCAAGGGCATCATTGTCCACGTTTTGCCGCTTTTCATGTGCTTTCAAGGCGATTCGAATCTACCTCCTGAAATCTGTTTCCTGCAATTCTGCCTTGCTTTCAAAGCCTCTTCGTTGCCTTCCCTTAATATATTTGTGGACGAGAGGTATCATTTAAAACTCTGCAGGTTTGTGAATTGCAGTGCCCCTGAGCTCCATTTTTCAACTCGCTTTTTTGGGAGCTGGCCGCAAAAGCGCAGGATTGCTTCAGGCCCTCTTCTCGTTCTGGGGGGCAGGCTGAGCTTGTGCTTAATTCTTCTTCCTGATGGGAAAATAGAGTGACCTGTGCCTGTCCCAACACCTAGAGCTAGTCTCTCATTGGTTCCCCCTCTTCCCGTTCATCCTCAGGACAAATTGCAACCTGTACGGAACAGGAGGTTAAAGGTGCTGATTCTCCAAGGAGGGAGATGGCTAGTAAATCGGCTGGAATGGCGAACCCGAGCAAAGGAGATGAGAAATGAGGTGCGTTTTAGAAACCTTTCCCGATCACACGGTGTACCATCTTCTGGGTTTCTCATGCCTGTTTTCGACGTAGGAAGATGCCCTTGAACCTGGAGATTTGGGACCCATGGGATGGGTACCATGCAGTATTACTTGAAAGGGTCTGCGTTGGCTCACCCAACCTCACCGAACCTCTCAGCCCCAAGAGTGTCCACCCTTATGTCTCAATCAGCTGTGGGTCTAGATATGGTCAATCCAGGTTGCATCACAGCCCCTGAACGAATTTTGTAAGAATTTCTCTCTCTTTCACTGTCATTGTTTCACGGGTTTTGAAGAGTAATTTATTTTTATAATGGGGTTTAGCTGCTTTTCACGGCTGTGTTTATGCCGCTTTACACCCCCTTGACTCACTTACAGAGAGATATCAATACATAGGTTTGAAGATTCTTACTAGTCAGATATATTCTTGTGCGGTGAATAGGGGGTGTTGAGTCCAGTTCACTGAAAAAGGAATAGGTCTTGTCTCTTACATATTGGGTTTATGGAACGGTATCGGAGCTAATTTGAAACCCTTGTTTTATGCATCACCCCACCTCACCTTTCCCGTTCAGCAGCCATAGTGTGTTTTCTGAACGTGTGACTCTGTTCTGTTTTGTAATTCAGTTCAAGTGTAGCGGTTTTTACATTCCCTCTCTAAGTGATATCTTATGATAAGTGTCTTTTTCTGTGTGACTTATTTCACTTAGAATCGTCGTACCTAAATCCACTCATCGTGCTGCTACTAGCCTTATGACGTGGATTTCATGGCTGAGTGATATTCCATTGTACATGAGGACCACCACTTCTTTATCCATTTTTCGCTTTCCTAGGATATTTAAGGTGTAATGAAGTGGGGGTTCTTGTCAACAGAGCAGCCCTAAACTTTGGGGTGCCTGTGTCTTGCTGATTTTTAGTTTTCCCAGTTTATACGCCCATGAGTGGAAGTGCCCTATGCTCTCCAAGCTGTGTTTTTTAGATGTTTCAGAACACACCGTACACTTCTCCAGAGTGCCTGTTGGCAATTTACATCCCACCCATCAGCGTAGCAAGGCTCCCATTTCTCCATGGCCGGTCCTGCATTTCTGGTTTGGACACTTTTTTCCGCATGGCCCTTTTGCCCGCTGGGAAGCGAGACTTCTTTGGAGCGCTGATTGGCCTTTCCAGGTTGCTTGGTTGGCCAAAAAGGGCGTATGCGTTTTTTCCTGAATATATTCAGGAAAAAACGCATACGCCCTTTTTGGCCAAGGGCATCATTGTCCACGTTTTGCCGCTTTTCATGTGCTTTCAAGGCGATTCGAATCTACCTCCTGAAATCTGTTTCCTGCAATTCTGCCTTGCTTTCAAAGCCTCTTCGTTGCCTTCCCTTAATATATTTGTGGACGAGAGGTATCATTTAAAACTCTGCAGGTTTGTGAATTGCAGTGCCCCTGAGCTCCATTTTTCAACTCGCTTTTTTGGGAGCTGGCCGCAGAAGCGCAGGATTGCTTCAGGCCCTCTTCTGGTTCTGGGGGGCAGGCTGAGCTTGTGCTTAATTCTTCTTCCTGATGGGAAAATAGAGTGACCTGTGCCTGTCCCAACACCTAGAGCTAGTCTCTCATTGGTTCCCCCTCTTCCCGTTCATCCTCAGGACAAATTGCAACCTGTACGGAACAGGAGGTTAAAGGTGCTGATTCTCCAAGGAGGGAGATGGCTAGTAAATCGGCTGGAATGGCGAACCCGAGCAAAGGAGATGAGAAATGAGGTGCGTTTTAGAAACCTTTCCCGATCACACGGTGTACCATCTTCTGGGTTTCTCATGCCTGTTTTCGACGTAGGAAGATGCCCTTGAACCTGGAGATTTGGGACCCATGGGATGGGTACCAGGCAGTATTACTTGAAAGGGTCTGCGTTGGCTCACCCAACCTCACCGAACCTCTCAGCCCCAAGATTGTCCACCCTTATGTCGCAATCAGCTGTGGGTCTAGATATGGTCAATCCAGGTTGCATCACAGCCCCTGAACGAATTTTGTAAGAATTTCTCTCTCTTTCACTGCCTTTGTTTCACGGGTTTTGAAAAGTAATTTATTTTTATAATGGGGTTTAGCTGCTTTTCACGGCTGTGTTTATGCCGCTTTACACCCCCTTGACTCACTTACAGAGAGATATCAATACATAGGTTTGAAGATTCTTACTAGTCAGATATATTCTTGTGCGGTGAATAGGGGGTGTTGAGTCCAGTTCACTGAAAAAGGAATAGGTCTTGTCTCTTACATATTGGGTTTATGGAACGGTATCTGAGCTAATTTGAAACCCTTGTTTTATGCATCACCCCACCTCACCTTTCCCGTTCAGCAGCCATAGTGTGTTTTCTGAACGTGTGACTCTGTTCTGTTTTGTAATTCAGTTCAAGTGTAGCGGTTTTTACATTCCCTCTCTAAGTGATATCTTATGATAAGTGTCTTTTTCTGTGTGACTTATTTCACTTAGAATCGTCATACCTAAATCCACTCATCGTGCTGCTACTAGCCTTATGACGTGGATTTCATGGCTGAGTGATATTCCATTGTACATGAGGACCACCACTTCTTTATCCATTTTTCGCTTTCCTAGGATATTTAAGGTGTAATGAAGTGGGAGTTCTTGTCAACAGAGCAGCCCTAAACTTTGGGGTGCCTGTGTCTTGCTGATTTTTAGTTTTCCCAGTTTATACGCCCATGAGTGGAAGTGCCCTATGCTCTCCAAGCTGTGTTTTTTAGATGTTTCAGAACACACCGTACACTTCTCCAGAGTGGCTGTTGGCAAGTTACATCCCACCCATCAGCGTAGCAAGGCTCCCATTTCTCCATGGCCGGTCCTGCATTTCTGGTTTGGACACTTTTTTCCGCATGGCCCTTTTGCCCGCTGGGAAGCGAGACTTCTTTGGAGCGCTGATTGGCCTTTCCAGGTTGCTTGGTTGGCCAAAAAGGGCGTATGCGTTTTTTCCTGAATATATTCAGGAAAAAACGCATACGCCCTTTTTGGCCAAGGGCATCATTGTCCACGTTTTGCCGCTTTTCATGTGCTTTCAAGGCGATTCGAATCTACCTCCTGAAATCTGTTTCCTGCAATTCTGCCTTGCTTTCAAAGCCTCTTCGTTGCCTTCCCTTAATATATTTGTGGACGACAGGTATCATTTAAAACTCTGCAGGTTTGTGAATTGCAGTGCCCCTGAGCTCCATTTTTCAACTCGCTTTTTTGGGAGCTGGCCGCCAAAGCGCAGGATTGCTTCAGGCCCTCTTCTGGTTCTGGGGGGCAGGCTGAGCTTGTGCTTAATTCTTCTTCCTGATGGGAAAATAGAGTGACCTGTGCCTGTCCCAACACCTAGAGCTAGTCTCTCATTGGTTCCCCCTCTTCCCGTTCATCCTCAGGACAAATTGCAACCTGTACGGAACAGGAGGTTAAAGGTGCTGATTCTCCAAGGAGGGAGATGGCTAGTAAATCGGCTGGAATGGCGAACCCGAGCAAAGGAGATGAGAAATGAGGTGCGTTTTAGAAACCTTTCCCGATCACACGGTGTACCATCTTCTGGGTTTCTCATGCCTGTTTTCGACGTAGGAAGATGCCCTTGAACCTGGAGATTTGGGACCCATGGGATGGGTACCAGGCAGTGTTACTTGAAAGGGTCTGCGTTGGCTCACCCAACCTCACCGAACCTCTCAGCCCCAAGAGTGTCCACCCTTATGTCGCAATCAGCTGTGGGTCTAGATATGGTCAATCCAGGTTGCATCACAGCCCCTGAACGAATTTTGTAAGAATTTCTCTCTCTTTCACTGCCTTTGTTTCACGGGTTTTGAAAAGTAATTTATTTTTATAATGGGGTTTAGCTGCTTTTCACGGCTGTGTTTATGCCACTTTACACCCCCTTGACTCACTTACAGAGAGATATCAATACATAGGTTTGAAGATTCTTACTAGTCAGATATATTCTTGTGCGGTGAATAGGGGGTGTTGAGTCCAGTTCACTGAAAAAGGAATAGGTCTTGTCTCTTACATATTGGGTTTATGGAACGGTATCTGAGCTAATTTGAAACCCTTGTTTTATGCATCACCCCACCTCACCTTTCCCGTTCAGCAGCCATAGTGTGTTTTCTGAACGTGTGACTCTGTTCTGTTTTGTAATTCAGTTCAAGTGTAGCGGTTTTTACATTCCCTCTCTAAGTGATATCTTATGATAAGTGTCTTTTTCTGTGTGACTTATTTCACTTAGAATCGTCGTACCTAAATCCACTCATCGTGCTGCTACTAGCCTTATGACGTGGATTTCATGGCTGAGTGATATTCCATTGTACATGAGGACCACCACTTCTTTATCCATTTTTCTCTTTCCTAGGATATTTAAGGTGTAATGAAGTGGGGGTTCTTGTCAACAGAGCAGCCCTAAACTTTGGGGTGCCTGTGTCTTGCTGATTTTTAGTTTTCCCAATTTATACGCCCATGAGTGGAAGTGCCCTATGCTCTCCAAGCTGTGTTTTTTAGATGTTTCAGAACACACCGTACACTTCTCCAGAGTGGCTGTTGGCAAGTTACATCCCACCCATCAGCGTAGCAAGGCTCCCATTTCTCCATGGCCGGTCCTGCATTTCTGGTTTGGACACTTTTTTCCGCATGGCCCTTTTGCCCGCTGGGAAGCGAGACTTCTTTGGAGCGCTGATTGGCCTTTCCAGGTTGCTTGGTTGGCCAAAAAGGGCGTATGCGTTTTTTCCTGAATATATTCAGGAAAAAACGCATACGCCCTTTTTGGCCAAGGGCATCATTGTCCACGTTTTGCCGCTTTTCATGTGCTTTCAAGGCGATTCGAATCTACCTCCTGAAATCTGTTTCCTGCAATTCTGCCTTGCTTTCAAAGCCTCTTCGTTGCCTTCCCTTAATATATTTGTGGACGAGAGGTATCATTTAAAACTCTGCAGGTTTGTGAATTGCAGTGCCCCTGAGCTCCATTTTTCAACTCGCTTTTTTGGGAGCTGGCCGCAAAAGCGCAGGATTGCTTCAGGCCCTCTTCTCGTTCTGGGGGGCAGGCTGAGCTTGTGCTTAATTCTTCTTCCTGATGGGAAAATAGAGTGACCTGTGCCTGTCCCAACACCTAGAGCTAGTCTCTCATTGGTTCCCCCTCTTCCCGTTCATCCTCAGGACAAATTGCAACCTGTACGGAACAGGAGGTTAAAGGTGCTGATTCTCCAAGGAGGGAGATGGCTAGTAAATCGGCTGGAATGGCGAACCCGAGCAAAGGAGATGAGAAATGAGGTGCGTTTTAGAAACCTTTCCCGATCACACGGTGTACCATCTTCTGGGTTTCTCATGCCTGTTTTCGACGTAGGAAGATGCCCTTGAACCTGGAGATTTGGGACCCATGGGATGGGTACCATGCAGTATTACTTGAAAGGGTCTGCGTTGGCTCACCCAACCTCACCGAACCTCTCAGCCCCAAGAGTGTCCACCCTTATGTCTCAATCAGCTGTGGGTCTAGATATGGTCAATCCAGGTTGCATCACAGCCCCTGAACGAATTTTGTAAGAATTTCTCTCTCTTTCACTGTCTTTGTTTCACGGGTTTTGAAGAGTAATTTATTTTTATAATGGGGTTTAGCTGCTTTTCACGGCTGTGTTTATGCCGCTTTACACCCCCTTGACTCACTTACAGAGAGATATCAATACATAGGTTTGAAGATTCTTACTAGTCAGATATATTCTTGTGCGGTGAATAGGGGGTGTTGAGTCCAGTTCACTGAAAAAGGAATAGGTCTTGTCTCTTACATATTGGGTTTATGGAACGGTATCGGAGCTAATTTGAAACCCTTGTTTTATGCATCACCCCACCTCACCTTTCCCGTTCAGCAGCCATAGTGTGTTTTCTAAACGTGTGACTCTGTTCTGTTTTGTAATTCAGTTCAAGTGTAGCGGTTTTTACATTCCCTCTCTAAGTGATATCTTATGATAAGTGTCTTTTTCTGTGTGACTTATTTCACTTAGAATCGTCGTACCTAAATCCACTCATCGTGCTGCTACTAGCCTTATGACGTTGATTTCATGGCTGAGTGATATTCCATTGTACATGAGGACCACCACTTCTTTATCCATTTTTCTCTTTCCTAGGATATTTAAGGTGTAATGAAGTGGGGGTTCTTGTCAACAGAGCAGCCCTAAACTTTGGGGTGCCTGTGTCTTGCTGATTTTTAGTTTTCCCAGTTTATACGCCCATGAGTGGAAGTGCCCTATGCTCTCCAAGCTGTGTTTTTTAGATGTTTCAGAACACACCGTACACTTCTCCAGAGTGGCTGTTGGCAATTTACATCCCACCCATCAGCGTAGCAAGGCTCCCATTTCTCCATGGCCGGTCCTGCATTTCTGGTTTGGACACTTTTTTCCGCATGGCCCTTTTGCCCGCTGGGAAGCGAGACTTCTTTGGAGCGCTGATTGGCCTTTCCAGGTTGCTTGGTTGGCCAAAAAGGGCGTATGCGTTTTTTCCTGAATATATTCAGGAAAAAACGCATACGCCCTTTTTGGCCAAGGGCATCATTGTCCACGTTTTGCCGCTTTTCATGTGCTTTCAAGGCGATTCGAATCTACCTCCTGAAATCTGTTTCCTGCAATTCTGCCTTGCTTTCAAAGCCTCTTCGTTGCCTTCCCTTAATATATTTGTGGACGAGAGGTATCATTTAAAACTCTGCAGGTTTGTGAATTGCAGTGCCCCTGAGCTCCATTTTTCAACTCGCTTTTTTGGGAGCTGGCCGCAAAAGCGCAGGATTGCTTCAGGCCCTCTTCTGGTTCTGGGGGGCAGGCTGAGCTTGTGCTTAATTCTTCTTCCTGATGGGAAAATAGAGTGACCTGTGCCTGTCCCAACACCTAGAGCTAGTCTCTCATTGGTTCCCCCTCTTCCCGTTCATCCTCAGGACAAATTGCAACCTGTACGGAACAGGAGGTTAAAGGTGCTGATTCTCCAAGGAGGGAGATGGCTAGTAAATCGGCTGGAATGGCGAACCCGAGCAAAGGAGATGAGAAATGAGGTGCGTTTTAGAAACCTTTCCCGATCACACGGTGTACCATCTTCTGGGTTTCTCATGCCTGTTTTCGACGTAGGAAGATGCCCTTGAACCTGGAGATTTGGGACCCATGGGTTGGGTACCATGCAGTATTACTTGAAAGGGTCTGCGTTGGCTCACCCAACCTCACCGAACCTCTCAGCCCCAAGAGTGTCCACCCTTATGTCTCAATCAGCTGTGGGTCTAGATATGGTCAATCCAGGTTGCATCACAGCCCCTGAACGAATTTTGTAAGAATTTCTCTCTCTTTCACTGCCTTTGTTTCACGGGTTTTGAAAAGTAATTTATTTTTATAATGGGGTTTAGCTGCTTTTCACGGCTGTGTTTATGCCGCTTTACACCCCCTTGACTCACTTACAGAGAGATATCAATACATAGGTTTGAAGATTCTTACTAGTCAGATATATTCTTGTGCGGTGAATAGGGGGTGTTGAGTCCAGTTCACTGAAAAAGGAATAGGTCTTGTCTCTTACATATTGGGTTTATGGAACGGTATCTGAGCTAATTTGAAACCCTTGTTTTATGCATCACCCCACCTCACCTTTCCCGTTCAGCAGCCATAGTGTGTTTCCTAAACGTGTGACTCTGTTCTGTTTTGTAATTCAGTTCAAGTGTAGCGGTTTTTACATTCCCTCTCTAAGTGATATCTTATGATAAGTGTCTTTTTCTGTGTGACTTATTTCACTTAGAATCGTCGTACCTAAATCCACTCATCGTGCTGCTACTAGCCTTATGACGTGGATTTCATGGCTGAGTGATATTCCATTGTACATGAGGACCACCACTTCTTTATCCATTTTTCGCTTTCCTAGGATATTTAAGGTGTAATGAAGTGGGGGTTCTTGTCAACAGAGCAGCCCTAAACTTTGGGGTGCCTGTGTCTTGCTGATTTTTAGTTTTCCCAGTTTATACGCCCATGAGTGGAAGTGCCCTATGCTCTCCAAGCTGTGTTTTTTAGATGTTTCAGAACACACCGTACACTTCTCCAGAGTGGCTGTTGGCAAGTTACATCCCACCCATCAGCGTAGCAAGGCTCCCATTTCTCCATGGCCGGTCCTGCATTTCTGGTTTGGACACTTTTTTCCGCATGGCCCTTTTGCCCGCTGGGAAGCGAGACTTCTTTGGAGCGCTGATTGGCCTTTCCAGGTTGCTTGGTTGGCCAAAAAGGGCGTATGCGTTTTTTCCTGAATATATTCAGGAAAAAACGCATACGCCCTTTTTGGCCAAGGGCATCATTGTCCACGTTTTGCCGCTTTTCATGTGCTTTCAAGGCGATTCGAATCTACCTCCTGAAATCTGTTTCCTGCAATTCTGCCTTGCTTTCAAAGCCTCTTCGTTGCCTTCCCTTAATATATTTGTGGACGAGAGGTATCATTTAAAACTCTGCAGGTTTGTGAATTGCAGTGCCCCTGAGCTCCATTTTTCAACTCGCTTTTTTGGGAGCTGGCCGCCAAAGCGCAGGATTGCTTCAGGCCCTCTTCTGGTTCTGGGGGGCAGGCTGAGCTTGTGCTTAATTCTTCTTCCTGATGGGAAAATAGAGTGACCTGTGCCTGTCCCAACACCTAGAGCTAGTCTCTCATTGGTTCCCCCTCTTCCCGTTCATCCTCAGGACAAATTGCAACCTGTACGGAACAGGAGGTTAAAGGTGCTGATTCTCCAAGGAGGGAGATGGCTAGTAAATCGGCTGGAATGGCGAACCCGAGCAAAGGAGATGAGAAATGAGGTGCGTTTTAGAAACCTTTCCCGACCACACGGTGTACCATCTTCTGGGTTTCTCATGCCTGTTTTCGACGTAGGAAGATGCCCTTGAACCTGGAGATTTGGGACCCATGGGATGGGTACCAGGCAGTATTACTTGAAAGGGTCTGCGTTGGCTCACCCAACCTCACCGAACCTCTCAGCCCCAAGAGTGTCCACCCTTATGTCGCAATCAGCTGTGGGTCTAGATATGGTCAATCCAGGTTGCATCACAGCCCCTGAACGAATTTTGTAAGAATTTCTCTCTCTTTCACTGCCTTTGTTTCACGGGTTTTGAAAAGTAATTTATTTTTATAATGGGGTTTAGCTGCTTTTCACGGCTGTGTTTATGCCGCTTTACACCCCCTTGACTCACTTACAGAGAGATATCAATACATAGGTTTGAAGATTCTTACTAGTCAGATATATTCTTGTGTGGTGAATAGGGGGTGTTGAGTCCAGTTCACTGAAAAAGGAATAGGTCTTGTCTCTTACATATTGGGTTTATGGAACGGTATCTGAGCTAATTTGAAACCCTTGTTTTATGCATCACCCCACCTCACCTTTCCCGTTCAGCAGCCATAGTGTGTTTTCTGAACGTGTGACTCTGTTCTGTTTTGTAATTCAGTTCAAGTGTAGCGGTTTTTACATTCCCTCTCTAAGTGATATCTTATGATAAGTGTCTTTTTCTGTGTGACTTATTTCACTTAGAATCGTCATACCTAAATCCACTCATCGTGCTGCTACTAGCCTTATGACGTGGATTTCATGGCTGAGTGATATTCCATTGTACATGAGGACCACCACTTCTTTATCCATTTTTCGCTTTCCTAGGATATTTAAGGTGTAATGAAGTGGGGGTTCTTGTCAACAGAGCAGCCCTAAACTTTGGGGTGCCTGTGTCTTGCTGATTTTTAGTTTTCCCAGTTTATACGCCCATGAGTGGAAGTGCCCTATGCTCTCCAAGCTGTGTTTTTTAGATGTTTCAGAACACACCGTACACTTCTCCAGAGTGGCTGTTGGCAAGTTACATCCCACCCATCAGCGTAGCAAGGCTCCCATTTCTCCATGGCCGGTCCTGCATTTCTGGTTTGGACACTTTTTTCCGCATGGCCCTTTTGCCCGCTGGGAAGCGAGACTTCTTTGGAGCGCTGATTGGCCTTTCCAGGTTGCTTGGTTGGCCAAAAAGGGCGTATGCGTTTTTTCCTGAATATATTCAGGAAAAAACGCATACGCCCTTTTTGGCCAAGGGCATCATTGTCCACGTTTTGCCGCTTTTCATGTGCTTTCAAGGCGATTCGAATCTACCTCCTGAAATCTGTTTCCTGCAATTCTGCCTTGCTTTCAAAGCCTCTTCGTTGCCTTCCCTTAATATATTTGTGGACGAGAGGTATCATTTAAAACTCTGCAGGTTTGTGAATTGCAGTGCCCCTGAGCTCCATTTTTCAACTCGCTTTTTTGGGAGCTGGCCGCCAAAGCGCAGGATTGCTTCAGGCCCTCTTCTGGTTCTGGGGGGCAGGCTGAGCTTGTGCTTAATTCTTCTTCCTGATGGGAAAATAGAGTGACCTGTGCCTGTCCCAACACCTAGAGCTAGTCTCTCATTGGTTCCCCCTCTTCCCGTTCATCCTCAGGACAAATTGCAACCTGTACGGAACAGGAGGTTAAAGGTGCTGATTCTCCAAGGAGGGAGATGGCTAGTAAATCGGCTGGAATGGCGAACCCGAGCAAAGGAGATGAGAAATGAGGTGCGTTTTAGAAACCTTTCCCGATCACACGGTGTACCATCTTCTGGGTTTCTCATGCCTGTTTTCGACGTAGGAAGATGCCCTTGAACCTGGAGATTTGGGACCCATGGGATGGGTACCAGGCAGTATTACTTGAAAGGGTCTGCGTTGGCTCACCCAACCTCACCGAACCTCTCAGCCCCAAGAGTGTCCACCCTTATGTCGCAATCAGCTGTGGGTCTAGATATGGTCAATCCAGGTTGCATCACAGCCCCTGAACGAATTTTCTAAGAATTTCTCTCTCTTTCACTGCCTTTGTTTCACGGGTTTTGAAAAGTAATTTATTTTTATAATGGGGTTTAGCTGCTTTTCACGGCTGTGTTTATGCCGCTTTACACCCCCTTGACTCACTTACAGAGAGATATCAATACATAGGTTTGAAGATTCTTACTAGTCAGATATATTCTTGTGCGGTGAATAGGGGGTGTTGAGTCCAGTTCACTGAAAAAGGAATAGGTCTTGTCTCTTACATATTGGGTTTATGGAACGGTATCTGAGCTAATTTGAAACCCTTGTTTTATGCATCACCCCACCTCACCTTTCCCGTTCAGCAGCCATAGTGTGTTTTCTGAACGTGTGACTCTGTTCTGTTTTGTAATTCAGTTCAAGTGTAGCGGTTTTTACATTCCCTCTCTAAGTGATATCTTATGATAAGTGTCTTTTTCTGTGTGACTTATTTCACTTAGAATCGTCGTACCTAAATCCACTCATCGTGCTGCTACTAGCCTTATGACGTGGATTTCATGGCTGAGTGATATTCCATTGTACATGAGGACCACCACTTCTTTATCCATTTTTCTCTTTCCTAGGATATTTAAGGTGTAATGAAGTGGGGGTTCTTGTCAACAGAGCAGCCCTAAACTTTGGGGTGCGTGTGTCTTGCTGATTTTTAGTTTTCCCAATTTATACGCCCATGAGTGGAAGTGCCCTATGCTCTCCAAGCTGTGTTTTTTAGATGTTTCAGAACACACCGTACACTTCTCCAGAGTGGCTGTTGGCAAGTTACATCCCACCCATCAGCGTAGCAAGGCTCCCATTTCTCCATGGCCGGTCCTGCATTTCTGGTTTGGACACTTTTTTCCGCATGGCCCTTTTGCCCGCTGGGAAGCGAGACTTCTTTGGAGCGCTGATTGGCCTTTCCAGGTTGCTTGGTTGGCCAAAAAGGGCGTATGCGTTTTTTCCTGAATATATTCAGGAAAAAACGCATACGCCCTTTTTGGCCAAGGGCATCATTGTCCACGTTTTGCCGCTTTTCATGTGCTTTCAAGGCGATTCGAATCTACCTCCTGAAATCTGTTTCCTGCAATTCTGCCTTGCTTTCAAAGCCTCTTCGTTGCCTTCCCTTAATATATTTGTGGACGAGAGGTATCATTTAAAACTCTGCAGGTTTGTGAATTGCAGTGCCCCTGAGCTCCATTTTTCAACTCGCTTTTTTGGGAGCTGGCCGCAAAAGCGCAGGATTGCTTCAGGCCCTCTTCTGGTTCTGGGGGGCAGGCTGAGCTTGTGCTTAATTCTTCTTCCTGATGGGAAAATAGAGTGACCTGTGCCTGTCCCAACACCTAGAGCTAGTCTCTCATTGGTTCCCCCTCTTCCCGTTCATCCTCAGGACAAATTGCAACCTGTACGGAACAGGAGGTTAAAGGTGCTGATTCTCCAAGGAGGGAGATGGCTAGTAAATCGGCTGGAATGGCGAACCCGAGCAAAGGAGATGAGAAATGAGGTGCGTTTTAGAAACCTTTCCCGATCACACGGTGTACCATCTTCTGGGTTTCTCATGCCTGTTTTCGACGTAGGAAGATGCCCTTGAACCTGGAGATTTGGGACCCATGGGATGGGTACCATGCAGTATTACTTGAAAGGGTCTGCGTTGGCTCACCCAACCTCACCGAACCTCTCAGCCCCAAGAGTGTCCACCCTTATGTCTCAATCAGCTGTGGGTCTAGATATGGTCAATCCAGGTTGCATCACAGCCCCTGAACGAATTTTGTAAGAATTTCTCTCTCTTTCACTGTCTTTGTTTCACGGGTTTTGAAGAGTAATTTATTTTTATAATGGGGTTTAGCTGCTTTTCACGGCTGTGTTTATGCCGCTTTACACCCCCTTGACTCACTTACAGAGAGATATCAATACATAGGTTTGAAGATTCTTACTAGTCAGATATATTCTTGTGCGGTGAATAGGGGGTGTTGAGTCCAGTTCACTGAAAAAGGAATAGGTCTTGTCTCTTACATATTGGGTTTATGGAACGGTATCGGAGCTAATTTGAAACCCTTGTTTTATGCATCACCCCACCTCACCTTTCCCGTTCAGAAGCCATAGTGTGTTTTCTAAACGTGTGACTCTGTTCTGTTTTGTAATTCAGTTCAAGTGTAGCGGTTTTTACATTCCCTCTCTAAGTGATATCTTATGATAAGTGTCTTTTTCTGTGTGACTTATTTCACTTAGAATCGTCGTACCTAAATCCACTCATCGTGCTGCTACTAGCCTTATGACGTTGATTTCATGGCTGAGTGATATTCCATTGTACATGAGGACCACCACTTCTTTATCCATTTTTCTCTTTCCTAGGATATTTAAGGTGTAATGAAGTGGGGGTTCTTGTCAACAGAGCAGCCCTAAACTTTGGGGTGCCTGTGTCTTGCTGATTTTTAGTTTTCCCAGTTTATACGCCCATGAGTGGAAGTGCCCTATGCTCTCCAAGCTGTGTTTTTTAGATGTTTCAGAACACACCGTACACTTCTCCAGAGTGGCTGTTGGCAAGTTACATCCCACCCATCAGCGTAGCAAGGCTCCCATTTCTCCATGGCCGGTCCTGCATTTCTGGTTTGGACACTTTTTTCCGCATGGCCCTTTTGCCCGCTGGGAAGCGAGACTTCTTTGGAGCGCTGATTGGCCTTTCCAGGTTGCTTGGTTGGCCAAAAAGGGCGTATGCGTTTTTTCCTGAATATATTCAGGAAAAAACGCATACGCCCTTTTTGGCCAAGGGCATCATTGTCCACGTTTTGCCGCTTTTCATGTGCTTTCAAGGCGATTCGAATCTACCTCCTGAAATCTGTTTCCTGCAATTCTGCCTTGCTTTCAAAGCCTCTTCGTTGCCTTCCCTTAATATATTTGTGGACGAGAGGTATCATTTAAAACTCTGCAGGTTTGTGAATTGCAGTGCCCCTGAGCTCCATTTTTCAACTCGCTTTTTTGGGAGCTGGCCGCAAAAGCGCAGGATTGCTTCAGGCCCTCTTCTCGTTCTGGGGGGCAGGCTGAGCTTGTGCTTAATTCTTCTTCCTGATGGGAAAATAGAGTGACCTGTGCCTGTCCCAACACCTAGAGCTAGTCTCTCATTGGTTCCCCCTCTTCCCGTTCATCCTCAGGACAAATTGCAACCTGTACGGAACAGGAGGTTAAAGGTGCTGATTCTCCAAGGAGGGAGATGGCTAGTAAATCGGCTGGAATGGCGAACCCGAGCAAAGGAGATGAGAAATGAGGTGCGTTTTAGAAACCTTTCCCGATCACACGGTGTACCATCTTCTGGGTTTCTCATGCCTGTTTTCGACGTAGGAAGATGCCCTTGAACCTGGAGATTTGGGACCCATGGGATGGGTACCATGCAGTATTACTTGAAAGGGTCTGCGTTGGCTCACCCAACCTCACCGAACCTCTCAGCCCCAAGAGTGTCCACCCTTATGTCTCAATCAGCTGTGGGTCTAGATATGGTCAATCCAGGTTGCATCACAGCCCCTGAACGAATTTTGTAAGAATTTCTCTCTCTTTCACTGTCTTTGTTTCACGGGTTTTGAAGAGTAATTTATTTTTATAATGGGGTTTAGCTGCTTTTCACGGCTGTGTTTATGCCGCTTTACACCCCCTTGACTCACTTACAGAGAGATATCAATACATAGGTTTGAAGATTCTTACTAGTCAGATATATTCTTGTGCGGTGAATAGGGGGTGTTGAGTCCAGTTCACTGAAAAAGGAATAGGTCTTGTCTCTTACATATTGGGTTTATGGAACGGTATCGGAGCTAATTTGAAACCCTTGTTTTATGCATCACCCCACCTCACCTTTCCCGTTCAGCAGCCATAGTGTGTTTTCTAAACGTGTGACTCTGTTCTGTTTTGTAATTCAGTTCAAGTGTAGCGGTTTTTACATTCCCTCTCTAAGTGATATCTTATGATAAGTGTCTTTTTCTGTGTGACTTATTTCACTTAGAATCGTCGTACCTAAATCCACTCATCGTGCTGCTACTAGCCTTATGACGTGGATTTCATGGCTGAGTGATATTCCATTGTACATGAGGACCACCACTTCTTTATCCATTTTTCTCTTTCCTAGGATATTTAAGGTGTAATGAAGTGGGGGTTCTTGTCAACAGAGCAGCCCTAAACTTTGGGGTGCCTGTGTCTTGCTGATTTTTAGTTTTCCCAGTTTATACGCCCATGAGTGGAAGTGCCCTATGCTCTCCAAGCTGTGTTTTTTAGATGTTTCAGAACACACCGTACACTTCTCCAGAGTGGCTGTTGGCAATTTACATCCCACCCATCAGCGTAGCAAGGCTCCCATTTCTCCATGGCCGGTCCTGCATTTCTGGTTTGGACACTTTTTTCCGCATGGCCCTTTTGCCCGCTGGGAAGCGAGACTTCTTTGGAGCGCTGATTGGCCTTTCCAGGTTGCTTGGTTGGCCAAAAAGGGCGTATGCGTTTTTTCCTGAATATATTCAGGAAAAAACGCATACGCCCTTTTTGGCCAAGGGCATCATTGTCCACGTTTTGCCGCTTTTCATGTGCTTTCAAGGCGATTCGAATCTACCTCCTGAAATCTGTTTCCTGCAATTCTGCCTTGCTTTCAAAGCCTCTTCGTTGCCTTCCCTTAATATATTTGTGGACGAGAGGTATCATTTAAAACTCTGCAGGTTTGTGAATTGCAGTGCCCCTGAGCTCCATTTTTCAACTCGCTTTTTTGGGAGCTGGCCGCCAAAGCGCAGGATTGCTTCAGGCCCTCTTCTGGTTCTGGGGGGCAGGCTGAGCTTGTGCTTAATTCTTCTTCCTGATGGGAAAATAGAGTGACCTGTGCCTGTCCCAACACCTAGAGCTAGTCTCTCATTGGTTCCCCCTCTTCCCGTTCATCCTCAGGACAAATTGCAACCTGTACGGAACAGGAGGTTAAAGGTGCTGATTCTCCAAGGAGGGAGATGGCTAGTAAATCGGCTGGAATGGCGAACCCGAGCAAAGGAGATGAGAAATGAGGTGCGTTTTAGAAACCTTTCCCGATCACACGGTGTACCATCTTCTGGGTTTCTCATGCCTGTTTTCGACGTAGGAAGATGCCCTTGAACCTGGAGATTTGGGACCCATGGGATGGGTACCAGGCAGTATTACTTGAAAGGGTCTGCGTTGGCTCACCCAACCTCACCGAACCTCTCAGCCCCAAGAGTGTCCACCCTTATGTCGCAATCAGCTGTGGGTCTAGATATGGTCAATCCAGGTTGCATCACAGCCCCTGAACGAATTTTGTAAGAATTTCTCTCTCTTTCACTGCCTTTGTTTCACGGGTTTTGAAAAGTAATTTATTTTTATAATGGGGTTTAGCTGCTTTTCACGGCTGTGTTTATGCCGCTTTACACCCCCTTGACTCACTTACAGAGAGATATCAATACATAGGTTTGAAGATTCTTACTAGTCAGATATATTCTTGTGCGGTGAATAGGGGGTGTTGAGTCCAGTTCACTGAAAAAGGAATAGGTCTTGTCTCTTACATATTGGGTTTATGGAACGGTATCTGAGCTAATTTGAAACCCTTGTTTTATGCATCACCCCACCTCACCTTTCCCGTTCAGCAGCCATAGTGTGTTTTCTGAACGTGTGACTCTGTTCTGTTTTGTAATTCAGTTCAAGTGTAGCGGTTTTTACATTCCCTCTCTAAGTGATATCTTATGATAAGTGTCTTTTTCTGTGTGACTTATTTCACTTAGAATCGTCGTACCTAAATCCACTCATCGTGCTGCTACTAGCCTTATGACGTGGATTTCATGGCTGAGTGATATTCCATTGTACATGAGGACCACCACTTCTTTATCCATTTTTCGCTTTCCTAGGATATTTAAGGTGTAATGAAGTGGGGGTTCTTGTCAACAGAGCAGCCCTAAACTTTGGGGTGCCTGTGTCTTGCTGATTTTTAGTTTTCCCAGTTTATACGCCCATGAGTGGAAGTGCCCTATGCTCTCCAAGCTGTGTTTTTTAGATGTTTCAGAACACACCGTACACTTCTCCAGAGTGCCTGTTGGCAATTTACATCCCACCCATCAGCGTAGCAAGGCTCCCATTTCTCCATGGCCGGTCCTGCATTTCTGGTTTGGACACTTTTTTCCGCATGGCCCTTTTGCCCGCTGGGAAGCGAGACTTCTTTGGAGCGCTGATTGGCCTTTCCAGGTTGCTTGGTTGGCCAAAAAGGGCGTATGCGTTTTTTCCTGAATATATTCAGGAAAAAACGCATACGCCCTTTTTGGCCAAGGGCATCATTGTCCACGTTTTGCCGCTTTTCATGTGCTTTCAAGGCGATTCGAATCTACCTCCTGAAATCTGTTTCCTGCAATTCTGCCTTGCTTTCAAAGCCTCTTCGTTGCCTTCCCTTAATATATTTGTGGACGAGAGGTATCATTTAAAACTCTGCAGGTTTGTGAATTGCAGTGCCCCTGAGCTCCATTTTTCAACTCGCTTTTTTGGGAGCTGGCCGCAGAAGCGCAGGATTGCTTCAGGCCCTCTTCTGGTTCTGGGGGGCAGGCTGAGCTTGTGCTTAATTCTTCTTCCTGATGGGAAAATAGAGTGACCTGTGCCTGTCCCAACACCTAGAGCTAGTCTCTCATTGGTTCCCCCTCTTCCCGTTCATCCTCAGGACAAATTGCAACCTGTACGGAACAGGAGGTTAAAGGTGCTGATTCTCCAAGGAGGGAGATGGCTAGTAAATCGGCTGGAATGGCGAACCCGAGCAAAGGAGATGAGAAATGAGGTGCGTTTTAGAAACCTTTCCCGATCACACGGTGTACCATCTTCTGGGTTTCTCATGCCTGTTTTCGACGTAGGAAGATGCCCTTGAACCTGGAGATTTGGGACCCATGGGATGGGTACCAGGCAGTATTACTTGAAAGGGTCTGCGTTGGCTCACCCAACCTCACCGAACCTCTCAGCCCCAAGATTGTCCACCCTTATGTCGCAATCAGCTGTGGGTCTAGATATGGTCAATCCAGGTTGCATCACAGCCCCTGAACGAATTTTGTAAGAATTTCTCTCTCTTTCACTGCCTTTGTTTCACGGGTTTTGAAAAGTAATTTATTTTTATAATGGGGTTTAGCTGCTTTTCACGGCTGTGTTTATGCCGCTTTACACCCCCTTGACTCACTTACAGAGAGATATCAATACATAGGTTTGAAGATTCTTACTAGTCAGATATATTCTTGTGCGGTGAATAGGGGGTGTTGAGTCCAGTTCACTGAAAAAGGAATAGGTCTTGTCTCTTACATATTGGGTTTATGGAACGGTATCTGAGCTAATTTGAAACCCTTGTTTTATGCATCACCCCACCTCACCTTTCCCGTTCAGCAGCCATAGTGTGTTTTCTGAACGTGTGACTCTGTTCTGTTTTGTAATTCAGTTCAAGTGTAGCGGTTTTTACATTCCCTCTCTAAGTGATATCTTATGATAAGTGTCTTTTTCTGTGTGACTTATTTCACTTAGAATCGTCATACCTAAATCCACTCATCGTGCTGCTACTAGCCTTATGACGTGGATTTCATGGCTGAGTGATATTCCATTGTACATGAGGACCACCACTTCTTTATCCATTTTTCGCTTTCCTAGGATATTTAAGGTGTAATGAAGTGGGAGTTCTTGTCAACAGAGCAGCCCTAAACTTTGGGGTGCCTGTGTCTTGCTGATTTTTAGTTTTCCCAGTTTATACGCCCATGAGTGGAAGTGCCCTATGCTCTCCAAGCTGTGTTTTTTAGATGTTTCAGAACACACCGTACACTTCTCCAGAGTGGCTGTTGGCAAGTTACATCCCACCCATCAGCGTAGCAAGGCTCCCATTTCTCCATGGCCGGTCCTGCATTTCTGGTTTGGACACTTTTTTCCGCATGGCCCTTTTGCCCGCTGGGAAGCGAGACTTCTTTGGAGCGCTGATTGGCCTTTCCAGGTTGCTTGGTTGGCCAAAAAGGGCGTATGCGTTTTTTCCTGAATATATTCAGGAAAAAACGCATACGCCCTTTTTGGCCAAGGGCATCATTGTCCACGTTTTGCCGCTTTTCATGTGCTTTCAAGGCGATTCGAATCTACCTCCTGAAATCTGTTTCCTGCAATTCTGCCTTGCTTTCAAAGCCTCTTCGTTGCCTTCCCTTAATATATTTGTGGACGACAGGTATCATTTAAAACTCTGCAGGTTTGTGAATTGCAGTGCCCCTGAGCTCCATTTTTCAACTCGCTTTTTTGGGAGCTGGCCGCCAAAGCGCAGGATTGCTTCAGGCCCTCTTCTGGTTCTGGGGGGCAGGCTGAGCTTGTGCTTAATTCTTCTTCCTGATGGGAAAATAGAGTGACCTGTGCCTGTCCCAACACCTAGAGCTAGTCTCTCATTGGTTCCCCCTCTTCCCGTTCATCCTCAGGACAAATTGCAACCTGTACGGAACAGGAGGTTAAAGGTGCTGATTCTCCAAGGAGGGAGATGGCTAGTAAATCGGCTGGAATGGCGAACCCGAGCAAAGGAGATGAGAAATGAGGTGCGTTTTAGAAACCTTTCCCGATCACACGGTGTACCATCTTCTGGGTTTCTCATGCCTGTTTTCGACGTAGGAAGATGCCCTTGAACCTGGAGATTTGGGACCCATGGGATGGGTACCAGGCAGTATTACTTGAAAGGGTCTGCGTTGGCTCACCCAACCTCAACGAACCTCTCAGCCCCAAGAGTGTCCACCCTTATGTCGCAATCAGCTGTGGGTCTAGATATGGTCAATCCAGGTTGCATCACAGCCCCTGAACGAATTTTGTAAGAATTTCTCTCTCTTTCACTGCCTTTGTTTCACGGGTTTTGAAAAGTAATTTATTTTTATAATGGGGTTTAGCTGCTTTTCACGGCTGTGTTTATGCCACTTTACACCCCCTTGACTCACTTACAGAGAGATATCAATACATAGGTTTGAAGATTCTTACTAGTCAGATATATTCTTGTGCGGTGAATAGGGGGTGTTGAGTCCAGTTCACTGAAAAAGGAATAGGTCTTGTCTCTTACATATTGGGTTTATGGAACGGTATCTGAGCTAATTTGAAACCCTTGTTTTATGCATCACCCCACCTCACCTTTCCCGTTCAGCAGCCATAGTGTGTTTTCTGAACGTGTGACTCTGTTCTGTTTTGTAATTCAGTTCAAGTGTAGCGGTTTTTACATTCCCTCTCTAAGTGATATCTTATGATAAGTGTCTTTTTCTGTGTGACTTATTTCACTTAGAATCGTCGTACCTAAATCCACTCATCGTGCTGCTACTAGCCTTATGACGTGGATTTCATGGCTGAGTGATATTCCATTGTACATGAGGACCACCACTTCTTTATCCATTTTTCTCTTTCCTAGGATATTTAAGGTGTAATGAAGTGGGGGTTCTTGTCAACAGAGCAGCCCTAAACTTTGGGGTGCCTGTGTCTTGCTGATTTTTAGTTTTCCCAATTTATACGCCCATGAGTGGAAGTGCCCTATGCTCTCCAAGCTGTGTTTTTTAGATGTTTCAGAACACACCGTACACTTCTCCAGAGTGGCTGTTGGCAAGTTACATCCCACCCATCAGCGTAGCAAGGCTCCCATTTCTCCATGGCCGGTCCTGCATTTCTGGTTTGGACACTTTTTTCCGCATGGCCCTTTTGCCCGCTGGGAAGCGAGACTTCTTTGGAGCGCTGATTGGCCTTTCCAGGTTGCTTGGTTGGCCAAAAAGGGCGTATGCGTTTTTTCCTGAATATATTCAGGAAAAAACGCATACGCCCTTTTTGGCCAAGGGCATCATTGTCCACGTTTTGCCGCTTTTCATGTGCTTTCAAGGCGATTCGAATCTACCTCCTGAAATCTGTTTCCTGCAATTCTGCCTTGCTTTCAAAGCCTCTTCGTTGCCTTCCCTTAATATATTTGTGGACGAGAGGTATCATTTAAAACTCTGCAGGTTTGTGAATTGCAGTGCCCCTGAGCTCCATTTTTCAACTCGCTTTTTTGGGAGCTGGCCGCAAAAGCGCAGGATTGCTTCAGGCCCTCTTCTCGTTCTGGGGGGCAGGCTGAGCTTGTGCTTAATTCTTCTTCCTGATGGGAAAATAGAGTGACCTGTGCCTGTCCCAACACCTAGAGCTAGTCTCTCATTGGTTCCCCCTCTTCCCGTTCATCCTCAGGACAAATTGCAACCTGTACGGAACAGGAGGTTAAAGGTGCTGATTCTCCAAGGAGGGAGATGGCTAGTAAATCGGCTGGAATGGCGAACCCGAGCAAAGGAGATGAGAAATGAGGTGCGTTTTAGAAACCTTTCCCGATCACACGGTGTACCATCTTCTGGGTTTCTCATGCCTGTTTTCGACGTAGGAAGATGCCCTTGAACCTGGAGATTTGGGACCCATGGGATGGGTACCATGCAGTATTACTTGAAAGGGTCTGCGTTGGCTCACCCAACCTCACCGAACCTCTCAGCCCCAAGAGTGTCCACCCTTATGTCTCAATCAGCTGTGGGTCTAGATATGGTCAATCCAGGTTGCATCACAGCCCCTGAACGAATTTTGTAAGAATTTCTCTCTCTTTCACTGTCTTTGTTTCACGGGTTTTGAAGAGTAATTTATTTTTATAATGGGGTTTAGCTGCTTTTCACGGCTGTGTTTATGCCGCTTTACACCCCCTTGACTCACTTACAGAGAGATATCAATACATAGGTTTGAAGATTCTTACTAGTCAGATATATTCTTGTGCGGTGAATAGGGGGTGTTGAGTCCAGTTCACTGAAAAAGGAATAGGTCTTGTCTCTTACATATTGGGTTTATGGAACGGTATCGGAGCTAATTTGAAACCCTTGTTTTATGCATCACCCCACCTCACCTTTCCCGTTCAGCAGCCATAGTGTGTTTTCTAAACGTGTGACTCTGTTCTGTTTTGTAATTCAGTTCAAGTGTAGCGGTTTTTACATTCCCTCTCTAAGTGATATCTTATGATAAGTGTCTTTTTCTGTGTGACTTATTTCACTTAGAATCGTCGTACCTAAATCCAATCATCGTGCTGCTACTAGCCTTATGACGTTGATTTCATGGCTGAGTGATATTCCATTGTACATGAGGACCACCACTTCTTTATCCATTTTTCTCTTTCCTAGGATATTTAAGGTGTAATGAAGTGGGGGTTCTTGTCAACAGAGCAGCCCTAAACTTTGGGGTGCCTGTGTCTTGCTGATTTTTAGTTTTCCCAGTTTATACGCCCATGAGTGGAAGTGCCCTATGCTCTCCAAGCTGTGTTTTTTAGATGTTTCAGAACACACCGTACACTTCTCCAGAGTGGCTGTTGGCAATTTACATCCCACCCATCAGCGTAGCAAGGCTCCCATTTCTCCATGGCCGGTCCTGCATTTCTGGTTTGGACACTTTTTTCCGCATGGCCCTTTTGCCCGCTGGGAAGCGAGACTTCTTTGGAGCGCTGATTGGCCTTTCCAGGTTGCTTGGTTGGCCAAAAAGGGCGTATGCGTTTTTTCCTGAATATATTCAGGAAAAAACGCATACGCCCTTTTTGGCCAAGGGCATCATTGTCCACGTTTTGCCGCTTTTCATGTGCTTTCAAGGCGATTCGAATCTACCTCCTGAAATCTGTTTCCTGCAATTCTGCCTTGCTTTCAAAGCCTCTTCGTTGCCTTCCCTTAATATATTTGTGGACGAGAGGTATCATTTAAAACTCTGCAGGTTTGTGAATTGCAGTGCCCCTGAGCTCCATTTTTCAACTCGCTTTTTTGGGAGCTGGCCGCCAAAGCGCAGGATTGCTTCAGGCCCTCTTCTGGTTCTGGGGGGCAGGCTGAGCTTGTGCTTAATTCTTCTTCCTGATGGGAAAATAGAGTGACCTGTGCCTGTCCCAACACCTAGAGCTAGTCTCTCATTGGTTCCCCCTCTTCCCGTTCATCCTCAGGACAAATTGCAACCTGTACGGAACAGGAGGTTAAAGGTGCTGATTCTCCAAGGAGGGAGATGGCTAGTAAATCGGCTGGAATGGCGAACCCGAGCAAAGGAGATGAGAAATGAGGTGCGTTTTAGAAACCTTTCCCGATCACACGGTGTACCATCTTCTGGGTTTCTCATGCCTGTTTTCGACGTAGGAAGATGCCCTTGAACCTGGAGATTTGGGACCCATGGGATGGGTACCATGCAGTATTACTTGAAAGGGTCTGCGTTGGCTCACCCAACCTCACCGAACCTCTCAGCCCCAAGAGTGTCCACCCTTATGTCTCAATCAGCTGTGGGTCTAGATATGGTCAATCCAGGTTGCATCACAGCCCCTGAACGAATTTTGTAAGAATTTCTCTCTCTTTCACTGCCTTTGTTTCACGGGTTTTGAAAAGTAATTTATTTTTATAATGGGGTTTAGCTGCTTTTCACGGCTGTGTTTATGCCGCTTTACACCCCCTTGACTCACTTACAGAGAGATATCAATACATAGGTTTGAAGATTCTTACTAGTCAGATATATTCTTGTGCGGTGAATAGGGGGTGTTGAGTCCAGTTCACTGAAAAAGGAATAGGTCTTGTCTCTTACATATTGGGTTTATGGAACGGTATCTGAGCTAATTTGAAACCCTTGTTTTATGCATCACCCCACCTCACCTTTCCCGTTCAGCAGCCATAGTGTGTTTCCTAAACGTGTGACTCTGTTCTGTTTTGTAATTCAGTTCAAGTGTAGCGGTTTTTACATTCCCTCTCTAAGTGATATCTTATGATAAGTGTCTTTTTCTGTGTGACTTATTTCACTTAGAATCGTCGTACCTAAATCCACTCATCGTGCTGCTACTAGCCTTATGACGTGGATTTCATGGCTGAGTGATATTCCATTGTACATGAGGACCACCACTTCTTTATCCATTTTTCGCTTTCCTAGGATATTTAAGGTGTAATGAAGTGGGGGTTCTTGTCAACAGAGCAGCCCTAAACTTTGGGGTGCCTGTGTCTTGCTGATTTTTAGTTTTCCCAGTTTATACGCCCATGAGTGGAAGTGCCCTATGCTCTCCAAGCTGTGTTTTTTAGATGTTTCAGAACACACCGTACACTTCTCCAGAGTGGCTGTTGGCAAGTTACATCCCACCCATCAGCGTAGCAAGGCTCCCATTTCTCCATGGCCGGTCCTGCATTTCTGGTTTGGACACTTTTTTCCGCATGGCCCTTTTGCCCGCTGGGAAGCGAGACTTCTTTGGAGCGCTGATTGGCCTTTCCAGGTTGCTTGGTTGGCCAAAAAGGGCGTATGCGTTTTTTCCTGAATATATTCAGGAAAAAACGCATACGCCCTTTTTGGCCAAGGGCATCATTGTCCACGTTTTGCCGCTTTTCATGTGCTTTCAAGGCGATTCGAATCTACCTCCTGAAATCTGTTTCCTGCAATTCTGCCTTGCTTTCAAAGCCTCTTCGTTGCCTTCCCTTAATATATTTGTGGACGAGAGGTATCATTTAAAACTCTGCAGGTTTGTGAATTGCAGTGCCCCTGAGCTCCATTTTTCAACTCGCTTTTTTGGGAGCTGGCCGCCAAAGCGCAGGATTGCTTCAGGCCCTCTTCTGGTTCTGGGGGGCAGGCTGAGCTTGTGCTTAATTCTTCTTCCTGATGGGAAAATAGAGTGACCTGTGCCTGTCCCAACACCTAGAGCTAGTCTCTCATTGGTTCCCCCTCTTCCCGTTCATCCTCAGGACAAATTGCAACCTGTACGGAACAGGAGGTTAAAGGTGCTGATTCTCCAAGGAGGGAGATGGCTAGTAAATCGGCTGGAATGGCGAACCCGAGCAAAGGAGATGAGAAATGAGGTGCGTTTTAGAAACCTTTCCCGATCACACGGTGTACCATCTTCTGGGTTTCTCATGCCTGTTTTCGACGTAGGAAGATGCCCTTGAACCTGGAGATTTGGGACCCATGGGATGGGTACCAGGCAGTATTACTTGAAAGGGTCTGCGTTGGCTCACCCAACCTCACCGAACCTCTCAGCCCCAAGAGTGTCCACCCTTATGTCGCAATCAGCTGTGGGTCTAGATATGGTCAATCCAGGTTGCATCACAGCCCCTGAACGAATTTTGTAAGAATTTCTCTCTCTTTCACTGCCTTTGTTTCACGGGTTTTGAAAAGTAATTTATTTTTATAATGGGGTTTAGCTGCTTTTCACGGCTGTGTTTATGCCGCTTTACACCCCCTTGACTCACTTACAGAGAGATATCAATACATAGGTTTGAAGATTCTTACTAGTCAGATATATTCTTGTGTGGTGAATAGGGGGTGTTGAGTCCAGTTCACTGAAAAAGGAATAGGTCTTGTCTCTTACATATTGGGTTTATGGAACGGTATCTGAGCTAATTTGAAACCCTTGTTTTATGCATCACCCCACCTCACCTTTCCCGTTCAGCAGCCATAGTGTGTTTTCTGAACGTGTGACTCTGTTCTGTTTTGTAATTCAGTTCAAGTGTAGCGGTTTTTACATTCCCTCTCTAAGTGATATCTTATGATAAGTGTCTTTTTCTGTGTGACTTATTTCACTTAGAATCGTCATACCTAAATCCACTCATCGTGCTGCTACTAGCCTTATGACGTGGATTTCATGGCTGAGTGATATTCCATTGTACATGAGGACCACCACTTCTTTATCCATTTTTCGCTTTCCTAGGATATTTAAGGTGTAATGAAGTGGGGGTTCTTGTCAACAGAGCAGCCCTAAACTTTGGGGTGCCTGTGTCTTGCTGATTTTTAGTTTTCCCAGTTTATACGCCCATGAGTGGAAGTGCCCTATGCTCTCCAAGCTGTGTTTTTTAGATGTTTCAGAACACACCGTACACTTCTCCAGAGTGGCTGTTGGCAAGTTACATCCCACCCATCAGCGTAGCAAGGCTCCCATTTCTCCATGGCCGGTCCTGCATTTCTGGTTTGGACACTTTTTTCCGCATGGCCCTTTTGCCCGCTGGGAAGCGAGACTTCTTTGGAGCGCTGATTGGCCTTTCCAGGTTGCTTGGTTGGCCAAAAAGGGCGTATGCGTTTTTTCCTGAATATATTCAGGAAAAAACGCATACGCCCTTTTTGGCCAAGGGCATCATTGTCCACGTTTTGCCGCTTTTCATGTGCTTTCAAGGCGATTCGAATCTACCTCCTGAAATCTGTTTCCTGCAATTCTGCCTTGCTTTCAAAGCCTCTTCGTTGCCTTCCCTTAATATATTTGTGGACGAGAGGTATCATTTAAAACTCTGCAGGTTTGTGAATTGCAGTGCCCCTGAGCTCCATTTTTCAACTCGCTTTTTTGGGAGCTGGCCGCCAAAGCGCAGGATTGCTTCAGGCCCTCTTCTGGTTCTGGGGGGCAGGCTGAGCTTGTGCTTAATTCTTCTTCCTGATGGGAAAATAGAGTGACCTGTGCCTGTCCCAACACCTAGAGCTAGTCTCTCATTGGTTCCCCCTCTTCCCGTTCATCCTCAGGACAAATTGCAACCTGTACGGAACAGGAGGTTAAAGGTGCTGATTCTCCAAGGAGGGAGATGGCTAGTAAATCGGCTGGAATGGCGAACCCGAGCAAAGGAGATGAGAAATGAGGTGCGTTTTAGAAACCTTTCCCGATCACACGGTGTACCATCTTCTGGGTTTCTCATGCCTGTTTTCGACGTAGGAAGATGCCCTTGAACCTGGAGATTTGGGACCCATGGGATGGGTACCAGGCAGTATTACTTGAAAGGGTCTGCGTTGGCTCACCCAACCTCACCGAACCTCTCAGCCCCAAGAGTGTCCACCCTTATGTCGCAATCAGCTGTGGGTCTAGATATGGTCAATCCAGGTTGCATCACAGCCCCTGAACGAATTTTCTAAGAATTTCTCTCTCTTTCACTGCCTTTGTTTCACGGGTTTTGAAAAGTAATTTATTTTTATAATGGGGTTTAGCTGCTTTTCACGGCTGTGTTTATGCCGCTTTACACCCCCTTGACTCACTTACAGAGAGATATCAATACATAGGTTTGAAGATTCTTACTAGTCAGATATATTCTTGTGCGGTGAATAGGGGGTGTTGAGTCCAGTTCACTGAAAAAGGAATAGGTCTTGTCTCTTACATATTGGGTTTATGGAACGGTATCTGAGCTAATTTGAAACCCTTGTTTTATGCATCACCCCACCTCACCTTTCCCGTTCAGCAGCCATAGTGTGTTTTCTGAACGTGTGACTCTGTTCTGTTTTGTAATTCAGTTCAAGTGTAGCGGTTTTTACATTCCCTCTCTAAGTGATATCTTATGATAAGTGTCGTTTTCTGTGTGACTTATTTCACTTAGAATCGTCGTACCTAAATCCACTCATCGTGCTGCTACTAGCCTTATGACGTGGATTTCATGGCTGAGTGATATTCCATTGTACATGAGGACCACCACTTCTTTATCCATTTTTCTCTTTCCTAGGATATTTAAGGTGTAATGAAGTGGGGGTTCTTGTCAACAGAGCAGCCCTAAACTTTGGGGTGCGTGTGTCTTGCTGATTTTTAGTTTTCCCAATTTATACGCCCATGAGTGGAAGTGCCCTATGCTCTCCAAGCTGTGTTTTTTAGATGTTTCAGAACACACCGTACACTTCTCCAGAGTGGCTGTTGGCAAGTTACATCCCACCCATCAGCGTAGCAAGGCTCCCATTTCTCCATGGCCGGTCCTGCATTTCTGGTTTGGACACTTTTTTCCGCATGGCCCTTTTGCCCGCTGGGAAGCGAGACTTCTTTGGAGCGCTGATTGGCCTTTCCAGGTTGCTTGGTTGGCCAAAAAGGGCGTATGCGTTTTTTCCTGAATATATTCAGGAAAAAACGCATACGCCCTTTTTGGCCAAGGGCATCATTGTCCACGTTTTGCCGCTTTTCATGTGCTTTCAAGGCGATTCGAATCTACCTCCTGAAATCTGTTTCCTGCAATTCTGCCTTGCTTTCAAAGCCTCTTCGTTGCCTTCCCTTAATATATTTGTGGACGAGAGGTATCATTTAAAACTCTGCAGGTTTGTGAATTGCAGTGCCCCTGAGCTCCATTTTTCAACTCGCTTTTTTGGGAGCTGGCCGCAAAAGCGCAGGATTGCTTCAGGCCCTCTTCTGGTTCTGGGGGGCAGGCTGAGCTTGTGCTTAATTCTTCTTCCTGATGGGAAAATAGAGTGACCTGTGCCTGTCCCAACACCTAGAGCTAGTCTCTCATTGGTTCCCCCTCTTCCCGTTCATCCTCAGGACAAATTGCAACCTGTACGGAACAGGAGGTTAAAGGTGCTGATTCTCCAAGGAGGGAGATGGCTAGTAAATCGGCTGGAATGGCGAACCCGAGCAAAGGAGATGAGAAATGAGGTGCGTTTTAGAAACCTTTCCCGATCACACGGTGTACCATCTTCTGGGTTTCTCATGCCTGTTTTCGACGTAGGAAGATGCCCTTGAACCTGGAGATTTGGGACCCATGGGATGGGTACCATGCAGTATTACTTGAAAGGGTCTGCGTTGGCTCACCCAACCTCACCGAACCTCTCAGCCCCAAGAGTGTCCACCCTTATGTCTCAATCAGCTGTGGGTCTAGATATGGTCAATCCAGGTTGCATCACAGCCCCTGAACGAATTTTGTAAGAATTTCTCTCTCTTTCACTGTCTTTGTTTCACGGGTTTTGAAGAGTAATTTATTTTTATAATGGGGTTTAGCTGCTTTTCACGGCTGTGTTTATGCCGCTTTACACCCCCTTGACTCACTTACAGAGAGATATCAATACATAGGTTTGAAGATTCTTACTAGTCAGATATATTCTTGTGCGGTGAATAGGGGGTGTTGAGTCCAGTTCACTGAAAAAGGAATAGGTCTTGTCTCTTACATATTGGGTTTATGGAACGGTATCGGAGCTAATTTGAAACCCTTGTTTTATGCATCACCCCACCTCACCTTTCCCGTTCAGAAGCCATAGTGTGTTTTCTAAACGTGTGACTCTGTTCTGTTTTGTAATTCAGTTCAAGTGTAGCGGTTTTTACATTCCCTCTCTAAGTGATATCTTATGATAAGTGTCTTTTTCTGTGTGACTTATTTCACTTAGAATCGTCGTACCTAAATCCACTCATCGTGCTGCTACTAGCCTTATGACGTTGATTTCATGGCTGAGTGATATTCCATTGTACATGAGGACCACCACTTCTTTATCCATTTTTCTCTTTCCTAGGATATTTAAGGTGTAATGAAGTGGGGGTTCTTGTCAACAGAGCAGCCCTAAACTTTGGGGTGCCTGTGTCTTGCTGATTTTTAGTTTTCCCAGTTTATACGCCCATGAGTGGAAGTGCCCTATGCTCTCCAAGCTGTGTTTTTTAGATGTTTCAGAACACACCGTACACTTCTCCAGAGTGGCTGTTGGCAATTTACATCCCACCCATCAGCGTAGCAAGGCTCCCATTTCTCCATGGCCGGTCCTGCATTTCTGGTTTGGACACTTTTTTCCGCATGGCCCTTTTGCCCGCTGGGAAGCGAGACTTCTTTGGAGCGCTGATTGGCCTTTCCAGGTTGCTTGGTTGGCCAAAAAGGGCGTATGCGTTTTTTCCTGAATATATTCAGGAAAAAACGCATACGCCCTTTTTGGCCAAGGGCATCATTGTCCACGTTTTGCCGCTTTTCATGTGCTTTCAAGGCGATTCGAATCTACCTCCTGAAATCTGTTTCCTGCAATTCTGCCTTGCTTTCAAAGCCTCTTCGTTGCCTTCCCTTAATATATTTGTGGACGAGAGGTATCATTTAAAACTCTGCAGGTTTGTGAATTGCAGTGCCCCTGAGCTCCATTTTTCAACTCGCTTTTTTGGGAGCTGGCCGCCAAAGCGCAGGATTGCTTCAGGCCCTCTTCTGGTTCTGGGGGGCAGGCTGAGCTTGTGCTTAATTCTTCTTCCTGATGGGAAAATAGAGTGACCTGTGCCTGTCCCAACACCTAGAGCTAGTCTCTCATTGGTTCCCCCTCTTCCCGTTCATCCTCAGGACAAATTGCAACCTGTACGGAACAGGAGGTTAAAGGTGCTGATTCTCCAAGGAGGGAGATGGCTAGTAAATCGGCTGGAATGGCGAACCCGAGCAAAGGAGATGAGAAATGAGGTGCGTTTTAGAAACCTTTCCCGATCACACGGTGTACCATCTTCTGGGTTTCTCATGCCTGTTTTCGACGTAGGAAGATGCCCTTGAACCTGGAGATTTGGGACCCATGGGATGGGTACCATGCAGTATTACTTGAAAGGGTCTGCGTTGGCTCACCCAACCTCACCGAACCTCTCAGCCCCAAGAGTGTCCACCCTTATGTCTCAATCAGCTGTGGGTCTAGATATGGTCAATCCAGGTTGCATCACAGCCCCTGAACGAATTTTGTAAGAATTTCTCTCTCTTTCACTGCCTTTGTTTCACGGGTTTTGAAAAGTAATTTATTTTTATAATGGGGTTTAGCTGCTTTTCACGGCTGTGTTTATGCCGCTTTACACCCCCATTGACTCACTTACAGAGAGATATCAATACATAGGTTTGAAGATTCTTACTAGTCAGATATATTCTTGTGCGGTGAATAGGGGGTGTTGAGTCCAGTTCACTGAAAAAGGAATAGGTCTTGTCTCTTACATATTGGGTTTATGGAACGGTATCTGAGCTAATTTGAAACCCTTGTTTTATGCATCACCCCACCTCACCTTTCCCGTTCAGCAGCCATAGTGTGTTTTCTGAACGTGTGACTCTGTTCTGTTTTGTAATTCAGTTCAAGTGTAGCGGTTTTTACATTCCCTCTCTAAGTGATATCTTATGATAAGTGTCTTTTTCTGTGTGACTTATTTCACTTAGAATCGTCGTACCTAAATCCACTCATCGTGCTGCTACTAGCCTTATGACGTGGATTTCATGGCTGAGTGATATTCCATTGTACATGAGGACCACCACTTCTTTATCCATTTTTCGCTTTCCTAGGATATTTAAGGTGTAATGAAGTGGGGGTTCTTGTCAACAGAGCAGCCCTAAACTTTGGGGTGCCTGTGTCTTGCTGATTTTTAGTTTTCCCAGTTTATACGCCCATGAGTGGAAGTGCCCTATGCTCTCCAAGCTGTGTTTTTTAGATGTTTCAGAACACACCGTACACTTCTCCAGAGTGGCTGTTGGCAAGTTACATCCCACCCATCAGCGTAGCAAGGCTCCCATTTCTCCATGGCCGGTCCTGCATTTCTGGTTTGGACACTTTTTTCCGCATGGCCCTTTTGCCCGCTGGGAAGCGAGACTTCTTTGGAGCGCTGATTGGCCTTTCCAGGTTGCTTGGTTGGCCAAAAAGGGCGTATGCGTTTTTTCCTGAATATATTAAGGAAAAAACGCATACGCCCTTTTTGGCCAAGGGCATCATTGTCCACGTTTTGCCGCTTTTCATGTGCTTTCAAGGCGATTCGAATCTACCTCCTGAAATCTGTTTCCTGCAATTCTGCCTTGCTTTCAAAGCCTCTTCGTTGCCTTCCCTTAATATATTTGTGGACGAGAGGTATCATTTAAAACTCTGCAGGTTTGTGAATTGCAGTGCCCCTGAGCTCCATTTTTCAACTCGCTTTTTTGGGAGCTGGCCGCCAAAGCGCAGGATTGCTTCAGGCCCTCTTCTGGTTCTGGGGGGCAGGCTGAGCTTGTGCTTAATTCTTCTTCCTGATGGGAAAATAGAGTGACCTGTGCCTGTCCCAACACCTAGAGCTAGTCTCTCATTGGTTCCCCCTCTTCCCGTTCATCCTCAGGACAAATTGCAACCTGTACGGAACAGGAGGTTAAAGGTGCTGATTCTCCAAGGAGGGAGATGGCTAGTAAATCGGCTGGAATGGCGAACCCGAGCAAAGGAGATGAGAAATGAGGTGCGTTTTAGAAACCTTTCCCGATCACACGGTGTACCATCTTCTGGGTTTCTCATGCCTGTTTTCGACGTAGGAAGATGCCCTTGAACCTGGAGATTTGGGACCCATGGGATGGGTACCAGGCAGTATTACTTGAAAGGGTCTGCGTTGGCTCACCCAACCTCACCGAACCTCTCAGCCCCAAGAGTGTCCACCCTTATGTCGCAATCAGCTGTGGGTCTAGATATGGTCAATCCAGGTTGCATCACAGCCCCTGAACGAATTTTGTAAGAATTTCTCTCTCTTTCACTGCCTTTGTTTCACGGGTTTTGAAAAGTAATTTATTTTTATAATGGGGTTTAGCTGCTTTTCACGGCTGTCTTTATGCCGCTTTACACCCCCTTGACTCACTTACAGAGAGATATCAATACATAGGTTTGAAGATTCTTACTAGTCAGATATATTCTTGTGCGGTGAATAGGGGGTGTTGAGTCCAGTTCACTGAAAAAGGAATAGGTCTTGTCTCTTACATATTGGGTTTATGGAACGGTATCTGAGCTAATTTGAAACCCTTGTTTTATGCATCACCCCACCTCACCTTTCCCGTTCAGCAGCCATAGTGTGTTTTCTGAACGTGTGACTCTGTTCTGTTTTGTAATTCAGTTCAAGTGTAGCGGTTTTTACATTCCCTCTCTAAGTGATATCTTATGATAAGTGTCTTTTTCTGTGTGACTTATTTCACTTAGAATCGTCGTACCTAAATCCACTCATCGTGCTGCTACTAGCCTTATGACGTGGATTTCATGGCTGAGTGATATTCCATTGTACATGAGGACCACCACTTCTTTATCCATTTTTCGCTTTCCTAGGATATTTAAGGTGTAATGAAGTGGGGGTTCTTGTCAACAGAGCAGCCCTAAACTTTGGGGTGCCTGTGTCTTGCTGATTTTTAGTTTTCCCAGTTTATACGCCCATGAGTGGAAGTGCCCTATGCTCTCCAAGCTGTGTTTTTTAGATGTTTCAGAACACACCGTACACTTCTCCAGAGTGGCTGTTGGCAAGTTACATCCCACCCATCAGCGTAGCAAGGCTCCCATTTCTCCATGGCCGGTCCTGCATTTCTGGTTTGGACACTTTTTTCCGCATGGCCCTTTTGCCCGCTGGGAAGCGAGACTTCTTTGGAGCGCTGATTGGCCTTTCCAGGTTGCTTGGTTGGCCAAAAAGGGCGTATGCGTTTTTTCCTGAATATATTCAGGAAAAAACGCATACGCCCTTTTTGGCCAAGGGCATCATTGTCCACGTTTTGCCGCTTTTCATGTGCTTTCAAGGCGATTCGAATCTACCTCCTGAAATCTGTTTCCTGCAATTCTGCCTTGCTTTCAAAGCCTCTTCGTTGCCTTCCCTTAATATATTTGTGGACGAGAGGTATCATTTAAAACTCTGCAGGTTTGTGAATTGCAGTGCCCCTGAGCTCCATTTTTCAACTCGCTTTTTTGGGAGCTGGCCGCCAAAGCGCAGGATTGCTTCAGGCCCTCTTCTGGTTCTGGGGGGCAGGCTGAGCTTGTGCTTAATTCTTCTTCCTGATGGGAAAATAGAGTGACCTGTGCCTGTCCCAACACCTAGAGCTAGTCTCTCATTGGTTCCCCCTCTTCCCGTTCATCCTCAGGACAAATTGCAACCTGTACGGAACAGGAGGTTAAAGGTGCTGATTCTCCAAGGAGGGAGATGGCTAGTAAATCGGCTGGAATGGCGAACCCGAGCAAAGGAGATGAGAAATGAGGTGCGTTTTAGAAACCTTTCCCGATCACACGGTGTACCATCTTCTGGGTTTCTCATGCCTGTTTTCGACGTAGGAAGATGCCCTTGAACCTGGAGATTTGGGACCCATGGGATGGGTACCAGGCAGTATTACTTGAAAGGGTCTGCGTTGGCTCACCCAACCTCACCGAACCTCTCAGCCCCAAGAGTGTCCACCCTTATGTCTCAATCAGCTGTGGGTCTAGATATGGTCAATCCAGGTTGCATCACAGCCCCTGAACGAATTTTGTAAGAATTTCTCTCTCTTTCACTGCCTTTGTTTCACGGGTTTTGAAAAGTAATTTATTTTTATAATGGGGTTTAGCTGCTTTTCACGGCTGTGTTTATGCCGCTTTACACCCCCTTGACTCACTTACAGAGAGATATCAATACATAGGTTTGAAGATTCTTACTAGTCAGATATATTCTTGTGCGGTGAATAGGGGGTGTTGAGTCCAGTTCACTGAAAAAGGAATAGGTCTTGTCTCTTACATATTGGGTTTATGGAACGGTATCTGAGCTAATTTGAAAGCCTTGTTTTATGCATCACCCCACCTCACCTTTCCCGTTCAGCAGCCATAGTGTGTTTTCTGAACGTATGACTCTGTTCTGTTTTGTAATTCAGTTCAAGTGTAGCGGTTTTTACATTCCCTCTCTAAGTGATATCTTATGATAAGTGTCTTTTTCTGTGTGACTTATTTCACTTAGAATCGTCGTACCTAAATCCACTCATCGTGCTGCTACTAGCCTTATGACGTGGATTTCATGGCTGAGTGATATTCCATTGTACATGAGGACCACCACTTCTTTATCCATTTTTCTCTTTCCTAGGATATTTAAGGTGTAATGAAGTGGGGGTTCTTGTCAACAGAGCAGCCCTAAACTTTGGGGTGCCTGTGTCTTGCTGATTTTTAGTTTTCCCAATTTATACGCCCATGAGTGGAAGTGCCCTATGCTCTCCAAGCTGTGTTTTTTAGATGTTTCAGAACACACCGTACACTTCTCCAGAGTGGCTGTTGGCAAGTTACATCCCACCCATCAGCGTAGCAAGGCTCCCATTTCTCCATGACCGGTCCTGCATTTCTGGTTTGGACACTTTTTTCCGCATGGCCCTTTTGCCCGCTGGGAAGCGAGACTTCTTTGGAGCGCTGATTGGCCTTTCCAGGTTGCTTGGTTGGCCAAAAAGGGCGTATGCGTTTTTTCCTGAATATATTCAGGAAAAAACGCATACGCCCTTTTTGGCCAAGGGCATCATTGTCCACGTTTTGCCGCTTTTCATGTGCTTTCAAGGCGATTCGAATCTACCTCCTGAAATCTGTTTCCTGCAATTCTGCCTTGCTTTCAAAGCCTCTTCGTTGCCTTCCCTTAATATATTTGTGGACGAGAGGTATCATTTAAAACTCTGCAGGTTTGTGAATTGCAGTGCCCCTGAGCTCCATTTTTCAACTCGCTTTTTTGGGAGCTGGCCGCAAAAGCGCAGGATTGCTTCAGGCCCTCTTCTGGTTCTGGGGGGCAGGCTGAGCTTGTGCTTAATTCTTCTTCCTGATGGGAAAATAGAGTGACCTGTGCCTGTCCCAACACCTAGAGCTAGTCTCTCATTGGTTCCCCCTCTTCCCGTTCATCCTCAGGACAAATTGCAACCTGTACGGAACAGGAGGTTAAAGGTGCTGATTCTCCAAGGAGGGAGATGGCTAGTAAATCGGCTGGAATGGCGAACCCGAGCAAAGGAGATGAGAAATGAGGTGCGTTTTAGAAACCTTTCCCGATCACACGGTGTACCATCTTCTGGGTTTCTCATGCCTGTTTTCGACGTAGGAAGATGCCCTTGAACCTGGAGATTTGGGACCCATGGGATGGGTACCATGCAGTATTACTTGAAAGGGTCTGCGTTGGCTCACCCAACCTCACCGAACCTCTCAGCCCCAAGAGTGTCCACCCTTATGTCTCAATCAGCTGTGGGTCTAGATATGGTCAATCCAGGTTGCATCACAGCCCCTGAACGAATTTTGTAAGAATTTCTCTCTCTTTCACTGTCTTTGTTTCACGGGTTTTGAAGAGTAATTTAGTTTTATAATGGGGTTTAGCTGCTTTTCACGGCTGTGTTTATGCCGCTTTACACCCCCTTGACTCACTTACAGAGAGATATCAATACATAGGTTTGAAGATTCTTACTAGTCAGATATATTCTTGTGCGGTGAATAGGGGGTGTTGAGTCCAGTTCACTGAAAAAGGAATAGGTCTTGTCTCTTACATATTGGGTTTATGGAACGGTATCGGAGCTAATTTGAAACCCTTGTTTTATGCATCACCCCACCTCACCTTTCCCGTTCAGCAGCCATAGTGTGTTTTCTAAACGTGTGACTCTGTTCTGTTTTGTAATTCAGTTCAAGTGTAGCGGTTTTTACATTCCCTCTCTAAGTGATATCTTATGATAAGTGTCTTTTTCTGTGTGACTTATTTCACTTAGAATCGTCGTACCTAAATCCACTCATCGTGCTGCTACTAGCCTTATGACGTGGATTTCATGGCTGAGTGATATTCCATTGTACATGAGGACCACCACTTCTTTATCCATTTTTCGCTTTCCTAGGATATTTAAGGTGTAATGAAGTGGGGGTTCTTGTCAACAGAGCAGCCCTAAACTTTGGGGTGCCTGTGTCTTGCTGATTTTTAGTTTTCCCAGTTTATACGCCCATGAGTGGAAGTGCCCTATGCTCTCCAAGCTGTGTTTTTTAGATGTTTCAGAACACACCGTACACTTCTCCAGAGTGGCTGTTGGCAATTTAGATCCCACCCATCAGCGTAGCAAGGCTCCCATTTCTCCATGGCCGGTCCTGCATTTCTGGTTTGGACACTTTTTTCCGCATGGCCCTTTTGCCCGCTGGGAAGCGAGACTTCTTTGGAGCGCTGATTGGCCTTTCCAGGTTGCTTGGTTGGCCAAAAAGGGCGTATGCGTTTTTTCCTGAATATATTCAGGAAAAAACGCATACGCCCTTTTTGGCCAAGGGCATCATTGTCCACGTTTTGCCGCTTTTCATGTGCTTTCAAGGCGATTCGAATCTACCTCCTGAAATCTGTTTCCTGCAATTCTGCCTTGCTTTCAAAGCCTCTTCGTTGCCTTCCCTTAATATATTTGTGGACGAGAGGTATCATTTAAAACTCTGCAGGTTTGTGAATTGCAGTGCCCCTGAGCTCCATTTTTCAACTCGCTTTTTTGGGAGCTGGCCGCAAAAGCGCAGGATTGCTTCAGGCCCTCTTCTGGTTCTGGGGGGCAGGCTGAGCTTGTGCTTAATTCTTCTTCCTGATGGGAAAATAGAGTGACCTGTGCCTGTCCCAACACCTAGAGCTAGTCTCTCATTGGTTCCCCCTCTTCCCGTTCATCCTCAGGACAAATTGCAACCTGTACGGAACAGGAGGTTAAAGGTGCTGATTCTCCAAGGAGGGAGATGGCTAGTAAATCGGCTGGAATGGCGAACCCGAGCAAAGGAGATGAGAAATGAGGTGCGTTTTAGAAACCTTTCCCGATCACACGGTGTACCATCTTCTGGGTTTCTCATGCCTGTTTTCGACGTAGGAAGATGCCCTTGAACCTGGAGATTTGGGACCCATGGGATGGGTACCAGGCAGTATTACTTGAAAGGGTCTGCGTTGGCTCACCCAACCTCACCGAACCTCTCAGCCCCAAGAGTGTCCACCCTTATGTCGCAATCAGCTGTGGGTCTAGATATGGTCAATCCAGGTTGCATCACAGCCCCTGAACGAATTTTGTAAGAATTTCTCTCTCTTTCACTGCCTTTGTTTCACGGGTTTTGAAAAGTAATTTATTTTTATAATGGGGTTTAGCTGCTTTTCACGGCTGTCTTTATGCCGCTTTACACCCCCTTGACTCACTTACAGAGAGATATCAATACATAGGTTTGAAGATTCTTACTAGTCAGATATATTCTTGTGCGGTGAATAGGGGGTGTTGAGTCCAGTTCACTGAAAAAGGAATAGGTCTTGTCTCTTACATATTGGGTTTATGGAACGGTATCGGAGCTAATTTGAAACCCTTGTTTTATGCATCACCCCACCTCACCTTTCCCGTTCAGCAGCCATAGTGTGTTTTCTGAACGTGTGACTCTGTTCTGTTTTGTAATTCAGTTCAAGTGTAGCGGTTTTTACATTCCCTCTCTAAGTGATATCTTATGATAAGTGTCTTTTTCTGTGTGACTTATTTCACTTAGAATCGTCGTACCTAAATCCACTCATCGTGCTGCTACTAGCCTTATGACGTGGATTTCATGGCTGAGTGATATTCCATTGTACATGAGGACCACCACTTCTTTATCCATTTTTCGCTTTCCTAGGATATTTAAGGTGTAATGAAGTGGGGGTTCTTGTCAACAGAGCAGCCCTAAACTTTGGGGTGCCTGTGTCTTGCTGATTTTTAGTTTTCCCAGTTTATACGCCCATGAGTGGAAGTGCCCTATGCTCTCCAAGCTGTGTTTTTTAGATGTTTCAGAACACACCGTACACTTCTCCAGAGTGGCTGTTGGCAATTTACATCCCACCCATCAGCGTAGCAAGGCTCCCATTTCTCCATGGCCGGTCCTGCATTTCTGGTTTGGACACTTTTTTCCGCATGGCCCTTTTGCCCGCTGGGAAGCCAGACTTCTTTGGAGCGCTGATTGGCCTTTCCAGGTTGCTTGGTTGGCCAAAAAGGGCGTATGCGTTTTTTCCTGAATATATTCAGGAAAAAACGCATACGCCCTTTTTGGCCAAGGGCATCATTGTCCACGTTTTGCCGCTTTTCATGTGCTTTCAAGGCGATTCGAATCTACCTCCTGAAATCTGTTTCCTGCAATTCTGCCTTGCTTTCAAAGCCTCTTCGTTGCCTTCCCTTAATATATTTGTGGACGAGAGGTATCATTTAAAACTCTGCAGATTTGTGAATTGCAGTGCCCCTGAGCTCCATTTTTCAACTCGCTTTTTTGGGAGCTGGCTGCAAAAGCGCAGGATTGCTTCAGGCCCTCTTCTGGTTCTGGGGGGCAGGCTGAGCTTGTGCTTAATTCTTCTTCCTGATGGGAAAATAGAGTGACCTGTGCCTGTCCCAACACCTAGAGCTAGTCTCTCATTGGTTCCCCCTCTTCCCGTTCATCCTCAGGACAAATTGCAACCTGTACGGAACAGGAGGTTAAAGGTGCTGATTCTCCAAGGAGGGAGATGGCTAGTAAATCGGCTGGAATGGCGAACCCGAGCAAAGGAGATGAGAAATGAGGTGCGTTTTAGAAACCTTTCCCGATCACACGGTGTACCATCTTCTGGGTTTCTCATGCCTGTTTTCGACGTAGGAAGATGCCCTTGAACCTGGAGATTTGGGACCCATGGGATGGGTACCATGCAGTATTACTTCAAAGGGTCTGCGTTGGCTCACCCAACCTCACCGAACCTCTCAGCCCCAAGAGTGTCCACCCTTATGTCGCAATCAGCTGTGGGTCTAGATATGGTCAATCCAGGTTGCATCACAGCCCCTGAACGAATTTTGTAAGAATTTCTCTCTCTTTCACTGCCTTTGTTTCACGGGTTTTGAAAAGTAATTTATTTTTATAATGGGGTTTAGCTGCTTTTCACGGCTGTGTTTATGCCGCTTTACACCCCCTTGACTCACTTACAGAGAGATATCAATACATAGGTTTGAAGATTCTTACTAGTCAGATATATTCTTGTGCGGTGAATAGGGGGTGTTGAGTCCAGTTCACTGAAAAAGGAATAGGTCTTGTCTCTTACATATTGGGTTTATGGAACGGTATCGGAGCTAATTTGAAACCCTTGTTTTATGCATCACCCCACCTCACCTTTCCCGTTCAGCAGCCATAGTGTGTTTTCTGAACGTGTGACTCTGTTCTGTTTTGTAATTCAGTTCAAGTGTAGCGGTTTTTACATTCCCTCTCTAAGTGATATCTTATGATAAGTGTCTTTTTCTGTGTGACTTATTTCACTTAGAATCGTCGTACCTAAATCCACTCATCGTGCTGCTACTAGCCTTATGACGTGGATTTCATGGCTGAGTGATATTCCATTGTACATGAGGACCACAACTTCTTTATCCATTTTTCGCTTTCCTAGGATATTTAAGGTGTAATGAAGTGGGGGTTCTTGTCAACAGAGCAGCCCTAAACTTTGGGGTGCCTGTGTCTTGCTGATTTTTAGTTTTCCCAATTTATACGCCCATGAGTGGAAGTGCCCTATGCTCTCCAAGCTGTGTTTTTTAGATGTTTCAGAACACACCGTACACTTCTCCAGAGTGGCTGTTGGCAAGTTACATCCCACCCATCAGCGTAGCAAGGCTCCCATTTCTCCATGGCCGGTCCTGCATTTCTGGTTTGGACACTTTTTTCCGCATGGCCCTTTTGCCCGCTGGGAAGCGAGACTTCTTTGGAGCGCTGATTGGCCTTTCCAGGTTGCTTGGTTGGCCAAAAAGGGCGTATGCGTTTTTTCCTGAATATATTCAGGAAAAAACGCATACGCCCTTTTTGGCCAAGGGCATCATTGTCCACGTTTTGCCGCTTTTCATGTGCTTTCAAGGCGATTCGAATCTACCTCCTGAAATCTGTTTCCTGCAATTCTGCCTTGCTTTCAAAGCCTCTTCGTTGCCTTCCCTTAATATATTTGTGGACGAGAGGTATCATTTAAAACTCTGCAGGTTTGTGAATTGCAGTGCCCCTGAGCTCCATTTTTCAACTCGCTTTTTTGGGAGCTGGCCGCAAAAGCGCAGTATTGCTTCAGGCCCTCTTCTGGTTCTGGGGGGCAGGCTGAGCTTGTGCTTAATTCTTCTTCCTGATGGGAAAATAGAGTGACCTGTGCCTGTCCCAACACCTAGAGCTAGTCTCTCATTGGTTCCCCCTCTTCCCGTTCATCCTCAGGACAAATTGCAACCTGTACGGAACAGGAGGTTAAAGGTGCTGATTCTCCAAGGAGGGAGATGGCTAGTAAATCGGCTGGAATGGCGAACCCGAGCAAAGGAGATGAGAAATGAGGTGCGTTTTAGAAACCTTTCCCGATCACACGGTGTACCATCTTCTGGGTTTCTCATGCCTGTTTTCGACGTAGGAAGATGCCCTTGAACCTGGAGATTTGGGACCCATGGGATGGGTACCATGCAGTATTACTTGAAAGGGTCTGCGTTGGCTCACCCAACCTCACCGAACCTCTCAGCCCCAAGAGTGTCCACCCTTATGTCTCAATCAGCTGTGGGTCTAGATATGGTCAATCCAGGTTGCATCACAGCCCCTGAACGAATTTTGTAAGAATTTCTCTCTCTTTCACTGCCTTTGTTTCACGGGTTTTGAAAAGTAATTTATTTTTATAATGGGGTTTAGCTGCTTTTCACGGCTGTGTTTATGCCGCTTTACACCCCCTTGACTCACTTACAGAGAGATATCAATACATAGGTTTGAAGATTCTTACTAGTCAGATATATTCTTGTGCGGTGAATAGGGGGTGTTGAGTCCAGTTCACTGAAAAAGGAATAGGTCTTGTCTCTTACATATTGGGTTTATGGAACGGTATCTGAGCTAATTTGAAACCCTTGTTTTATGCATCACCCCACCTCACCTTTCCCGTTCAGCAGCCATAGTGTGTTTTCTGAACGTGTGACTCTGTTCTGTTTTGTAATTCAGTTCAAGTGTAGCGGTTTTTACATTCCCTCTCTAAGTGATATCTTATGATAAGTGTCTTTTTCTGTGTGACTTATTTCACTTAGAATCGTCGTACCTAAATCCACTCATCGTGCTGCTACTAGCCTTATGACGTGGATTTCATGGCTGAGTGATATTCCATTGTACATGAGGACCACCACTTCTTTATCCATTTTTCGCTTTCCTAGGATATTTAAGGTGTAATGAAGTGGGGGTTCTTGTCAACAGAGCAGCCCTAAACTTTGGGGTGCCTGTGTCTTGCTGATTTTTAGTTTTCCCAGTTTATACGCCCATGAGTGGAAGTGCCCTATGCTCTCCAAGCTGTGTTTTTTAGATGTTTCAGAACACACCGTACACTTCTCCAGAGTGGCTGTTGGCAATTTACATCCCACCCATCAGCGTAGCAAGGCTCCCATTTCTCCATGGCCGGTCCTGCATTTCTGGTTTGGACACTTTTTTCCGCATGGCCCTTTTGCCCGCTGGGAAGCGAGACTTCTTTGGAGCGCTGATTGGCCTTTCCAGGTTGCTTGGTTGGCCAAAAAGGGCGTATGCGTTTTTTCCTGAATATATTCAGGAAAAAACGCATACGCCCTTTTTGGCCAAGGGCATCATTGTCCACGTTTTGCCGCTTTTCATGTGCTTTCAAGGCGATTCGAATCTACCTCCTGAAATCTGTTTCCTGCAATTCTGCCTTGCTTTCAAAGCCTCTTCGTTGCCTTCCCTTAATATATTTGTGGACGAGAGGTATCATTTAAAACTCTGCAGATTTGTGAATTGCAGTGCCCCTGAGCTCCATTTTTCAACTCGCTTTTTTGGGAGCTGGCTGCAAAAGCGCAGGATTGCTTCAGGCCCTCTTCTGGTTCTGGGGGGCAGGCTGAGCTTGTGCTTAATTCTTCTTCCTGATGGGAAAATAGAGTGACCTGTGCCTGTCCCAACACCTAGAGCTAGTCTCTCATTGGTTCCCCCTCTTCCCGTTCATCCTCAGGACAAATTGCAACCTGTACGGAACAGGAGGTTAAAGGTGCTGATTCTCCAAGGAGGGAGATGGCTAGTAAATCGGCTGGAATGGCGAACCCGAGCAAAGGAGATGAGAAATGAGGTGCGTTTTAGAAACCTTTCCCGATCACACGGTGTACCATCTTCTGGGTTTCTCATGCCTGTTTTCGACGTAGGAAGATGCCCTTGAACCTGGAGATTTGGGACCCATGGGATGGGTACCATGCAGTATTACTTCAAAGGGTCTGCGTTGGCTCACCCAACCTCACCGAACCTCTCAGCCCCAAGAGTGTCCACCCTTATGTCGCAATCAGCTGTGGGTCTAGATATGGTCAATCCAGGTTGCATCACAGCCCCTGAACGAATTTTGTAAGAATTTCTCTCTCTTTCACTGCCTTTGTTTCACGGGTTTTGAAAAGTAATTTATTTTTATAATGGGGTTTAGCTGCTTTTCACGGCTGTGTTTATGCCGCTTTACACCCCCTTGACTCACTTACAGAGAGATATCAATACATAGGTTTGAAGATTCTTACTAGTCAGATATATTCTTGTGCGGTGAATAGGGGGTGTTGAGTCCAGTTCACTGAAAAAGGAATAGGTCTTGTCTCTTACATATTGGGTTTATGGAACGGTATCGGAGCTAATTTGAAACCCTTGTTTTATGCATCACCCCACCTCACCTTTCCCGTTCAGCAGCCATAGTGTGTTTGCTGAACGTGTGACTCTGTTCTGTTTTGTAATTCAGTTCAAGTGTAGCGGTTTTTACATTCCCTCTCTAAGTGATATCTTATGATAAGTGTCTTTTTCTGTGTGACTTATTTCACTTAGAATCGTCGTACCTAAATCCACTCATCGTGCTGCTACTAGCCTTATGACGTGGATTTCATGGCTGAGTGATATTCCATTGTACATGAGGACCACAACTTCTTTATCCATTTTTCGCTTTCCTAGGATATTTAAGGTGTAATGAAGTGGGGGTTCTTGTCAACAGAGCAGCCCTAAACTTTGGGGTGCCTGTGTCTTGCTGATTTTTAGTTTTCCCAATTTATACGCCCATGAGTGGAAGTGCCCTATGCTCTCCAAGCTGTGTTTTTTAGATGTTTCAGAACACACCGTACACTTCTCCAGAGTGGCTGTTGGCAAGTTACATCCCACCCATCAGCGTAGCAAGGCTCCCATTTCTCCATGGCCGGTCCTGCATTTCTGGTTTGGACACTTTTTTCCGCATGGCCCTTTTGCCCGCTGGGAAGCGAGACTTCTTTGGAGCGCTGATTGGCCTTTCCAGGTTGCTTGGTTGGCCAAAAAGGGCGTATGCGTTTTTTCCTGAATATATTCAGGAAAAAACGCATACGCCCTTTTTGGCCAAGGGCATCATTGTCCACGTTTTGCCGCTTTTCATGTGCTTTCAAGGCGATTCGAATCTACCTCCTGAAATCTGTTTCCTGCAATTCTGCCTTGCTTTCAAAGCCTCTTCGTTGCCTTCCCTTAATATATTTGTGGACGAGAGGTATCATTTAAAACTCTGCAGGTTTGTGAATTGCAGTGCCCCTGAGCTCAATTTTTCAACTCGCTTTTTTGGGAGCTGGCCGCCAAAGCGCAGGATTGCTTCAGGCCCTCTTCTGGTTCTGGGGGGCAGGCTGAGCTTGTGCTTAATTCTTCTTCCTGATGGGAAAATAGAGTGACCTGTGCCTGTCCCAACACCTAGAGCTAGTCTCTCATTGGTTCCCCCTCTTCCCGTTCATCCTCAGGACAAATTGCAACCTGTACGGAACAGGAGGTTAAAGGTGCTGATTCTCCAAGGAGGGAGATGGCTAGTAAATCGGCTGGAATGGCGAACCCGAGCAAAGGAGATGAGAAATGAGGTGCGTTTTAGAAACCTTTCCCGATCACACGGTGTACCATCTTCTGGGTTTCTCATGCCTGTTTTCGACGTAGGAAGATGCCCTTGAACCTGGAGATTTGGGACCCATGGGATGGGTACCATGCAGTATTACTTGAAAGGGTCTGCGTTGGCTCACCCAACCTCACCGAACCTCTCAGCCCCAAGAGTGTCCACCCTTATGTCTCAATCAGCTGTGGGTCTAGATATGGTCAATCCAGGTTGCATCACAGCCCCTGAACGAATTTTGTAAGAATTTCTCTCTCTTTCACTGCCTTTGTTTCACGGGTTTTGAAAAGTAATTTATTTTTATAATGGGGTTTAGCTGCTTTTCACGGCTGTGTTTATGCCGCTTTACACCCCCTTGACTCACTTACAGAGAGATATCAATACATAGGTTTGAAGATTCTTCCTACTCAGATATATTCTTGTGCGGTGAATAGGGGGTGTTGAGTCCAGTTCACTGAAAAAGAAATAGGTCTTCTCTCTTACATATTGGGTTTATGGAACGGTATCGGAGCTAATTTGAAACCCTTGTTTTATGCATCACCCCACCTCACCTTTCCCGTTCAGCAGCCATAGTGTGTTTTCTAAACGTGTGACTCTGTTCTGTTTTGTAATTCAGTTCAAGTGTAGCGGTTTTTACATTCCCTCTCTAAGTGATATCTTATGATAAGTGTCTTTTTCTGTGTGACTTATTTCACTTAGAATCGTCGTACTTAAATCCACTCATCGTGCTGCTACTAGCCTTATGACGTGGATTTCATGGCTGAGTGATATTCCATTGTACATGAGGACCACCACTTCTTTATCCATTTTTCGCTTTCCTAGGATATTTAAGGTGTAATGAAGTGGGGGTTCTTGTCAACAGAGCAGCCCTAAACTTTGGGGTGCCTGTGTCTTGCTGATTTTTAGTTTTCCCAATTTATACGCCCATGAGTGGAAGTGCCCTTTGCTCTCCAAGCTGTGTTTTTTAGATGTTTCAGAACACACCGTACACTTCTCCAGAGTGGCTGTTGGCAATTTACATCCCACCCATCAGCGTAGCAAGGCTCCCATTTCTCCATGGCCGGTCCTGCATTTCTGGTTTGGACACTTTTTTCCGCATGGCCCTTTTGCCCGCTGGGAAGCGAGACTTCTTTGGAGCGCTGATTGGCCTTTCCAGGTTGCTTGGTTGGCCAAAAAGGGCGTATGCGTTTTTTCCTGAATATATTCAGGAAAAAACGCATACGCCCTTTTTGGCCAAGGGCATCATTGTCCACGTTTTGCCGCTTTTCATGTGCTTTCAAGGCGATTCGAATCTACCTCCTGAAATCTGTTTCCTGCAATTCTGCCTTGCTTTCAAAGCCTCTTCGTTGCCTTCCCTTAATATATTTGTGGACGAGAGGTATCATTTAAAACTCTGCAGGTTTGTGAATTGCAGTGCCCCTGAGCTCCATTTTTCAACTCGCTTTTTTGGGAGCTGGCCGCAAAAGCGCAGGATTGCTTCAGGCCCTCTTCTGGTTCTGGGGGGCAGGCTGAGCTTGTGCTTAATTCTTCTTCCTGATGGGAAAATAGAGTGACCTGTGCCTGTCCCAACACCTAGAGCTAGTCTCTCATTGGTTCCCCCTCTTCCCGTTCATCCTCAGGACAAATTGCAACCTGTACGGAACAGGAGGTTAAAGGTGCTGATTCTCCAAGGAGGGAGATGGCTAGTAAATCGGCTGGAATGGCGAACCCGAGCAAAGGAGATGAGAAATGAGGTGCGTTTTAGAAACCTTTCCCGATCACACGGTGTACCATCTTCTGGGTTTCTCATGCCTGTTTTCGACGTAGGAAGATGCCCTTGAACCTGGAGATTTGGGACCCATGGGATGGGTACCATGCAGTATTACTTGAAAGGGTCTGCGTTGGCTCACCCAACCTCATCGAACCTCTCAGCCCCAAGAGTGTCCACCCTTATGTCTCAATCAGCTGTGGGTCTAGATATGGTCAATCCAGGTTGCATCACAGCCCCTGAACGAATTTTGTAAGAATTTCTCTCTCTTTCACTGCCTTTGTTTCACGGGTTTTGAAAAGTAATTTATTTTTATAATGGGGTTTAGCTGCTTTTCACGGCTGTGTTTATGCCGCTTTACACCCCCTTGACTCACTTACAGAGAGATATCAATACATAGGTTTGAAGATTCTTACTAGTCAGATATATTCTTGTGCGGTGAATAGGGGGTGTTGAGTCCAGTTCACTGAAAAAGGAATAGGTCTTGTCTCTTACATATTGGGTTTATGGAACGGTATCGGAGCTAATTTGAAACCCTTGTTTTATGCATCACCCCACCTCACCTTTCCCGTTCAGCAGCCATAGTGTGTTTTCTAAACGTGTGACTCTGTTCTGTTTTGTAATTCAGTTCAAGTGTAGCGGTTTTTACATTCCCTCTCTAAGTGATATCTTATGATAAGTGTCTTTTTCTGTGTGACTTATTTCACTTAGAATCGTCGTACCTAAATCCACTCATCGTGCTGCTACTAGCCTTATGACGTGGATTTCATGGCTGAGTGATATTCCATTGTACATGAGGACCACCACTTCTTTATCCATTTTTCTCTTTCTTAGGATATTTAAGGTGTAATGAAGTGGGTGTTCTTGTCAACAGAGCAGCCCTAAACTTTGGGGTGCCTGTGTCTTGCTGATTTTTAGTTTTCCCAATTTATACGCCCATGAGTGGAAGTGCCCTATGCTCTCCAAGCTGTGTTTTTTAGATGTTTCAGAACACACCGTACACTTCTCCAGAGTGGCTGTTGGCAATTTACATCCCACCCATCAGCGTAGCAAGGCTCCCATTTCTCCATGGCCGGTCCTGCATTTCTGGTTTGGACACTTTTTTCCGCATGGCCCTTTTGCCCGCTGGGAAGCGAGACTTCTTTGGAGCGCTAATTGGCCTTTCCAGGTTGCTTGGTTGGCCAAAAAGGGCGTATGCGTTTTTTCCTGAATATATTCAGGAAAAAACGCATACGCCCTTTTTGGCCAAGGGCATCATTGTCCACGTTTTGCCGCTTTTCATGTGCTTTCAAGGCGATTCGAATCTACCTCCTGAAATCTGTTTCCTGCAATTCTGCCTTGCTTTCAAAGCCTCTTCGTTGCCTTCCCTTAATATATTTGTGGACGAGAGGTATCATTTAAAACTCTGCAGGTTTGTGAATTGCAGTGCCCCTGAGCTCCATTTTTCAACTCGCTTTTTTGGGAGCTGGCCGCCAAAGCGCAGGATTGCTTCAGGCCCTCTTCTGGTTCTGGGGGGCAGGCTGAGCTTGTGCTTAATTCTTCTTCCTGATGGGAAAATAGAGTGACCTGTGCCTGTCCCAACACCTAGAGCTAGTCTCTCATTGGTTCCCCCTCTTCCCGTTCATCCTCAGGACAAATTGCAACCTGTACGGAACAGGAGGTTAAAGGTGCTGATTCTCCAAGGAGGGAGATGGCTAGTAAATCGGCTGGAATGGCGAACCCGAGCAAAGGAGATGAGAAATGAGGTGCGTTTTAGAAACCTTTCCCGATCACACGGTGTACCATCTTCTGGGTTTCTCATGCCTGTTTTCGACGTAGGAAGATGCCCTTGAACCTGGAGATTTGGGACCCATGGGATGGGTACCATGCAGTATTACTTGAAAGGGTCTGCGTTGGCTCACCCAACCTCACCGAACCTCTCAGCCCCAAGAGTGTCCACCCTTATGTCTCAATCAGCTGTGGGTCTAGATATGGTCAATCCAGGTTGCATCACAGCCCCTGAACGAATTTTGTAAGAATTTCTCTCTCTTTCACTGCCTTTGTTTCACGGGTTTTGAAAAGTAATTTAGTTTTATAATGGGGTTTAGCTGCTTTTCACGGCTGTGTTTATGCCGCTTTACACCCCCTTGACTCACTTACAGAGAGATATCAATACATAGGTTTGAAGATTCTTACTAGTCAGATATATTCTTGTGTGGTGAATAGGGGGTGTTGAGTCCAGTTCACTGAAAAAGGAATAGGTCTTGTCTCTTACATATTGGGTTTATGGAACGGTATCGGAGCTAATTTGAAACCCTTGTTTTATGCATCACCCCACCTCACCTTTCCCGTTCAGCAGCCATAGTGTGTTTTCTAAACGTGTGATTCTGTTCTGTTTTGTAATTCAGTTCAAGTGTAGGCGGTTTTTACATTCCCTCTCTAAGTGATATCTTATGATAAGTGTCTTTTTCTGTGTGACTTATTTCACTTAGAATCGTCGTACCTAAATCCACTCATCGTGCTGCTACTAGCCTTATGACGTGGATTTCATGGCTGAGTGATATTCCATTGTACATGAGGACCACCACTTCTTTATCCATTTTTCGCTTTCCTAGGATATTTAAGGTGTAATGAAGTGGGGGTTCTTGTCAACAGAGCAGCCCTAAACTTTGGGGTGCCTGTGTCTTGCTGATTTTTAGTTTTCCCAATTTATACGCCCATGAGTGGAAGTGCCCTATGCTCTCCAAGCTGTGTTTTTTAGATGTTTCAGAACACACCGTACACTTCTCCAGAGTGGCTGTTGGCAATTTACATCCCACCCATCAGCGTAGCAAGGCTCCCATTTCTCCATGGCCGGTCCTGCATTTCTGGTTTGGACACTTTTTTCCGCATGGCCCTTTTGCCCGCTGGGAAGCGAGACTTCTTTGGAGCGCTGATTGGCCTTTCCGGGTTGCTTGGTTGGCCAAAAAGGGCGTATGCGTTTTTTCCTGAATATATTCAGGAAAAAACGCATACGCCCTTTCTGGCCAAGGGCATCATTGTCCACGTTTTGCCGCTTTTCATGCGCTTTCAAGGCGATTCGAATCTACCTCCTGAAATCTGTTTCCTGCAATTCTGCCTTGCTTTCAAAGCCTCTTCGTTGCCTTCCCTTAATATATTTGTGGACGAGAGGTATCATTTAAAACACTGCAGGTTTGTGAATTGCAGTGCCCCTGAGCTCCATTTTTCAACTCGCTTTTTTGGGAGCTGGCCGCAAAAGTGCAGGATTGCTTCAGGCCCTCTTCTGGTTCTGGGGGGCAGGCTGAGCTTGTGCTTAATTCTTCTTCCTGATGGGAAAATAGAGTGACCTGTGCCTGTCCCAACACCTAGAGCTAGTCTCTCATTGGTTCCCCCTCTTCCCGTTCATCCTCAGGACAAATTGCAACCTGTACGGAACAGGAGGTTAAAGGTGCTGATTCTCCAAGGAGGGAGATGGCTAGTAAATCGGCTGGAATGGCGAACCCGAGCAAAGGAGATGAGAAATGAGGTGCGTTTTAGAAACCTTTCCCGATCACACGGTGTACCATCTTCTGGGTTTCTCATGCCTGTTTTCGACGTAGGAAGATGCCCTTGAACCTGGAGATTTGGGACCCATGGGATGGGTACCATGCAGTATTACTTGAAAGGGTCTGCGTTGGCTCACCCAACCTCACCGAACCTCTCAGCCCCAAGAGTGTCCACCCTTATGTCTCAATCAGCTGTGGGTCTAGATATGGTCAATCCAGGTTGCATCACAGCCCCTGAACGAATTTTGTAAGAATTTCTCTCTCTTTCACTGCCTTTGTTTCACGGGTTTTGAAAAGTAATTTATTTTTATAATGGGGTTTAGCTGCTTTTCACGGCTGTGTTTATGCCGCTTTACACCCCCTTGACTCACTTACAGAGAGATATCAATACATAGGTTTGAAGATTCTTACTAGTCAGATATATTCTTGTGCGGTGAATAGGGGGTGTTGAGTCCAGTTCACTGAAAAAGGAATAGGTCTTGTCTCTTACATATTGGGTTTATGGAACGGTATCGGAGCTAATTTGAAACCCTTGTTTTATGCATCACCCCACCTCACCTTTCCCGTTCAGCAGCCATAGTGTGTTTTCTAAACGTGTGACTCTGTTCTGTTTTGTAATTCAGTTCAAGTTTAGGCGGTTTTTACATTCCCTCTCTAAGTTATATCTTATGATAAGTGTCTTTTTCTGTGTGCCTTATTTCACTTAGAATCGTCGTACCTAAATCCACTCATCGTGCTGCTACTAGCCTTATGTTGTGGATTTCATGGCTGAGTGATATTCCATTGTACATGAGGACCACAACTTCTTTATCCATTTTTCTCTTTCCTAGGATATTTAAGGTGTAATGAAGTGGGGGTTCTTGTCAACAGAGCAGCCCTAAACTTTGGGGTGCCTGTGTCTTGCTGATTTTTAGTTTTCCCAATTTATACGCCCATGAGTGGAAGTGCCCTATGCTCTCCAAGCTGTGTTTTTTAGATGTTTCAAAACACACCGTACACTTCTCCAGAGTGGCTGTTGGCAATTTACATCCCACCCATCAGCGTAGCAAGGCTCCCATTTCTCCATGGCCGGTCCTGCATTTCTGGTTTGGACACTTTTTTCCGCATGGCCCTTTTGCCCGCTGGGAAGCGAGACTTCTTTGGAGCGCTGATTGGCCTTTCCAGGTTGCTTGGTTGGCCAAAAAGGGCGTATGCGTTTTTTCCTGAATATATTCAGGAAAAAACGCATACGCCCTTTTTGGCCAAGGGCATCATTGTCCACGTTTTGCCGCTTTTCATGTGCTTTCAAGGCGATTCGAATCTACCTCCTGAAATCTGTTTCCTGCAATTCTGCCTTGCTTTCAAAGCCTCTTCGTTGCCTTCCCTTAATATATTTGTGGACGAGAGGTATCATTTAAAACTCTGCAGGTTTGTGAATTGCAGTGTCCCTGAGCTCCATTTTTCAACTCGCTTTTTTGGGAGCTGGCCGCAAAAGCGCAGGATTGCTTCAGGCCCTCTTCTGGTTCTGGGGGGCAGGCTGAGCTTGTGCTTAATTCTTCTTCCTGATGGGAAAATAGAGTGACCTGTGCCTGTCCCAACACCTAGAGCTAGTCTCTCATTGGTTCCCCCTCTTCCCGTTCATCCTCAGGACAAATTGCAACCTGTACGGAACAGGAGGTTAAAGGTGCTGATTCTCCAAGGAAGGAGATGGCTAGTAAATCGGCTGGAATGGCGAACCCGAGCAAAGGAGATGAGAAATGAGGTGCGTTTTAGAAACCTTTCCCGATCACATGGTGTACCATCTTCTGGGTTTCTCATGCCTGTTTTCGACGTAGGAAGATGCCCTTGAACCTGGAGATTTGGGACCCATGGGATGGGTACCATGCAGTATTACTTGAAAGGGTCTGCGTTGGCTCACCCAACCTCACCGAACCTCTCAGCCCCAAGAGTGTCCACCCTTATGTCTCAATCAGCTGTGGGTCTAGATTTGGTCAATCCAGGTTGCATCACAGCCCCCGAACGAATTTTGTAAGAATTTCTCTCTCTTTCACTGCCTTTGTTACACGGGTTTTGAAAAGTAATTTATTTTTATAATGGGGTTTAGCTGCTTTTCACGGCTGTGTTTATGCCGCTTTACACCCCCTTGACTCACTTACAGAGAGATATCAATACATAGGTTTGAAGATTCTTCCTAGTCAGATATATTCTTGTGCGGTGAATAGGGGGTGTTGAGTCCAGTTCACTGAAAAAGGAATAGGTCTTGTCTCTTACATATTGGGTTTATGGAACGGTATCGGAGCTAATTTGAAACCCTTGTTTTATGCATCACCCCACCTCACCTTTCCCGTTCAGCAGCCATAGTGTGTTTTCTAAACGTGTGACTCTGTTCTGTTTTGTAATTCAGTTCAAGTGTAGCGGTTTTTACATTCCCTCTCTAAGTGATATCTTATGATAAGTGTCTTTTTCTGTGTGACTTATTTCACTTAGAATCGTCGTACTTAAATCCACTCATCGTGCTGCTACTAGCCTTATGACGTGGATTTCATGGCTGAGTGATATTCCATTGTACATGAGGACCACAACTTCTTTATCCATTTTTCGCTTTCCTAGGATATTTAAGGTGTAATGAAGTGGGGGTTCTTGTCAAAAGAGCAGCCCTAAACTTTGGGGTGCCTGTGTCTTGCTGATTTTTAGTTTTCCCAATTTATACGCCCATGAGTGGAAGTGCCCTTTGCTCTCCAAGCTGTGTTTTTTAGATGTTTCAGAACACACCGTACACTTCTCCAGAGTGGCTGTTGGCAATTTACATCCCACCCATCAGCGTAGCAAGGCTCCCATTTCTCCATGGCCGGTCCTGCATTTCTGGTTTGGACACTTTTTTCCGCATGGCCCTTTTGCCCGCTGGGAAGCGAGACTTCTTTGGAGCGCTGATTGGCCTTTCCAGGTTGCTTGGTTGGCCAAAAAGGGCGTATGCGTTTTTTCCTGAATATATTCAGGAAAAAACGCATACGCCCTTTTTGGCCAAGGGCATCATTGTCCACGTTTTGCCGCTTTTCATGTGCTTTCAAGGCGATTCGAATCTACCTCCTGAAATCTGTTTCCTGCAATTCTGCCTTGCTTTCAAAGCCTCTTCGTTGCCTTCCCTTAATATATTTGTGGACGAGAGGTATCATTTAAAACTCTGCAGGTTTGTGAATTGCAGTGCCCCTGAGCTCCATTTTTCAACTCGCTTTTTTGGGAGCTGGCCGCAAAAGCGCAGGATTGCTTCAGGCCCTCTTCTGGTTCTGGGGGGCAGGCTGAGCTTGTGCTTAATTCTTCTTCCTGATGGGAAAATAGAGTGACCTGTGCCTGTCCCAACACCTAGAGCTAGTCTCTCATTGGTTCCCCCTCTTCCCGTTCATCCTCAGGACAAATTGCAACCTGTACGGAACAGGAGGTTAAAGGTGCTGATTCTCCAAGGAGGGAGATGGCTAGTAAATCGGCTGGAATGGCGAACCCGAGCAAAGGAGATGAGAAATGAGGTGCGTTTTAGAAACCTTTCCCGATCACACGGTGTACCATCTTCTGGGTTTCTCATGCCTGTTTTCGACGTAGGAAGATGCCCTTGAACCTGGAGATTTGGGACCCATGGGATGGGTACCATGCAGTATTACTTGAAAGGGTCTGCGTTGGCTCACCCAACCTCACCGAACCTCTCAGCCCCAAGAGTGTCCACCCTTATGTCTCAATCAGCTGTGGGTCCTTAAAACACTAGTGCTTAGGAAATCTATTGGAGGCAGAAGCAGTCAAGGGTAGCTTAGGGTTAGGGTTTGGGTTAGGGTGAGGGCTAGGGTATGGCTTAGGGTACGGGTTCGGGGAGGGGTTCGGGTAGAGCGTAGGGTATGGGTTAGGGTTAGGGTTAGGGTTAGTGTTAGGGTTAGGGCTCGGTTTAGGGTACGGGTTAGGATTAGGGTACACGTTAGGGTTAGGGTAGGGGTTAGGGTTAGGGTACGCGATAGGGTGAGGGTAGTTATTAAACCTATCACACTCTCTAGATACCCCTTAGCACATAAAGGAATATTATTTGGGGGTCCATCCATGGAGAAGAGTTTAGACACGAGGAGAAGATAAGGAACACACCCATTATCAAGAAATCACATTTGGATTCTCTTTTTAACATGTTCCTTAAAACACTAGTGCTTAGGAAATCTATTGGAGGCAGAAGCCGTCAAGGGTAGCTTAGGGTTAGGGTTAGGGTTAGGGTGAGGGTTAGGGTACGGCTTAGGGCACTGGTTCGGGGAGGTGTTCGGGTAGGGCGTAGGGTATGGGTTAGGGTTAGGGTTAGGGTTAGTGTTAGGGTTAGGGCTCGGTTTAGGGTACGGGTTAGGATTAGGGTACGCGTTAGGGTTAGGGTAGGGGTTAGGGTTAGGGTACGCGTTAGGGTGGGGGTAGTTATTAAACCTATCCCACTCTCTAGATACCCCTTAGCACGTAAAGGAATATTATTTGGGGGTCCAGCCTTGGAGAAGAGTTTAGACACGAGGAGAATATAAGGAACACATCCATTATCAAGAAATCACATTAGGATTCTCTTTTTAACCTGTTCCTTAAAACACTAGTGCTTAGGAAATCTATTGGAGGCAGAAGCCGTCAAGGGTAGCTTAGGGTTTGGGTTAGGGTTAGGGTGAGGGTTAGGGTATGGCTTAGGGTACGGGTTCGGGGAGGGGTTCGGGTAGGGCGTAGGGTATGGGTTAGGGTTAGGGTTAGAGTTAGTGTTAGGGTTAGGGCTCGGTTTAGGGTACGGGTTAGGATTAGGGTACGCGTTAGGGTTAGGGTAGGGGTTAGGGTTAGGGTACGCGTTAGGGTGGGGGTAGTTATTAAACCTATCCCACTCTCTAGATACCCCTTAGCACGTAAAGGAATATTATTTGGGGGTCCAGCCATGGAGAAGAGTTTAGACACTAGGAGAAGATAAGGAACACACCCATTATCAAGAAATCACATTAGGATTCTCTTTTTAACCTGTTCCTTAAAACACTAGTGCTTAGGAAATCTATTGGAGGCAGAAGCAGTCAAGGGTAGCTTAGGGTTAGGGTTAGGGTTAGGGTGAGGGTTAGGGTACGGCTTAGGGTACGGGTTCGGGGAGGGGTTCGGGTAGGGCGTAGGGTATGGGTTAGGGTTAGGGTTAGGGTTAGTGTTAGGGTTAGGGCTCGGTTTAGGGTATGGGTTAGGATTAGGGTACGCGTTAGGGTTAGGGTAGGGGTTAGGGTTAGGGTACGCGTTAGGGTGGGGGTAGTTATTAAACCTATCACACTCTCTAGATACCCCTTAGCACGTAAAGGAATATTATTTGGGGGTCCAGCCATGGAGAAGAGTTTAGACACTAGGAGAAGATAAGGAACACACCCATTATCAAGAAATCACATTAGGATTCTCTTTTTAACCTGTTCCTTAAAACACTAGTGCTTAGGAAATCTATTGGAGGCAGAAGCAGTCAAGGGTAGCTTAGGGTTAGGGTTAGGGTTAGGGTGAGGTTTAGGGTATGGCTTAGGGTACGGGTTCGGGGAGGGGTTCGGGTAGGGCGTAGGGTATGGGTTAGGGTTAGGGCTAGTGTTAGGGTTAGGGCTCGGTTTGGGGTACGGTTTAGGATTAGGGTACGCGTTAGGGTTAGTGTAGGGGTTAGGGTTAGGGTACACGTTAGGGTGAGGGTAGTTATTAAACCTATCACACTCTCTAGATACACCTTAGCACGTAAAGGAATATTATTTGGGGGTCCAGCCATGGAAAAGAATTTAGACAAGAGGAGAAGATAAGGAACACACCCATTATCAAGAAATCACATTAGGATTCTCTTTTTAACCTGTTCCTTAAATCACTAGTGCTTAGGAAATCTATTGGAGGCAGAAGCCGTCAAGGGTAGCTTAGGGTTAGGGTTAGGGTTAGGGTGAGGGTTAGGGTACGGCTTAGGGTACGGGTTCGGGGAGGGATTCGGATAGGGCGTAGGGTATGGGTTAGAGTTAGGGTTAGGGTTAGTGTTAGGGTTAGGGCTCGGTTAAGGGTTCGGGTTAGGATTAGGGTACGCGTTATTGTTAAGGTAGCGGTTAGGGTTAGGGTACGCTTTAGGGTGAGGGTAGTTATTAAACCTATCCCACTCTCTAGATACCCCTTAGCACGTAAAGGAATATTATTTGGGGGTCCAGCCATGGAGAAGGGTTTAGACACTAGGAGAAGATAAGGAACACACCCATTATCAAGAAATCACAATATGATTCTCTTTTTAAACTGTTCCTTAAAACACTAGTGGTTAGGAAATCTATTGGAGGCAGAAGCACTCAAGGGTAGCTTAGGGTTAGGGTTAGGGTTAGGGTGAGGGTTAGGGTACGGCTTACGATAAGGGTTCGGGGAGGTGTTCGGGTAGGGCGTAGGGTATGGGTTAGGGTTAGGGTTAGGCTAGTGTTAGGGTTAGGGCTCGGTTTAGGGTACGGGTTAGGATTAGGGTATGCGTTAGGGTTAGGGTAGGGGTTAGGGTTAGGGTACGAGTTAGGGTGAGGGTAGTTATTAAACCTATCCCACTCTCTAGATACCCCTTAGCACGTAAAGGAATATTATTTGGGGGTCCAGCCATGGAGAAGAGTTTAGACACGAGGAGAAGATAAGGAACACACCCATTATCAATAAATCACATTAGGATTCTCTTTTTAACCTGTTCCTTAAATCACTAGTGCTTAGGAAATCTTTTGGAGGCAGAAGCCGTCAAGGGTAGATTAGGGTTAGGGTTAGGATTAGGGTGAGGGTTAGGGTACGGCTTAGGGTACGGGTTCGGGGAGGGGTTCGGGTAGGGCGTAGGGTATGGGTTAGGGTTAGGGTTAGAGTTAGTGTTAGGGTTAGGGCTCGGTTTAGGGTATGGGTTAGGATTAGGGTACGCGTTAGGGTTAGGGTAGGGGTTAGTGTTAGGGTACGCGTTAGGGTGAGGGTAGTTATTAAACCTATCCCACTCTCTAGATACCCCTTAGCACGTAAAGGAATATTATTTGGGGGTCCAGCCATGGAGAAGAGTTTAGACACGAGGAGAAGATAAGGAACACACCCATTATCAAGAAATCACATTAGGATTCTCTTTTTAACCTGTTCCTTAAAACACTAGTGCTTAGGAAATCTATTGGAGGCAGAAGCCGTCAAGGGTAGCTTAGGGTTAGGGTTAGGGTTAGGTTTAGGGTGAGGGTTAGGGTACGGCTTAGGGCACGGGTTCGGGGAGGGGTTCGGGTAGGGCGTAGGGTATGGGTTAGGGTTAGGGTTAGGGTTAGTGTTAGGGTTAGGGCTCGGTTTAGGGTACGGGTTAGGATTAGGGTACGCGTTAGGGTTAGTGTACGCGTTAGGGTGAGGGTAGTTATTAAACCTATCCCACTCTCTAGATACCCCTTAGCATGTACAGGAATATTATTGGGGGTCCAGCCATGGAGAAGAGTTTAGACACTAGGAGAAGATAAGGAACACACCCATTATCACGAAATCACATTAGGATTCTCTTTTTAACCTGTTCCTTAAAACAGTAGTGCTTAGGAAATCTATTGGAGGCAGAAGCAGTCAAGGGTAGCTTAGGGTTAGGGTTAGGGTGAGGGTTAGGGTATGGCTTAGGGTACGGGTTCGGGGAGGGGTTCGGGTAGGGCGTAGGGTATGGGTAAGGGTTAGGGTTAGGGTTAGTGTTAGGGTTAGGGTTCGGTTTAGGGTACGGGTTAGGATTAGGGTACGCGTTAGTGTTAGGGTAGTGGTTAGGGTTAGGGTACGCGTTAGGTTGGGGGTAGTTATTAAACCTATCACACTCTCTAGATACCCCTTAGCACATAAAGCAATATTATTTGGGGGTCCATCCATGGAGAAGAGTTTGGACACGAGGAGAAGATAAGGAACACACCCATTATCAAGAAATCACATTTGGATTCTCTTTTTAACATGTTCCTTAAAACACTAGTGCTTAGGAAATCTATTGGAGGCAGAAGCCGTCAAGGGTAGCTTAGGGTTAGGGTTAGGGTTAGGGTGAGGGTTAGGGTACGGCTTAGGGCACTGGTTCGGGGAGGTGTTCGGGTAGGGCGTAGGGTATGGGTTAGGGTTAGGGTTAGGGTTAGTGTTAGGGTTAGGGCCCGGTTTAGGGTACGGGTTAGGATTAGGGTACGTGTTAGGGTTAGTGTACGCGTTAGGGTGAGGGTAGTTATTAAACCTATTCGACTCTCTAGATACCCCTTAGCACGTACAGGAATATTATTGGGGGTCCAGCCATGGAGAAGAGTTTAGACACTAGGAGAAGATAAGGAACACACCCATTATCACGAAATCACATTAGGATTCTCTTTTTAACCTGTTCCTTAAAATACTAGTGCTTAGGAAATCTTTTGGAGGCAGAAGCAGTCAAGGGTAGCTTAGGGTTAGTGTTAGGGTTAGGGTGAGGGTTAGGGTACGGCTTAGGGTAAGGGTTCGGGGAGGGGTTCGGGTAGTGCGTAGGGTATGGGTTAGGGTTAGGGTTAGGGTTAGTGTTAGGGTTAGGGCTCGGTTTAGGGTACGGGTTAGGATTAGGGTACGCGTTAGGGTTAGGGTAGGGGTTAGGGTTAGGGTACGCGTTAGGGTGAGGGTAGTTATTAAACCTATCCCACTCTCTAGATACCCCTTAGCACGTAAAGGAATATTATTTGGGGGTCCAGCCATGGAGAAGAGTTTAGACACGAGGAGAAGATAAGGAACACACCCATTATCAATAAATCACATTAGGATTCTCTTTTTAACCTGTTCCTTAAATCACTAGTGCTTAGGAAATCTTTTGGAGGCAGAAGCCGTCAAGGGTAGATTAGGGTTAGGGTTAGGGTTAGGGTGAGGGTTAGGGTACGGCTTAGGGTACGGGTTCGGGGAGGGGTTCGGGTAGGGCGTAGGGTATGGGTTAGGGTTAGGGTTAGAGTTAGTGTTAGGGTTAGGGCTCGGTTTAGGGTATGGGTTAGGATTAGGGTACGCGTTAGGGTTAGGGTAGGGGTTAGTGTTAGGGTACGCGTTAGGGTGAGGGTAGTTATTAAACCTATCCCACTCTCTAGTTACCCCTTAGCACGTAAAGGAATATTATTTGGGGGTCCAGCCATGGAGAAGAGTTTAGACACGAGGAGAAGATAAGGAACACACCCATTATCAAGAAATCACATTAGGATTCTCTTTTTAACCTGTTCCTTAAAACACTAGTGCTTAGGAAATCTATTGGAGGCAGAAGCAGTCAAGGGTAGCTTAGGGTTAGGGTTAGGGTTAGGGTGAGGGATAGGGTATGGCTTATGGTACGGGTTCGGGGAGGGGTTCGGTTGGGCGTAGGGTATGGGTTAGGGTTAGGGTTAGGGTTAGTGTTAGGGTTAGGGCTCGGTTTAGGGTACGGGTTAGGTTTAGGGTACGCGTTAGTGTTAGGGTAGGTGTTAGGGTTAGGGTACGCGTTAGGGTGAGGTTAGTTATTAAACCTATCCCACTCTCTAGATACCCCTTAGCACGTAAAGGAATATTATTTGGGGGTCCAGCCATGGAGAAGAGTTTAGACACGAGGAGAAGATAAGGAACACACCAATTATCAAGAAATCACATTAGGATTCTCTTTTTAACATGTTCCTTAAAACACTAGTGCTTAGGAAATCTATTGGAGGCAGAAGCCGTCAAGGGTAGCTTAGGGTTAGGGTTAGGGTTAGGTTTAGGGTGAGGGTTAGGGTACGGCTTAGGGCACGGGTTCGGGGAGGGGTTCGGGTAGGGCGTAGGGTATGGGTTAGGGTTAGGGTTAGGGTTAGTGTTAGGGTTAGGGCTCGGTTTAGGGTACGGGTTAGGATTAGGGTACGCGTTAGGGTTAGTGTACGCGTTAGGGTGAGGGTAGTTATTAAACCTATCCCACTCTCTAGATACCCCTTAGCATGTACAGGAATATTATTGGGGGTCCAGCCATGGAGAAGAGTTTAGACACTAGGAGAAGATAAGGAACACACCCATTATCACGAAATCACATTAGGATTCTCTTTTTAACCTGTTCCTTAAAACAGTAGTGCTTAGGAAATCTATTGGAGGCAGAAGCAGTCAAGGGTAGCTTAGGGTTAGGGTTAGGGTGAGGGTTAGGGTATGGCTTAGGGTACGGGTTCGGGGAGGGGTTCGGGTAGGGCGTAGGGTATGGGTAAGGGTTAGGGTTAGGGTTAGTGTTAGGGTTAGGGTTCGGTTTAGGGTACGGGTTAGGATTAGGGTACGCGTTAGTGTTAGGGTAGTGGTTAGGGTTAGGGTACGCGTTAGGTTGGGGGTAGTTATTAAACCTATCACACTCTCCAGATACCCCTTAGCACGTAAAGGAATATTATTTGGGGGTCCAGCCTTGGAGAAGAGTTTAGACACGAGGAGAATATAAGGAACACACCCATTATCAAGAAATCACATTAGGATTCTCTTTTTAACCTGTTCCTTAAAACACTAGTGCTTAGGAAATCTATTGGAGGCAGAAGCCGTCAAGGGTAGCTTAGGGTTAGGGTTAGGGTTATGGTGAGGGTTAGGGTACGGCTTAGGGTACGGGTTCGGGGAGGGGTTCGGGTAGGGCGTAGGGTATGGGTTAGGGTTAGTGTTAGGGTTAGTGTTAGGGTTAGGGCTCGGTTTAGGGTACGGGTTAGGTTTAGGGTACTCGTTACGTTTAGGGTAGCGGTTAGGGTAAGGGTACGCGTTAGGGTGAGGGTAGTTATTAAACCTATCACACTCTCTAGATACCCCTTAGCACGTAAAGGAATATTATTTGGGGGTCCAGCCATGGAGAAGAGTTTAGACACTAGGAGAAGATAAGGAACACACCCATTATCACGAAATCATATTAGGATTCTCTTTTTAACCTGTTCCTTAAAACACTAGTGCTTAGGAAATCTATTGGAGGCAGAAGCCGTCAAGGGTAGCTTAGGTTTAGGTTAGGGTTAGGGTGAGGGTTAGGGTACGGCTTAGGGTACGGGTTCGGGGAGGGGTTCGGGTTGGGCGTAGGGTATGGGTTAGGGTTAGGGTTAGGGCTAGGGTTAGGGTTAGGGCTCGGTTCAGGGTACGGGTTAGGATTAGGGTACGCGTTAGGGTTAGGGTACGGGTTAGGGTTAGGGTACGCGTTAGGGTGAGGGTAGTTATTAAACCTATCCCACTCTCTTGATACCCCTTAGCACTTAAAGGAATATTATTTGGGGGTCCAGCCATGGAGAAGAGTTTAGACACGAGGAGAATATAAGGAACACACCCATTATCAAGAAATCACATTAGGATTCTCTTTTTAACCTGTTCCTTAAAACACTAGTGCTTAGGAAATCTATTAGAGGCAGAAGCAGTCAAGGGTAGCTTAGGGTTAGGGTTAGGGTTAGGGTGAGGGTTAGGGTATGGCTTAGGGTACGGGTTCAGGGAGGGGTTCGGGTAGGGCGTAGGGTATGGGTTAGGGTTAGGGTTAGGGTTAGTGTTAGGGTTAGGGCTCGGTTTAGGGTACGGGTTAGGATTAGGGTACGCGTTAGTGTTAGGGTAGGTGTTAGGGTTAGGGTACGCGATAGGGTCAGGTTAGTTATTAAACCTATCCCAATCTCTAGATACCCGTTAGCACGTAAAGGAATATTATTTGGGGGTCCAGCCATGGAGAAGAGTTTAGACAATAGGAGAAGATAAGGAACACACCCATTATCAAGAAATCACGTTAGGATTCTCTTTTTAACCTGTTCCTTAAAACACTAGTGCTTAGGAAATCTATTGGAGGCAGAAGCAGTCAAGGGTAGCTTAGGGTTAGGGTTAGGGTTAGGGTGAGGGTTAGGGTATGGCTTAGGGTACGGGTTCGGGGAGGGGTTCGGGTAGGGCGTAGGGTATGGGTTAGGATTAGCGTTAGGGTTAGTGTTAGGGTTAGGGCTCGGTTTAGGGTACGGGTTAGGATTAGGGTACGCGTTAGGGTTAGGGTAGGGGTTAGGGTTAGGGTACGCGTTAGGGTGGGTGTAGTTATTAAACCTATCACACTCTCTAGATACCCCTTAGCACGTAAAGGAATATTATTTGGGGGTCCAGCCATGGAGAAGAGTTTAGACACGAGGAGAAGATAAGGAACACACCCATTATCAAGAAATCACATTAGGATTCTCTTTTTAACCAGTTCCTTAAAACACTAGTGCTTAGGAAATCTATTGGAGGCAGAAGCCGTCAAGGGTAGCTTAGGGTTAGGGTTAGGGTTAGGGTGAGGGTTAGGGTACGGCTTACGATAAGGGTTCGGGGAGGGGTTCGGGTAGGGCGTAGGGTATGGGTTAGGGTTAGGGTTAGGGCTAGTGTTAGGGTTAGGGCTCGGTTTAGGGTACGGGTTAGGATTAGGGTATGCGTTAGGGTTAGGGTAGGGGTTAGGGTTAGGGTACGCGTTAGGGTGAGGGTAGTTATTAAACCTATCCCACTCTCTAGATACCCCTTAGCACGTAAAGGAATATTATTTGGGGGTCCAGCCATGGAAAAGAGTTTAGACACGAGGAGAAGATAAGGAACACAACCATTATCAATAAATCACATTAGGATTCTCTTTTTAACCTGTTCCTTAAATCACTAGTGCTTAGGAAATCTTTTGGAGGCAGAAGCCGTCAAGTGTAGCTTAGGGTTAGGGTTAGGGTTAGGGTGAGGGTTAGGGTACGGCTTAGGGTACGGGTTCGGGGAGGGGTTCGGGTAGGGCGTAGGGTATGGGTTAGGGTTAGGGTTAGAGTTAGTGTTAGGGTTAGGGCTCGGTTTAGGGTATGGGTTAGGATTAGGGTACGCGGTAAGGTTAGGGTAGGGGTTAGTGTTAGGGTACGCGTTAGGGTGAGGGTAGTTATTAAACCTATCCCACTCTCTAGATACCCCTTAGCACGTAAAGGAATATTATTTGGGGGTCCAGCCATGGAGAAGAGTTTAGACACTAGGAGAAGATAAGGAACACACCCATTATCACGAAATCACATTAGGATTCTCTTTTTAACCTGTTCCTTAAAACACTAGTGCTTAGGAAATCTATTGGAGGCAGAAGCAGTCAAGGGTAGCTTAGGGTTAGGGTTTGGGTTAGGGTGAGGGCTAGGGTATGGCTTAGGGTACGGGTTCGGGGAGGGGTTCGGGTAGGGCGTAGTGTATGGGTTAGGGTTAGGGTTAGGGTTAGTGTTAGGAATAGGGCTCGGTTTAGGGTACGGGTTAGGATTAGGGTATGCGTTAGGGTTAGGGTAGGGGTTAGGGTTAGGGTACGCGATAGGGTGAGGGTAGTTATTAAACCTATCACACTCTCTAGATACCCCTTAGCACATAAAGGAATATTATTTGGGGGTCCATCCATGGAGAAGAGTTTAGACACGAGGAGAAGATAAGGAACACACCCATTATCACGAAATCACATTAGGATTCTCTTTTTAACATTTTCCTTAAAACACTAGTGCTTAGGAAATCTATTGGAGGCAGAAGCCGTCAAGGGTAGCTTAGGGTTAGGGTTAGGGTTAGGGTGAGGGTTAGGGTACGGCTTAGGGCACTGGTTCGGGGAGGTGTTCGGGTAGGGCGTAGGGTATGGGTTAGGGTTAGGGTTAGGGTTAGTGTTAGGGTTAGGGCCCGGTTTAGGGTACGGGTTAGGATTAGGGTACGTGTTAGGGTTAGTGTACGCGTTATGGTGAGGGTAGTTATTAAATCTATTCGACTCTCTAGATACCCATTAGCACGTACAGGAATATTATTGGGGGTCCAGCCATGGAGAAGAGTTTAGACACTAGGAGAAGATAAGGAACACACCCATTATCACGAAATCACATTAGGATTCTCTTTTTAACCTGTTCCTTAAAACACTAGTGCTTAGGAAATCTTTTGGAGGCAGAAGCAGTCAAGGGTAGCTTAGGGTTAGTGTTAGGGTTAGGGTGAGGGTTAGGGTACGGCTTAGGGTACGGGTTCGGGGAGGGGTTCGGGTAGGGCGTAGGGTATGGGTTAGGGTTAGGGTTAGGGTTAGTGTTAGGGTTAGGGCTCGGTTTAGGGTACGGGTTAGGATTAGGTTACGCGTTAGGGTTATGGTAGGGGTTAGGGTTAGGGTACGCGTTAGGGTGGGGGTAGTTATTAAACCTATCCCACTCTCTAGATACCCCTTAGCACGTAAAGGAATATTATTTGGGGGTCCAGCCTTGGAGAAGAGTTTAGACACGAGGAGAATATAAGGAACATATCCATTATTAAGAAATCACATTAGGATTCTCTTTTTAACCTGTTCCATAAAACACTAGTGCTTAGGAAATCTATTGGAGGCAGAAGCAGTCAAGGGTAGCTTAGGGTTAGGGTTAGGGTTAGGGTGAGGGTTAGGGTACGGCTTAGGGTAAGGGTTCGGGGAGGGGTTCGGGTAGGGCGTAGGGTATGGGTTAGGGTTAGGGTTAGGGTTAGTGTTAGGGTTAGGGCTCGGTTTAGGGTATGGGTTAGGATTAGGGTACGCGTTAGGGTTAGGGTAGGGGTTAGGGTTAGGGTACGCGTTAGGGTGGGGATAGTTATTAAACCTATCACACTCTCTAGATACCCCTTAGCACGTAAAGGAATATTATTTGGGGGTCCAGCCTTGGAGAAGAGTTTAGACACTAGGAGAAGATAAGGAACACACCCATTATCAAGAAATCACTTTAGGATTCTCTTTTTAACCTGTTCCTTAAAACACTAGTGCTTAGGAAATCTATTGGAGGCAGAAGCAGTCAAGGGTAGCTTAGGGTTAGGGTTAGGGTTAGGGTGAGGGTTAGGGTACGGCTTAGGGTACGGGTTCGGGGAGGGGTTCGGGTAGGGCGTAGGCTATGGTTTAGGGTTAGGGTTAGGGCTAGTGTTAGGGTTAGGGCTCGGTTTAGGGTACGGGTTAGGATTAGGGTACGCGTTAGGGTTAGGGTAGGGGTTAGGGTTAGGCTACGCATTAGGGTGAGGGTAGTTATTAAACCTATCCCACTCTCTAGATACCCCTTAGCACGTAAAGGAATATTATTTGGGGGTCCAGCCATGGAGAAGAGTTTAGACACTAGGAGAAGATAAGGAACACACCCATTATCAAGAAATCACATTAGGATTCTCTTTTTAACCTGTTCCTTAAAACACTAGTGCTTAGGAAATCTATTGGAGGCAGAAGCAGTCAAGGGGAGCTTAGGGTTAGGGTTAGGGTTAGGGTGAGTTTTAGGGTATGGCTTAGGGTACGGGTTCGGGGAGGGGTTCGGGTAGGGCGTAGGGTATGAGTTAGGGTTAGGGTTAGGGCTAGTGTTAGGGTTAGGGCTCGGTTTGGGGTACGGGTTAGGATTAGGGTACGCGTTAGGGTTAGTGTAGGGGTTAGGGTTAGGGTACACGTTAGGGTGAGGGTAGTTATTAAACCTATCACACTCTCTAGATACCCCTTAGCACGTAAAGGAATATTATTTGGGGGTCCAGCCATGGAAAAGAATTTAGACAAGAGGAGAAGATAAGGAACACACCCATTATCAAGAAATCACATTAGGATTCTCTTTTTAACCTGTTCCTTAAATCACTAGTGCTTAGGAAATCTATTGGAGGCAGAAGCAGTCAAGGGTAGCTTAGGGTTAGGGTTAGGGTTAGGGTGAGGGTTAGGGTACGGCTTAGGGTACGGGTTCGGGGAGGGGTTCGGGTAGGGCGTAGGGTATGGGTTAGGGTTAGGGTTAGAGTTAGTGTTAGGGTTAGGGCTCGGTTTAGGGTATGGGTTAGGATTAGGGTACGCGTTAGGGTTAGGGTAGGGGTTAGTGTTAGGGTACGCGTTAGGGTGAGGGTAGTTATTAAACCTATCCCACTCTCTAGATACCCCTTAGCACGTAAAGGAATATTATTTGGGGGTCCAGCCTTGGAGAAGAGTTTAGACACTAGGAGAAGATAAGGAACACACCCATTATCAAGAAATCACTTTAGGATTCTCTTTTTAACCTGTTCCTTAAAACACTAGTGCTTAGGAAATCTATTGGAGGCAGAAGAAGTCAAGGGTAGCTTAGGGTTAGGGTTTGGGTTAGGGTGAGGGCTAGGGTATGGCTTAGGGTACGGGTTCGGGGAGGGGTTCGGGTAGGGCGTAGGGTACGGGTTAGGGTTAGGGTTAGGGTTAGAGTTAGTGTTAGGATTAGGGCTCGGTTTAGGGTATGGGTTAGGATTAGGGTACGCGTTAGGGTTAGTGTACGCGTTAGGGTGAGGGTAGTTATTAAACCTATCCCACTCTCTAGATACCCCTTAGCATGTACAGGAATATTATTGGGGGTCCAGCCATGGAGAAGAGTTTAGACACTAGGAGAAGATAAGGAACACACCCATTATCACGAAATCACATTAGGATTCTCTTTTTAACCTGTTCCTTAAAACAGTAGTGCTTAGGAAATCTATTGGAGGCAGAAGCAGTCAAGGGTAGCTTAGGGTTAGGGTTAGGGTGAGGGTTAGGGTATGGCTTAGGGTACGGGTTCGGGGAGGGGTTCGGGTAGGCCGTAGGGTATGGGTAAGGGTTAGGGTTAGGGTTAGTGTTAGGGTTAGGGTTCGGTTTAGGGTACGGGTTAGGATTAGGGTACGCGTTAGTGTTAGGGTAGTGGTTAGGGTTAGGGTACGCGTTAGGGTGGGGGTAGTTATTAAACCTATCACACTCTCCAGATACCCCTTAGCACGTAAAGGAATATTATTTGGGGGTCCAGCCTTGGAGAAGAGTTTAGACACGAGGAGAATATAATGAACACACCCATTATCAAGAAATCACATTAGGATTCTCTTTTTAACCTGTTCCTTAAAACACTACTGCTTAGGAAATCTATTGGAGGCAGAAGCAGTCAAGGGTAGCTTAGGGTTAGGGTTAGGGTTAGGGTGAGGGTTAGGGTAAGGCTTAGGGTACGGGTTCGGGGAGGGGTTCGGGTAGGGCGTAGGGTATGGTTTAGGGTTAGGGTTAGGGCTAGTGTTAGGGTTAGGGCTCGGTTTAGGGTACGGGTTAGGATTAGGGTATGCGTTAGGGTTAGGGTAGGGGTTAGGGTTAGGATACGCGTTAGAGTGAGGGTAGTTATTAAACCTATCCCACTCTCTAGATAGCCCTTAGCACGTAAAGGAATATTATTTGGGGGTCCAGCCATGGAGAAGAGTTTAGACACGAGGAGAAGATAAGGAACACACCCATTATCAAGAAATCACATTAGGATTCTCTTTTTAACCTGTTCCTTAAATCACTAGTGCTTAGGAAATCTATTGGATTCAGAAGCCGTCAAGGGTAGCTTAGGGTTAGGGTTAGGGTTAGGGTGAGGGTTAGGGTACGGCTTAGGGTACGGGTTCGGGGAGGGGTTCAGGTAGGGCGTAGGGTATGGGTTAGAGTTAGGGTTAGGGTTAGTGTTAGGGTTAGGGCTCGGTTTAGGGTACGGGTTAGGATTAGGGTACGCGTTAGTGTTAGGGTAGGGGTTAGGGTTAGGGTACGCTTTAGGGTGAGGGTAGTTATTAAACCTATCCCACTCTCTAGATACCCCTTAGCACGTAAAGGAATATTATTTGGGCGTCCAGCCATGGAGAAGGGTTTAGACACTAGGAGAAGATAAGGAACACACCCATTATCAAGAAATCACAATATGATTCTCTTTTTAAACTGTTCCTTAAAACACTAGTGGTTAGGAAATCTATTGGAGGCAGAAGCAGTCAAGGGTAGCTTAGGGTTAGGGTTAGGGTTAGGGTGAGGGTTAGGGTACGGCTTAGGGTACGGTTTCGGGGAGGGGTTCGGGTAGGGCGTAGGGTATGGGTTAGGGTTAGAGTTAGGGTTAGTGTTAGGGTTAGGGCTCGGTTTAGGGTACGGGTTAGGATTAGGGTACTCGTTAGGTTTAGGGTAGCGGTTAGGGTTAGGGTACGCGTTAGGGTGAGGGTAGTTATTAAACCTATCACACTCTCTAGATACCCCTTAGCACGTAAAGGAATATTATTTGGGGGTCCAGCCATGGAGAAGAGTTTAGACACTAGGAGAAGATAAGGAACACACCCATTATCACGAAATCACATTAGGATTCTCTTTTTAACCTGTTCCTTAAAACACTAGTGCTTAGGAAATCTATTGGAGGCAGAAGCCGTCAAGGGTAGCTTAGGTTTAGGTTAGGGTTAGGGTGAGGGTTAGGGTACGGCTTAGGGTACGGGTTCGGGGAGGGGTTCGGGTAGGGCGTAGGGTATGGGTTAGGGTTAGGGTTAGCGCTAGTGTTAGGGTTAGGGCTCGGTTTAGGGTACGGGTTAGGATTAGGGTACGCGTTAGGGTTAGGGTACGGGTTAGGGTTAGGGTACGCGTTAGGGTGAGGGTAGTTATTAAACCTATCCCACTCTCTAGATACCCCTTAGCACTTAAAGGAATATTATTTGGGGGTCCAGCCATGGAGAAGAGTTTAGACACGAGGAGAATATAAGGAACACACCCATTATCAAGAAATCACATTAGGATTCTCTTTTTAACCTGTTCCTTAAAACACTAGTGCTTAGAAAATCTATTGGAGGCAGAAGCAGTCAAGGGTAGCTTAGGGTTAGGGTTAGGGTTAGGGTGAGGGTTAGGGTATGGCTTAGGGTACGGGTTCGGGGAGGGGTTCGGGTAGGGCGTAGGGTATGGGTTAGGATTAGCGTTAGGGTTAGTGTTAGGGTTAGGGCTCGGTTTAGGGTACGGGTTAGGATTAGGGTACGCGTTAGGGTTAGGGTAGGGGTTAGGGTTAGGGTACGCGTTAGGGTGGGTGTAGTTATTAAACCTATCACACTCTCTAGATACCCCTTAGCACGTAAAGGAATATTATTTGGGGGTCCAGCCATGGAGAAGAGTTTAGACACGAGGAGAAGATAAGGAACACACCCATTATCAAGAAATCACATTAGGATTCTCTTTTTAACAAGTTCCTTAAAACACTAGTGCTTAGGAAATCTATTGGAGGCAGAAGCCGTCAAGGGTAGCTTAGGGTTAGGGTTAGGGTTAGGGTGAGGGTTAGGGTACGGCTTAGGGCACTGGTTCGGGGAGGTGTTCGGGTAGGGCGTAGGGTATGGGTTAGGGTTAGGGTTAGGGTTAGTGTTAGGGTTAGGGCTCGGTTTAGGGTACGGGTTAGGATTAGGGTACGTGTTAGGGTTAGTGTACGCGTTAGGGTGAGGGTAGTTATTAAACCTATTCGACTCTCTAGATACCCCTTAGCACGTACAGGAATATTATTGGGGGTCCAGCCATGGAGATGAGTTTAGACACTAGGAGAAGATAAGGAACACACCCATTATCACGAAATCACATTAGGATTCTCTTTTTAACCTGTTCCTTAAAACACTAGTGCTTAGGAAATCTTTTGGAGGCAGAAGCCGTCAAGGGTAGATTAGGGTTAGGGTTAGGGTGAGGGTTAGGGTACGGCTTAGGGTACGGGTTCGGGGAGGGGTTCGGGTAGGGCGTAGGGTATGGGTTAGGGTTAGGGTTAGAGTTAGTGTTAGGGTTAGGGCTCGGTTTAGGGTATGGGTTAGGATTAGGGTACGCGTTAGGGTTAGGGTAGGGGTTAGGGTTAGGGTACGCGTTAGGGTGAGGGTAGTTATTAAACCTATCCCACTCTCTAGATACCCCTTAGCACGTAAAGGAATATTATTTGGGGGTCCAGCCATGGAGAAGAGTTTAGACACTAGGAGAAGATAAGGAACACACCCATTATCAAGAAATCACATTAGGATTCTCTTTTTAACCTGTTCCTTAAAACATTAGTGCTTAGGAAATCTACTGGAGGCAGAAGCAGTCAAGGGTAGCTTAGGGTTAGGGTTAGGGTTAGGGTGAGGTTTAGGGTATAGCTTAGGGTACGGGTTCGGGGAGGGGTTCGGGTAGGGCGTAGGGTATGGGTTAGGGTTAGGGTTAGGGCTAGTGTTAGGGTTAAGGCTCGGTTTGGGGTACGGGTTAGGATTAGGGTACGCGTTAGGGTTAGTGTAGGGGTTAGGGTTAGGGTACACGTTAGGGTGAGGGTAGTTATTAAACCTATCACACTCTCTAGATACCCCTTAGCACGTAAAGGAATATTATTTGGGGGTCCAGCCATGGAAAAGAATTTATACAAGAGGAGAAGATAAGGAACACACCCATTATCAAGAAATCACATTAGGATTCTCTTTTTAACCTGTTCCTTAAATCACTAGTGCTTAGGAAATCTATTGGAGGCAGAAGCCGTCAAGGGTAGCTTAGGGTTAGGGTTAGGGTTAGGGTGAGGGTTAGGGTACGGCTTAGGGTACGGGTTCGGTGAGGGATTCGGATAGGGCGTAGGGTATGGGTTAGAGTTAGGGTTAGGGTTAGTGTTAGGGTTAGGGCTCGGTTAAGGGTTCGGGTTAGGATTAGGGTACGCGTTATTGTTAAGGTAGCGGTTAGGGTTAGGGTACGCTTTAGGGTGAGGGTAGTTATTAAACTTATCCCACTCTCTAGATACCCCTTAGCACGTAAAGGAATATTATTTGGGGGTCCAGCCATGGAGAAGGGTTTAGACACTAGGAGAAGATAAGGAACACACCCATTATCAAGAAATCACAATATGATTCTCTTTTTAAACTGTTCCTTAAAACACTAGTGGTTAGGAAATCTATTGGAGGCAGAAGCACTCAAGGGTAGCTTAGGGTTAGGGTTAGGGTTAGGGTGAGGGTTAGGGTACGGCTTACGATAAGGGTTCGGGGAGGGGTTCGGGTAGGGCGTAGGGTATGGGTTAGGGTTAGGGTTAGGGGTAGTGTTAGGGTTAGGGCTCGGTTTAGGGTACGGGTTAGGATTAGGGTATGCGTTATGGTTAGGGTAGGGGTTAGGGTTAGGGTACGCGTTAGGGTGAGGGTAGTTATTAAACCTATCCCACTCTCTAGATACCCCTTAGCACGTAAAGGAATATTATTTGGGGGTCCAGCCATGGAGAAGAGTTTAGACACGAGGAGAAGATAAGGAACACAACCATTATCAATAAATCACATTAGGATTCTCTTTTTAACCTGTTCCTTAAATCACTAGTGCTTAGGAAATCTTTTGGAGGCAGAAGCCGTCAAGGGTAGATTAGGGTTAGGGTTAGGGTTAGGGTGAGGGTTAGGGTACGGCTTAGGGTACGGGTTCGGGGAGGGGTTCGGGTAGGGCGTAGGGTATGGGTTAGGGTTAGGGTTAGAGTTAGTGTTAGGGTTAGGGCTCGGTTTAGGGTATGGGTTAGGATTAGGGTACGCGTTAGGGTTAGGGTAGGGGTTAGTGTTAGGGTACGCGTTAGGGTGAGGGTAGTTATTAAAACTATCCCACTCTCTAGATACCCCTTAGCACGTAAAGGAATATTATTTGGGGGTCCAGCCATGGAGAAGAGTTTAGACACTAGGAGAAGATAAGGAACACACCCATTATCACGAAATCACATTAGGATTCTCTTTTTAACCTGTTCCTTAAAACACTAGTGCTTAGGAAATCTATTGGAGGCAGAAGCAGTCAAGGGTAGCTTAGGGTTAGGGTTTGGGTTAGGGTGAGGGCTAGGGTATGGCTTAGGGTACGGGTTCGGGGAGGGGTTCGGGTAGGGCGTAGGGTACGGGTTAGGGTTAGGGTTAGGGTTAGTGTTAGGATTAGGGCTCGGTTTAGGGTATGGGTTAGGATTAGGGTACGCGTTAGGGTTAGTGTACGCGTTAGGGTGAGGGTAGTTATTAAACCTATCCCACTCTCTAGATACCCCTTAGCATGTACAGGAATATTATTGGGGGTCCAGCCATGGAGAAGAGTTTAGACACTAGGAGAAGATAAGGAACACACCCATTATCACGAAATCACATTAGGATTCTCTTTTTAACCTGTTCCTTAAAACAGTAGTGCTTAGGAAATCTATTGGAGGCAGAAGCAGTCAAGGGTAGCTTAGGGTTAGGGTTAGGGTGAGGGTTAGGGTATGGCTTAGGGTACGGGTTCGGGGAGGGGTTCGGGTAGGCCGTAGGGTATGGGTAAGGGTTAGGGTTAGGGTTAGTGTTAGGGTTAGGGTTCGGTTTAGGGTACGGGTTAGGATTAGGGTACGCGTTAGTGTTAGGGTAGTGGTTAGGGTTAGGGTACGCGTTAGGGTGGGGGTAGTTATTAAACCTATCACACTCTCCAGATACCCCTTAGCACGTAAAGGAATATTATTTGGGGGTCCAGCCTTGGAGAAGAGTTTAGACACGAGGAGAATATAATGAACACACCCATTATCAAGAAATCACATTAGGATTCTCTTTTTAACCTGTTCCTTAAAACACTAGTGCTTAGGAAATCTATTGGAGGCAGAAGCAGTCAAGGGTAGCTTAGGGTTAGGGTTAGGGTTAGGGTGAGGGTTAGGGTACGGCTTAGGGTACGGGTTCGGGGAGGGGTTCGGGTAGGGCGTAGGGTATGGGTTAGGGTTAGGGTTAGGGCTAGTGTTAGGGTTAGGGCTCGGTTTAGGGTACGGGTTAGGATTAGGGTACGCGTTAGTGTTAGGGTAGGGGTTAGGGTTAGGGTACGCTTTAGGGTGAGGGTAGTTATTAAACCTATCCCACTCTCTAGATACCCCTTAGCACGTAAAGGAATATTATTTGGGCGTCCAGCCATGGAGAAGGGTTTAGACACTAGGAGAAGATAAGGAACACACCCATTATCAAGAAATCACAATATGATTCTCTTTTTAAACTGTTCCTTAAAACACTAGTGGTTAGGAAATCTATTGGAGGCAGAAGCAGTCAAGGGTAGCTTAGGGTTAGGGTTAGGGTTAGGGTGAGGGTTAGGGTACGGCTTAGGGTACGGGTTCGGGGAGGGGTTCGGGTAGGGCGTAGGGTATGGGTTAGGGTTAGAGTTAGGGTTAGTGTTAGGGTTAGGGCTCGGTTTAGGGTACGGGTTAGGATTAGGGTACTCGTTAGGTTTAGGGTAGCGGTTAGGGTTAGGGTACGCGTTAGGGTGAGGGTAGTTATTAAACCTATCACACTCTCTAGATACCCCTTAGCACGTAAAGGAATATTATTTGGGGGTCCAGCCATGGAGAAGAGTTTAGACACTAGGAGAAGATAAGGAACACACCCATTATCACGAAATCACATTAGGATTCTCTTTTTAACCTGTTCCTTAAAACACTAGTGCTTAGGAAATCTATTGGAGGCAGAAGCCGTCAAGGGTAGCTTAGGTTTAGGTTAGGGTTAGGGTGAGGGTTAGGGTACGGCTTAGGGTACGGGTTCGGGGAGGGGTTCGGGTAGGGCGTAGGGTATGGGTTAGGGTTAGGGTTAGCGCTAGTTTTAGGGTTAGGGCTCGGTTTAGGGTACGGGTTAGGATTAGGGTACGCGTTAGGGTTAGGGTACGGGTTAGGGTTAGGGTACGCGTTAGGGTGAGGGTAGTTATTAAACCTATCCCACTCTCTAGATACCCCTTAGCACTTAAAGGAATATTATTTGGGGGTCCAGCCATGGAGAAGAGTTTAGACACGAGGAGAATATAAGGAACACACCCATTATCAAGAAATCACATTAGGATTCTCTTTTTAACCTGTTCCTTAAAACACTAGTGCTTAGGAAATCTATTGGAGGCAGAAGCAGTCAAGGGTAGCTTAGGGTTAGGGTTAGGGTTAGGGTGAGGGTTAGGGTATGGCTTAGGGTACGGGTTCGGGGAGGGGTTCGGGTAGGGCGTAGGGTATGGGTTAGGATTAGCGTTAGGGTTAGTGTTAGGGTTAGGGCTCGGTTTAGGGTACGGGTTAGGATTAGGGTACGCGTTAGGGTTAGGGTAGGGGTTAGGGTTAGGGTACGCGTTAGGGTGGGTGTAGTTATTAAACCTATCACACTCTCTAGATACCCCTTAGCACGTAAAGGAATATTATTTGGGGGTCCAGCCATGGAGAAGAGTTTAGACACGAGGAGAAGATAAGGAACACACCCATTATCAAGAAATCACATTAGGATTCTCTTTTTAACCAGTTCCTTAAAACACTAGTGCTTAGGAAATCTATTGGAGGCAGAAGCCGTCAAGGGTAGCTTAGGGTTAGGGTTAGGGTTAGGGTGAGGGTTAGGGTACGGCTTAGGGCACTGGTTCGGGGAGGTGTTCGGGTAGGGCGTAGGGTATGGGTTAGGGTTAGGGTTAGGGTTAGTGTTAGGGTTAGGGCTCGGTTTAGGGTACGGGTTAGGATTAGGGTACGTGTTAGGGTTAGAGTACGCGTTAGGGTGAGGGTAGTTATTAAACCTATCACACTCTCCAGATACCCCTTAGCACGTAAAGGAATATTATTTGGGGGTCCAGCCTTGGAGAAGAGTTTAGACACGAGGAGAATATAATGAACACACCCATTATCAAGAAATCACATTAGGATTCTCTTTTTAACCTGTTCCTTAAAACACTAGTGCTTAGGAAATCTATTGGAGGCAGAAGCAGTCAAGGGTAGCTTAGGGTTAGGGTTAGGGTTAGGGTGAGGGTTAGGGTACGGGTTCGGGGAGGGGTTCGGGTAGGGCGTAGGGTATGGGTTAGGGTTAGGGTTAGGGCTAGTGTTAGGGTTAGGGCTCGGTTTAGGGTACGGGTTAGGATTAGGGTACCCGTTAGTGTTAGGGTAGGGGTTAGGGTTAGGGTACGCTTTAGGGTGAGGGTAGTTATTAAACCTATCCCACTCTCTAGATACCCCTTAGCACGTAAAGGAATATTATTTGGGCGTCCAGCCATGGAGAAGGGTTTAGACACTAGGAGAAGATAAGGAACACACCCATTATCAAGAAATCACAATATGATTCTCTTTTTAAACTGTTCCTTAAAACACTAGTGGTTAGGAAATCTATTGGAGGCAGAAGCAGTCAAGGGTAGCTTAGGTTTAGGGTTAGGGTTAGGGTGAGGGTTAGGGTACGGCTTAGGGTACGGGTTCGGGGAGGGGTTCGGGTAGGGCGTAGGGTATGGGTTAGGGTTAGAGTTAGGGTTAGTGTTAGGGTTAGGGCTCGGTTTAGGGTACGGGTTAGGATTAGGGTACTCGTTAGGTTTAGGGTAGCGGTTAGGGTTAGGGTACGCGTTAGGGTGAGGGTAGTTATTAAACCTATCCCACTCTCTAGATACCCCTTAGCACGTAAAGGAATATTATTTGGGGGTCCAGCCATGGAGAAGAGTTTAGACACTAGGAGAAGATAAGGAACACACCCATTATCACGAAATCACATTAGGATTCTCTTTTTAACCTGTTCCTTAAAACACTAATGCTTAGGAAATATATTGGAGGCAGAAGCCGTCAAGGGTAGCTTAGGTTTAGGTTAGGGTTAGGGTGAGGGTTAGGGTACGGCTTAGGGTACGGGTTCGGGGAGGGGTTCGGGTAGGGCGTAGGGTATGGGTTAGGGTTAGGGTTAGCGCTAGTGTTAGGGTTAGGGCTCGGTTTAGGGTACGGGTTAGGATTAGGGTACGCGTTAGGGTTAGGGTACGGGTTAGGGTTAGGGTACGCGTTAGGGTGAGGGTAGTTATTAAACCTATCCCACTCTCTAGATACCCCTTAGCACTTAAAGGAATATTATTTGGGGGTCCAGCCATGGAGAAGAGTTTAGACACGAGGAGAATATAAGGAACACACCCATTATCAAGAAATCACATTAGGATTCTCTTTTTAACCTGTTCCTTAAAACACTAGTGCTTAGGAAATCTATTGGAGGCAGAAGCAGTCAAGGGTAGCTTAGGGTTAGGGTTAGGGTTAGGGTGAGGGTTAGGGTATGGCTTAGGGTACGGGTTCGGGGAGGGGTTCGGGTAGGGCGTAGGGTATGGGTTAGGATTAGCGTTAGGGTTAGTGTTAGGGTTAGGGCTCGGTTTAGGGTACGGGTTAGGATTAGGGTACGCGTTAGGGTTAGGGTAGGGGTTAGGGTTAGGGTACGCGTTAGGGTGGGTGTAGTTATTAAACCTATCACACTCTCTAGATACCCCTTAGCACGTAAAGGAATATTATTTGGGGGTCCAGCCATGGAGAAGAGTTTAGACACGAGGAGAAGATAAGGAACACACCCATTATCAAGAAATCACATTAGGATTCTCTTTTTAACCAGTTCCTTAAAACACTAGTGCTTAGGAAATCTATTGGAGGCAGAAGCCGTCAAGGGTAGCTTAGGGTTAGGGTTAGGGTTAGGGTGAGGGTTAGGGTACGGCTTAGGGCACTGGTTCGGGGAGGTGTTCGGGTAGGGCGTAGGGTATGGGTTAGGGTTAGGGTTAGGGTTAGTGTTAGGGTTAGGGCTCGGTTTAGGGTACGGGTTAGGATTAGGGTACGTGTTAGGGTTAGTGTACGCGTTAGGGTGAGGGTAGTTATTAAACCTATTCGACTCTCTAGATACCCCTTAGCACGTACAGGAATATTATTAGGGGTCCAGCCATGGAGAAGAGTTTAGACACTAGGAGAAGATAAGGAACACACCCATTATCACGAAATCACATTAGGATTCTCTTTTTAACCTGTTCCTTAAAACACTAGTGCTTAGGAAATCTTTTGGAGGCAGAAGCAGTCAAGGGTAGCTTAGGGTTAGTGTTAGGGTTAGGGTGAGGGTTAGGGTATGGCTTAGGGTACGGGTTCAGGGAGGGGTTCGGGTAGGGCGTAGGGTATGGGTTAGGGTTAAGGTTAGGGTTAGTGTTAGGGTTAGGGCTCGGTTTAGGGTACGGGTTAGGATTAGGGTACGCGTTAGGGTTAGGGTAGGGGTTAGGGTTAGGGTACGCGTTAGGGTGGGGGTAGTTATTAAACCTATCCCACTCTCTAGATACCCCTTAGCACGTAAAGGAATATTATTTGGGGGTCCAGCCTTGGAGAAGAGTTTAGACACGAGGAGAATATAAGGAACACATCCATTATCAAGAAATCACATTAGGATTCTCTTTTAACCTGTTCCTTAAAACACTAGTGCTTAGGAAATCTATTGGAGGCAGAAGCAGTCAAGGGTAGCTTAGGGTTAGGGTTAGGGTTAGGGTGAGGGTTAGGGTATGGCTTAGGGTACGGGTTCGGGGAGGGGTTCGGGTAGGGCGTAGGGTATGGGTTAGGGTTAGGGTTAGGGTTAGTGTTAGGGTTAGGGCTCGGTTTAGGGTACGGGTTAGGATTAGGGTACGTGTTAGGGTTAGGGTAGGGGTTAGGGTTAGGGTACGCGTTAGGGTGGGGGTAGTTATTAAACCTATCACACTCTCTAGATACCCCTTAGCACGTAAAGGAATATTATTTGGGGGTCCAGCCATGGAGAAGAGTTTAGACACTAGGAGAAGATAAGGAACACACCCATTATCAAGAAATCACATTAGGATTCTCTTTTTAACCTGTTCCTTAAAACACTAGTGCTTAGGAAATCTATTGGAGGCAGAAGCAGTCAAGGGTAGCTTAGGGTTAGGGTTAGGGTTAGGGTGAGGGTTAGGGTACGGCTTAGGGTACGGGTTCGGGGAGGGGTTCGGGTAGGGCGTAGGGTATGGGTTAGGGTTAGGGTTAGGGCTAGTGTTAGGGTTAGGGCTCGGTTTAGGGTACGGGTTAGGATTAGGGTACGCGTTAGGGTTAGGGTAGGGGTTAGGGTTAGGGTACGCGTTAGGGTGAGGGTAGTTATTAAACCTATCCCACTCTCTAGATACCCCTTAGCACGTAAAGGAATATTATTTGGGGGTCCAGCCATGGAGAAGAGTTTAGACACTAGGAGAAGATAAGGAACACACCCATTATCAAGAAATCACATTAGGATTCTCTTTTTAACCTGTTCCTTAAAACATTAGTGCTTAGGAAATCTACTGGAGGCAGAAGCAGTCAAGGGTAGCTTAGGGTTAGGGTTAGGGTTAGGGTGAGGTTTAGGGTATAGCTTAGGGTACGGGTTCGGGGAGGGGTTCGGGTAGGGCGTAGGGTATGGGTTAGGGTTAGGGTTAGGGCTAGTGTTAGGGTTAAGGCTCGGTTTGGGGTACGGGTTAGGATTAGGGTACGCGTTAGGGTTAGTGTAGGGGTTAGGGTTAGGGTACACGTTAGGGTGAGGGTAGTTATTAAACCTATCACACTCTCTAGATACCCCTTAGCACGTAAAGGAATATTATTTGGGGGTCCAGCCATGGAAAAGAATTTAGACAAGAGGAGAAGATAAGGAACACACCCATTATCAAGAAATCACATTAGGATTCTCTTTTTAACCTGTTCCTTAAATCACTAGTGCTTAGGAAATCTATTGGAGGCAGAAGTCGTCAAGGGTAGCTTAGGGTTAGGGTTAGGGTTAGGATGAGGGTTAGGGTACGGCTTAGGGTACGGGTTCGGGGAGGGATTCGGATAGGGCGTAGGGTATGGGTTAGAGTTAGGGTTAGGGTTAGTGTTAGGGTTAGGGCTCGGTTTAGGGTACGGGTTAGGATTAGGGTACGCGTTAGTGTTAGGGTAGCGGTTAGGGTTAGGGTACGCTTTAGGGTGAGGGTAGTTATTAAACTTATCCCACTCTCTAGATACCCCTTAGCACGTAAAGGAATATTATTTGGGGGTCCAGCCATGGAGAAGGGTTTAGACACTAGGAGAAGATAAGGAACACACCCATTATCAAGAAATCACAATATGATTCTCTTTTTAAACTGTTCCTTAAAACACTAGTGGTTAGGAAATCTATTGGAGGCAGAAGCACTCAAGGGTAGCTTAGGGTTAGGGTTAGGGTTAGGGTGAGGGTTAGGGTACGGCTTACGATAAGGGTTCGGGGAGGGGTTCGGGTAGGGCGTAGGGTATGGGTTAGGGTTTGGGTTAGGGGTAGTGTTAGGGTTAGGGCTCGGTTTAGGGTACGGGTTAGGATTAGGGTACGCGTTAGGGTTAGGGTAGGGGTTAGGGTTAGGGTACGCGTTAGGGTGAGGGTAGTTATTAAACCTATCCCACTCTCTAGATACCCCTTAGCACGTAAAGGAATATTATTTGGGGGTCCAGCCATGGAGAAGAGTTTAGACACGAGGAGAAGATAAGGAACACACCCATTATCAATAAATCACATTAGGATTCTCTTTTTAACCTGTTCCTTAAATCACTAGTGCTTAGGAAATCTTTTGGAGGCAGAAGCCGTCAAGGGTAGATTAGGGTTAGGGTTAGGGTTAGGGTGAGGGTTAGGGTACGGCTTAGGGTACGGGTTCGGGGAGGGGTTCGGGTAGGGCGTAGGGTATGGGTTAGGGTTAGGGTTAGAGTTAGTGTTAGGGTTAGGGCTCGGTTTAGGGTATGGGTTAGGATTAGGGTACGCGTTAGGGTTAGGGTAGGGGTTAGTGTTAGGGTACGTGTTAGGGTGAGGGTAGTTATTAAACCTATCACACTCTCTAGATACCCCTTAGCACGTAAAGGAATATTATTTGGGGGTCCAGCCATGGAGAAGAGCTTAGACACTAGGAGAAGATAAGGAACACACCCATTATCAAGAAATCACATTAGGATTCTCTTTTTAACCTGTTCCTTAAAACACTAGTGCTTAGGAAATCTATTGGAGGCAGAAGCAGTCAAGGGTAGCTTAGGGTTAGGGTTTGGTTTAGGGTGAGGGCTAGGGCATGGCTCAGGGTACGGGTTCGGGGAGGGGTTCGGGTAGGGCGTAGGGTATGGGTTAGGGTTAGGGTTAGGGTTAGTGTTAGGATTAGGGCTCGGTTTAGGGTACGGGTTAGGATTAGGGTACGCGTTACGGTTAGGGTAGGGGTTAGGGTTAGGGTACGCGATAGGGTGAGGGTAGTTATTAAACCTATCACACTCTCTAGATACCCCTTAGCACATAAAGTAATATTATTTGGGGGTCCATCCATGGAGAAGAGTTTAGACACGAGGAGAAGATAAGGAACACACCCATTATCACGAAATCACATTAGGATTCTCTTTTTAACATGTTCCTTAAAACACTACTGCTTAGGAAATCTATTGGAGGCAGAAGCCGTCAAGGGTAGCTTAGGGTTAGGGTTAGGGTTAGGGTGAGGGTTAGGGTACGGCTTAGGGCACGGGTTCGGGGAGGGGTTCGGGTAGGGCGTAGGGTATGGGTTAGGGTTAGGGTTAGGGTTAGTGTTAGGTTTAGGGCTCGGCTTAGGGTTCGGGTTAGGATTAGGGTACGTGTTAGGGTTAGTGTACGCGTTAGGGTTAGGGTTAGGTTTAGGGTGAGGGTTAGGGTACGGCTTAGGGTACGGGTTCGGGAAGGGGTTCGGGTACGGCGTAGGGTATGGGTTAGGGTTAGGGTTATTGTTAGTGTTAGGGTTAGGTCTCGGTTTATGGTATGGGTTAGGATTAGGGTATGCGTTAGGGTTAGGGTAGGGGTTAGGGTTAGCGTACGCGTTAGGGTGAGGGTAGTTATTAAACCTATCCCACTCTCTAGATACCCCTTAGGACGTAAAAGAATATTATTTGGGGGTCCAGCCATGGAGAAGAGTTTAGACACCAGGATAAGATAAGGAACACACCCATTATCAAGAAGTCACATTAGGATTCTCTTTTGAACCTGTTTTTTAAAACACTACTGTTTAGGAAATCTATTGCAGGCAGAAGCAGTCAAGGGTAGCTTAGCATTAGGGTTAGGGTTAGGGTACGGCTTAGGGTACGGGTTAGGTGAGGGGTTCGGGTAGGGCGTAGGGTATGGGTTAGGGTTAGGGTTAGGGTTAGTGTTAGGGTTAGGGCTCGGTTTAGGGTACGGTTTAGGATTAGTGTATGCGTTAGTGTTAGGGTAGGGGTTAGGGTTAGGGTACGCATTAGGGTTAGGGTAGTTATTAAACCTATCCCACTCTGTAGATACCCCTTAGCACGTAAAGGAATATTATTTTGGGGTCCAGCCATGGAGAAGAGTTTCGACACTAGGATAAGATAAAGATCACACCCATTATGAAGAAATCACATTAGGATTCTCTTTTTAACCTATTCCTTAAAACACTAGTGCTGAGGAAATCTATTGGAGGCAGAAGCAGTCAAGGGTAGCTTAGGGTTAGGGTTAGGGTTAGGGTGAGGGTTAGGGTACGGGTTCGGGGACGGGTTCGGGAAGGGCGTAGGGTATGGGTTAGGATTAGGGTACGCGTTAGGGTTAGGGTAGGGGTTAGGGTTAGGGTACGCATTAGGGTGAGGGTAGTTATTAAACCTATCCCACTCTCTAGATACCCCTTAGCACGTAAAGGAATATTATTTGGGGGTCCAGCCATGGAGAAGAGTTTAGACACTAGGAGAAGATAAGGAACACACCCATTATCACGAAATCACATTAGGATTCTCTTTTTAACCTGTTCCTTAAAACACTAGTGCTTAGGAAATCTATTGGAGGCAGAAGCAGTCAAGGGTAGCTTAGGGTTAGGGTTAGGGTTAGGGTGAGGGTTAGGGTACGGCTTACGATAAGGGTTCGGGGAGGGGTTCGGGTAGGGCGTAGGGTATGGGTTAGGGTTAGGGTTAGGGCTAGTGTTAGGGTTAGGGCTCGGTTTAGGGTACGGGTTAGGATTAGGGTATGCGTTAGGGTTAGGGTAGGGGTTAGGGTTAGGGTACGCGTTAGGGTGAGGGTAGTTATTAAACCTATCCCACTCTCTAGATACCCCGTAGCACGTAAAGGAATATTATTTGGGGGTCCAGCCATGGAGAAGAGTTTAGACACGAGGAGAAGATAAGGAACACAACCATTATCAATAAATCACATTAGGATTCTCTTTTTAACCTGTTCCTTAAATCACTAGTGCTTAGGAAATCTTTTGGAGGCAAAAGCCGTCAAGGGTAGCTTAGGGTTAGGGTTAGGGTTAGGGTGAGGGTTAGGGTACGGCTTACGATAAGGGTTCGGGGAGGGGTTCGGGTAGGGCGTAGGGTATGGGTTAGGGTTAGGGTTAGGGCTAGTGTTAGGGTTAGGGCTCGGTTTAGGGTACGGGTTAGGATTAGGGTATGCGTTAGGGTTAGGGTAGGGGTTAGGGTTAGGGTACGCGTTAGGGTGAGGGTAGTTATTAAACCTATCCCACTCTCTAGATACCCCTTAGCACGTAAAGGAATATTATTTGGGGGTCCAGCCATGGAGAAGAGTTTAGACACGAGGAGAAGATAAGGAACACACCCATTATCAATAAATCACATTAGGATTCACTTTTTAACCTGTTCCTTAAAACACTAGTGCTTAGGAAATCTATTGGAGGCAGAAGCAGTCAAGGGTAGCTTAGGGTTAGGGTTAGGGTTAGGGTGAGGTTTAGGGTATGGCTTAGGGTACGGGTTCGGGGAGGGGTTCGGGTAGGGCGTAGGGTATGGGTTAGGGTTAGGGTTAGGGCTGGTGTTAGGGTTAGGGCTCGGTTTGGGGTACGGGTTAGGATTAGGGTACGCGTTAGGGTTAGTGTAGGGGTTAGGGTTAGGGTACACGTTAGGGTAAGGGTAGTTATTAAACCTATCACACTCTCTAGATACCCCTTAGCACGTAAAGGAATATTATTTGGTGGTCCAGCCATGGAAAAGAGTTTAGACAAGAGGAGAAGATAAGGAACACACCCATTATCAAGAAATCACATTAGGATTCTCTTTTTAACCTGTTCCTTAAATCACTAGTGCTTAGGAAATCTATTGGAGGCAGAAGCCGTCAAGGGTAGATTAGGGTTAGGGTTAGGGTTAGGGTGAGGGTTAGGGTACGGCTTAGGGTACGGGTTCGGGGAGGGGTTCGGGTAGGGCGTAGGGTATGGGTTAGGGTTAGGGTTAGAGTTAGTGTTAGGGTTAGGGCTCGGTTTAGGGTATGGGTTAGGATTAGGGTACGCGTTAGGGTTAGGGTAGGGGTTAGTGTTAGGGTACGCGTTAGGGTGAGGGTAGTTATTAAACCTATCCCACTCTCTAGATACCCCTTAGCACGTAAAGGAATATTATTTGGGGGTCCAGCCATGGAGAAGAGTTTAGACACTAGGAGAAGATAAGGAACACACCCATTATCACGAAATCACATTAGGATTCTCTTTTTAACCTGTTCCTTAAAACACTAGTGCTTAGGAAATCTTTTGGAGGCAGAAGCAGTCAAGGGTAGCTTAGGGTTAGTGTTAGGGTTAGGGTGAGGGTTAGGGTATGGCTTAGGGTACGGGTTCAGGGAGGGGTTCGGGTAGGGCGTAGGGTATGGGTTAGGGTTAAGGTTAGGGTTAGTGTTAGTGTTAGGGCTCGGTTTAGGGTACGGGTTAGGATTAGGGTACGCGTTAGGGTTAGGGTAGGGGTTAGGGTTAGGGTACGCGTTAGGGTGGGGGTAGTTATTAAACCTATCCCACTCTCTAGATACCCCTTAGCACGTAAAGGAATATTATTTGGGGGTCCAGCCTTGGAGAAGAGTTTAGACACGAGGAGAATATAAGGAACACATCCATTATCAAGAAATCACATTAGGATTCTCTTTTTAACCTGTTCCTTAAAACACTAGTGCTTAGGAAATCTATTGGAGGCAGAAGCAGTCAAGGGTGGCTTAGGGTTAGGGTTAGGGTTAGGGTGAGGGTTAGGGTATGGCTTAGGGTACGGGTTCGGGGAGGGGTTCGGGTAGGGCGTAGGGTATGGGTTAGGGTTAGGGTTAGGGTTAGTGTTAGGGTTAGGGCTCGGTTTAGGGTACGGGTTAGGATTAGGGTACGTGTTAGGGTTAGGGTAGGGGTTAGGGTTAGGGTACGCGTTAGGGTGGGGGTAGTTATTAAACCTATCACACTCTCTAGATACCCCTTAGCACGTAAAGGAATATTATTTGGGGGTCCAGCCATGGAGAAGAGTTTAGACACTAGGAGAAGATAAGGAACACACCCATTATCAAGAAATCACATTAGGATTCTCTTTTTAACCTGTTCCTTAAAACACTAGTGCTTAGGAAATCTATTGGAGGCAGAAGCAGTCAAGGGTAGCTTAGGGTTAGGGTTAGGGTTAGGGTGAGGGTTAGGGTACGGCTTAGGGTACGGGTTCGGGGAGGGGTTCGGGTAGGGCGTAGGGTATGGGTTAGGGTTAGGGTTAGGGCTAGTGTTAGGGTTAGGGCTCGGTTTAGGGTACGGGTTAGGATTAGGGTACGCGTTAGGGTTAGGGTAGGGGTTAGGGTTAGGGTACGCGTTAGGGTGAGGGTAGTTATTAAACCTATCCCACTCTCTAGATACCCCTTAGCACGTAAAGGAATATTATTTGGGGGTCCAGCCATGGAGAAGAGTTTAGACACTAGGAGAAGATAAGGAACACACCCATTATCAAGAAATCACATTAGGATTCTCTTTTTAACCTGTTCCTTAAAACATTAGTGCTTAGGAAATCTACTGGAGGCAGAAGCAGTCAAGGGTAGCTTAGGGTTAGGGTTAGGGTTAGGGTGAGGTTTAGGGTATAGCTTAGGGTACGGGTTCGGGGAGGGGTTCGGGTAGGGCGTAGGGTATGGGTTAGGGTTAGGGTTAGGGCTAGTGTTAGGGTTAAGGCTCGGTTTGGGGTACGGGTTAGGATTAGGGTACGCGTTAGGGTTAGTGTAGGGGTTAGGGTTAGGGTACACGTTAGGGTGAGGGTAGTTATTAAACCTATCACACTCTCTAGATACCCCTTAGCACGTAAAGGAATATTATTTGGGGGTCCAGCCATGGAAAAGAATTTAGACAAGAGGAGAAGATAAGGAACACACCCATTATCAAGAAATCACATTAGGATTCTCTTTTTAACCTGTTCCTTAAATCACTAGTGCTTAGGAAATCTATTGGAGGCAGAAGCCGTCAAGGGTAGCTTAGGGTTAGGGTTAGGGTTAGGGTGAGGGTTAGGGTACGGCTTAGGGTACGGGTTCGGGGAGGGATTCGGATAGGGCGTAGGGTATGGGTTAGAGTTAGGGTTAGGGTTAGTGTTAGGGTTAGGGCTCGGTTAAGGGTTCGGGTTAGGATTAGGGTACGCGTTATTGTTAAGGTAGCGGTTAGGGTTAGGGTACGCTTTAGGGTGAGGGTAGTTATTAAACTTATCCCACTCTCTAGATACCCCTTAGCACGTAAAGGAATATTATTTGGGGGTCCAGCCATGGAGAAGGGTTTAGACACTAGGAGAAGATAAGGAACACACCCATTATCAAGAAATCACAATATGATTCTCTTTTTAAACTGTTCCTTAAAACACTAGTGGTTAGGAAATCTATTGGAGGCAGAAGCACTCAAGGGTAGCTTAGGGTTAGGGTTAGGGTTAGGGTGAGGGTTAGGGTACGGCTTACGATAAGGGTTCGGGGAGGGGTTCGGGTAGGGCGTAGGGTATGGGTTAGGGTTAGGGTTAGGGGTAGTGTTAGGGTTAGGGCTCGGTTTAGGGTACGGGTTAGGATTAGGGTATGCGTTAGGGTTAGGGTAGGGGTTAGGGTTAGGGTACGCGTTAGGGTGAGGGTAGTTATTAAACCTATCCCACTCTCTAGATACCCCTTAGCACGTAAAGGAATATTATTTGGGGGTCCAGCCATGGAGAAGAGTTTAGACACGAGGAGAAGATAAGGAACACACCCATTATCAATAAATCACATTAGGATTCTCTTTTTAACCTGTTCCTTAAATCACTAGTGCTTAGGAAATCTTTTGGAGGCAGAAGCCGTCAAGGGTAGATTAGGGTTAGGGTTAGGGTTAGGGTGAGGGTTAGGGTATGGCTTAGGGTACGGGTTCGGGGAGGGGTTCGGGTAGGGCGTAGGGTATGGGTTAGGGTTAGGGTTAGAGTTAGTGTTAGGGTTAGGGATCGGTTTAGGGTATGGGTTAGGATTAGGGTACGCGTTAGGGTTAGGGTAGGGGTTAGTGTTAGGGTACGTGTTAGGGTGAGGGTAGTTATTAAACCTATCACACTCTCTAGATACCCCTTAGCACGTAAAGGAATATTATTTGGGGGTCCAGCCATGGAGAAGAGCTTAGACACTAGGAGAAGATAAGGAACACACCCATTATCAAGAAATCACATTAGGATTCTCTTTTTAACCTGTTCCTTAAAACACTAGTGCTTAGGAAATCTATTGGAGGCAGAAGCAGTCAAGGGTAGCTTAGGGTTAGGGTTTGGGTTAGGGTGAGGGCTAGGGCATGGCTCAGGGTACGGGTTCGGGGAGGGGTTCGGGTAGGGCGTAGGGTATGGGTTAGGGTTAGGGTTAGGGTTAGTGTTAGGATTAGGGCTCGGTTTAGGGTACGGGTTAGGATTAGGGTACGCGTTACGGTTAGGGTAGGGGTTAGGGTTAGGGTACGCGATAGGGTGAGGGTAGTTATTAAACCTATCACACTCTCTAGATACCCCTTAGCACATAAAGTAATATTATTTGGGGGTCCATCCATGGAGAAGAGTTTAGACACGAGGAGAAGATAAGGAACACACCCATTATCACGAAATCACATTAGGATTCTCTTTTTAACATGTTCCTTAAAACACTACTGCTTAGGAAATCTATTGGAGGCAGAAGCCGTCAAGGGTAGCTTAGGGTTAGGGTTAGGGTTAGGGTGAGGGTTAGGGTACGGCTTAGGGCACGGGTTCGGGGAGGGGTTCGGGTAGGGCGTAGGGTATGGGTTAGGGTTAGGGTTAGGGTTAGTGTTAGGTTTAGGGCTCGGCTTAGGGTACGGGTTAGGATTAGGGTACGTGTTAGGGTTAGTGTATGCGTTAGGGTTAAGGTTAGGGTTAGGGTGAGGGTTAGGGTACGGCTTAGGGTACGGGTTCGGGAAGGGGTTCGGGTACGGCGTAGGGTATGGGTTAGGGTTAGGGTTATTGTTAGTGTTAGGGTTAGGTCTCGGTTTATGGTATGGGTTAGGATTAGGGTATGCGTTAGGGTTAGGGTAGGGGTTAGGGTTAGCGTACGCGTTAGGGTGAGGGTAGTTATTAAACCTATCCCACTCTCTAGATACCCCTTAGGACGTAAAAGAATATTATTTGGGGGTCCAGCCATGGAGAAGAGTTTAGACACCAGGATAAGATAAGGAACACACCCATTATCAAGAAGTCACATTAGGATTCTCTTTTGAACCTGTTTTTTAAAACACTACTGTTTAGGAAATCTATTGCAGGCAGAAGCAGTCAAGGGTAGCTTAGCATTAGGGTTAGGGTTAGGGTACGGCTTAGGGTACGGGTTAGGTGAGGGGTTCGGGTAGGGCGTAGGGTATGGGTTAGGGTTAGGGTTAGGGTTAGTGTTAGGGTTAGGGCTCGGTTTAGGGTACGGTTTAGGATTAGTGTATGCGTTAGTGTTAGGGTAGGGGTTAGGGTTAGGGTACGCATTAGGGTTAGGGTAGTTATTAAACCTATCCCACTCTGTAGATACCCCTTAGCACGTAAAGGAATATTATTTTGGGGTCCAGCCATGGAGAAGAGTTTCGACACTAGGATAAGATAAAGATCACACCCATTATGAAGAAATCACATTAGGATTCTCTTTTTAACCTATTCCTTAAAACACTAGTGCTGAGGAAATCTATTGGAGGCAGAAGCAGTCAAGGGTAGCTTAGGGTTAGGGTTAGGGTTAGGGTGAGGGTTAGGGTACGGGTTCGGGGACGGGTTCGGGAAGGGCGTAGGGTATGGGTTAGGATTAGGGTACGCGTTAGGGTTAGGGTAGGGGTTAGGGTTAGGGTACGCATTAGGGTGAGGGTAGTTATTAAACCTATCCCACTCTCTAGATACCCCTTAGCACGTAAAGGAATATTATTTGGGGGTCCAGCCATGGAGAAGAGTTTAGACACTAGGAGAAGATAAGGAACACACCCATTATCAATAAATCACATTAGGATTCTCTTTTTAACCTGTTCCTTAAATCACTAGTGCTTAGGAAATCTTTTGGAGGCAGAAGCCGTCAAGGGTAGCTTAGGGTTAGGGTTAGGGTTAGGGTGAGGGTTAGGGTACGGCTTACGATAAGGGTTCGGGGAGGGGTTCGGGTAGGGCGTAGGGTATGGGTTAGGGTTAGGGTTAGGGCTAGTGTTAGGGTTAGGGCTCGGTTTAGGGTACGGGTTAGGATTAGGGTATGCGTTAGGGTTAGGGTAGGGGTTAGGGTTAGGGTACGCGTTAGGGTGAGGGTAGTTATTAAACCTATCCCACTCTCTAGATACCCCTTAGCACGTAAAGGAATATTATTTGGGGGTCCAGCCATGGAGAAGAGTTTAGACACGAGGAGAAGATAAGGAACACACCCATTATCAATAAATCACATTAGGATTCACTTTTTAACCTGTTCCTTAAAACACTAGTGCTTAGGAAATCTATTGGAGGCAGAAGCAGTCAAGGGTAGCTTAGGGTTAGGGTTAGGGTTAGGGTGAGGTTTAGGGTATGGCTTAGGGTACGGGTTCGGGTAGGGGTTCGGGTAGGGCGTAGGGTATGGGTTAGGGTTAGGGTTAGGGCTAGTGTTAGGGTTAGGGCTCGGTTTGGGGTACGGGTTAGGATTAGGGTACGCGTTAGGGTTAGTGTAGGGGTTAGGGTTAGGGTACACGTTAGGGTAAGGGTAGTTATTAAACCTATCACACTCTCTAGATACCCCTTAGCACGTAAAGGAATATTATTTGGTGGTCCAGCCATGGAAAAGAGTTTAGACAAGAGGAGAAGATAAGGAACACACCCATTATCAAGAAATCACATTAGGATTCTCTTTTTAACCTGTTCCTTAAAACACTAGTGCTTAGGAAATCTATTGGAGGCAGAAGCAGTCAAGGGTAGCTTAGGGTTAGGGTTAGGGTTAGGGTGAGGGTTAGGGTACGGCGTAGGGTACGGGTTCGGGGAGGGATTCGGATAGGGCGTAGGGTATGGGTTAGAGTTAGGGTTAGAGTTAGTGTTAGGGTTAGGGCTCGGGTAAGGGTTCGGGTTAGGATTAGGGTACGCGTTATTGTTAAGGAAGCGGTTAGGGTTAGGTTACGCTTTAGGGTGAGGGTAGTTATTAAACCTATAACACTCTCTAGATACCCCTTAGCACGTAAAGGAATATTATTTGGGGGTCCAGCCATGGAGAAGGGTTTAGACACTAGGAGAAGATAAGGAACACACCCATTATCAAGAAATCACAATATGATTCTCTTTTTAAACTGTTCCTTAAAACACTAGTGGTTAGGAAATCTATTGGAGGCAGAAGCACTCAAGGGTAGCTTAGGGTTAGGGTTAGGTTTAGGGTGAGGGTTAGGGGTACGGCTTAGGGTACGGGTTCGGGGAGGGATTCGGGTAGGGCGTAGGGTATGGGTTAGGGTTAGGGTTAGGGTTAGTGTTAGGGTTAGGGCTCGGTTTAGGGTATGGGTTAGGATTAGGGTACTCGTTAGGGTTAGGGTAGCGGTTAGGGTTAGGTTACGCGTTAGGGTGAGGGTAGTTATTAAACCTATCCCACTCTCTAGATACCCCTTAGCACGTAAAGGAATATTATTTGGGGGTCCAGCATGGAGAAGAGTTTAGACACTAGGAGAAGATAAGGAACACACCCATTATCACGAAATCACATTAGGATTCTCTTTTTAACCTGTTCCTTAAAACACTAGTGCTTAGGAAATCTATTGGAGGCAGAAGCAGTCAAGGGTAGCTTAGGGTTAGGGTTAGGGTTAGGGTGAGGGTTAGGGTACGGCTTAGGGTACGGGTTCGGGAAGGGGTTCGGGTACGGCGTAGGGTATGGGTTAGGGTTAGGGTTATTGTTAGTGTTAGGGTTAGGTCTCGGTTTATGGTATGGGTTAGGATTAGGGTATGCGTTAGGGTTATGGTAGGGGTTAGGGTTAGGGTACGCGTTAGGGTGAGGGTAGTTATTAAACCTATCGCACTCTCTAGATACCCCTTAGGACGTAAAAGAATATTATTTCGGGGTCCAGCCATGGAGAAGAGTTTAGACACCAGGATAAGATAAGGAACACATCCATTATCAAGAAGTCACATTAGGATTCTCTTTTGAACCTGTTTTTTAAAACACTACTGTTTAGGAAATCTATTGCAGGCAGAAGCAGTCAAGGGTAGCTTAGCATTAGGGTTAGGGTTAGGGTACGGCTTAGGGTACGGGTTAGGTGAGGGGTTCGGGTAGGGCGTAGGGTATGGGTTAGGGTTAGGGTTAGGGTTAGTGTTAGGGTTAGGGCTCGGTTTAGGGTACGGTTTAGGATTAGTGTATGCGTTAGTGTTAGGGTAGGGGTTAGGGTTAGGGTACGCATTAGGGTTAGGGTAGTTATTAAACCTATCCCACTCTGTAGATACCCCTTAGCACGTAAAGGAATATTATTTTGGGGTCCAGCCATGGAGAAGAGTTTCGACACTAGGATAAGATAAAGATCACACCCATTATGAAGAAATCACATTAGGATTCTCTTTTTAACCTATTCCTTAAAACACTAGTGCTGAGGAAATCTATTGGAGGCAGAAGCAGTCAAGGGTAGCTTAGGGTTAGGGTTAGGGTTAGGGTGAGGGTTAGGGTACGGGTTCGGGGACGGGTTCGGGAAGGGCGTAGGGTATGGGTTAGGATTAGGGTACGCGTTAGGGTTAGGGTAGGGGTTAGGGTTAGGGTACGCATTAGGGTGAGGGTAGTTATTAAACCTATCCCACTCTCTAGATACCCCTTAGCACGTAAAGGAATATTATTTGGGGGTCCAGCCATGGAGAAGAGTTTAGACACTAGGAGAAGATAAGGAACACACCCATTATCACGAAATCACATTAGGATTCTCTTTTTAACCTGTTCCTTAAAACACTAGTGCTTAGGAAATCTATTGGAGGCAGAAGCAGTCAAGGGTAGCTTAGGGTTAGGGTTTGGGTTAGGGTGAGGGCTAGGGTATGGCTTAGGGTACGGGTTCGGGGAGGGGTTCGGGTAGGGCGTAGGGTATGGGTTAGGGTTAGGGTTAGGGTTAGTGTTAGGGTTAGGGCTCGGTTTAGGGTACGGGTTAGGATTAGGGTACGCGTTAGGGTTAGGGTAGGGGTTAGGGTTAGGGTACGCGTTAGGGTGGGGGTAGTTATTAAACCTATCACACTCTCTAGATACCCCTTAGCACGTAAAGGAATATTATTTGGGGGTCCAGCCATGGAGAAGAGTTTAGACACTAGGAGAAGATAAGGAACACACCCATTATCAAGAAATCACATTAGGATTCTCTTTTTAACCTGTTCCTTAAAACACTAGTGCTTAGGAAATCTATTGGAGGCAGAAGCAGTCAAGGGTAGCTTAGGGTTAGGGTTAGGGTTAGGGTGAGGGTTAGGGTACGGCTTAGGGTACGGGTTCGGGGAGGGGTTCGGGTAGGGCGTAGGGTATGGGTTAGGGTTAGGGTTAGGGCTAGTGTTAGGGTTAGGGCTCGGTTTAGGGTACGGGTTAGGATTAGGGTACGCGTTAGGGTTAGTGTAGGGGTTAGGGTTAGGGTACGCGTTAGGGTGAGGGTAGTTATTAAACCTATCCCACTCTCTAGATACCCCTTAGCACGTAAAGGAATATTATTTGGGGGTCCAGCCATGGAGAAGAGTTTAGACACTAGGAGAAGATAAGGAACACACCCATTATCAAGAAATCACATTAGGATTCTCTTTTTAACCTGTTCCTTAAAACACTAGTGCTTAGGAAATCTATTGGAGGCAGAAGCAGTCAAGGGTAGCTTAGGGTTAGGGGTAGGGTTAGGGTGAGGGTTAGGGTACGGCTTAGGGTACGGGTTCGGGGAGGGGTTCGGGTAGGGGGTAGGCTATGGGTTAGGGTTAGGGTTAGGGGTTAGTGTTTGGGTTAGGGCTCGGTTTAGGGTACGGGTTAGGATTAGGGTACGCGTTAGTGTTAGGGTAGGGGTTAGGGTTAGGGTATGCGATAGGGTGAGGTTAGTTATTAAACCTATCCCACTCTCTAGATACCCCTTAGCACGTAAAGGAATATTATTTGGGGATCCAGCCATGGAGAAGTGTTTAGACACTAGGAGAAGATAAGGAACACACCCATTATCAAGAAATCACTTTAGGATTCTCTTTTTAACCTGTTCCTTAAAACACTAGTGCTTAGGAAATCTATTGGAGGCAGAAGCAGTCAAGGGTAGCTTAGGGTTAGGGTTAGGGTTAGGGTGAGGGTTAGGGTTAGGGCTCGGTTTAGGGTACGGGTTAGGATTAGGGTACGCGTTAGGGTTAGGGTAGGTGTTAGGGTTAGGGTACGCGTTAGGGTGGGGGTAGTTATTAAACCTATCCCACTCTCTAGATACCCCTTAGCACGTAAAGGAATATTATTTGGGGGTCCAGCCTTGGAGAAGAGTTTAGACACGAGGAGAATATAAGGAACACATCCATTATCAAGAAATCACATTAGGATTCTCTTTTTAACCTGTTCCTTAAAACACTAGTGCTTAGGAAATCTATTGGAGGCAGAAGCAGTCAAGGGTAGCTTAGGGTTAGGGTTAGGGTTAGGGTGAGGGTTAGGGTATGGCTTAGGGTACGGGTTCGGGGAGGGGTTCGGGTAGGGCGTAGGGTATGGGTTAGGGTTAGGGTTAGGGTTAGTGTTAGGGTTAGGGCTCGGTTTAGGGTACGGGTTAGGATTAGGGTACGTGTTAGGGTTAGGGTAGGGGTTAGGGTTAGGGTACGCGTTAGGGTGGGGGTAGTTATTAAACCTATCACACTCTCTAGATACCCCTTAGCACGTAAAGGAATATTATTTGGGGGTCCAGCCATGGAGAAGAGTTTAGACACTAGGAGAAGATAAGGAACACACCCATTATCAAGAAATCACATTAGGATTCTCTTTTTAACCTGTTCCTTAAAACACTAGTGCTTAGGAAATCTATTGGAGGCAGAAGCAGTCAAGGGTTGCTTAGGGTTAGGGTTAGGGTTAGGGTGAGGGTTAGGGTACGGCTTAGGGTACGGGTTCGGGGAGGGGTTCGGGTAGGGCGTAGGGTATGGGTTAGGGTTAGGGTTAGGGCTAGTGTTAGGGTTAGGGCTCGGTTTAGGGTACGGGTTAGGATTAGGGTACGCGTTAGGGTTAGGGTAGGGGTTAGGGTTAGGGTACGCGTTAGGGTGAGGGTAGTTATTAAACCTATCCCACTCTCTAGATACCCCTTAGCACGTAAAGGAATATTATTTGGGGGTCCAGCCATGGAGAAGAGTTTAGACACTAGGAGAAGATAAGGAACACACCCATTATCAAGAAATCACATTAGGATTCTCTTTTTAACCTGTTCCTTAAAACATTAGTGCTTAGGAAATCTACTGGAGGCAGAAGCAGTCAAGGGTAGCTTAGGGTTAGGGTTAGGGTTAGGGTGAGGTTTAGGGTATAGCTTAGGGTACGGGTTCGGGGAGGGGTTCGGGTAGGGCGTAGGGTATGGGTTAGGGTTAGGGTTAGGGCTAGTGTTAGGGTTAAGGCTCGGTTTGGGGTACGGGTTAGGATTAGGGTACGCGTTAGGGTTAGTGTAGGGGTTAGGGTTAGGGTACACGTTAGGGTGAGGGTAGTTATTAAACCTATCACACTCTCTAGATACCCCTTAGCACGTAAAGGAATATTATTTGGGGGTCCAGCCATGGAAAAGAATTTAGACAAGAGGAGAAGATAAGGAACACACCCATTATCAAGAAATCACATTAGGATTCTCTTTTTAACCTGTTCCTTAAATCACTAGTGCTTAGGAAATCTACTGGAGGCAGAAGCAGTCAAGGGTAGCTTAGGGTTAGGGTTAGGGTTAGGGTGAGGTTTAGGGTATAGCTTAGGGTACGGGTTCGGGGAGGGGTTCGGGTAGGGCGTAGGGTATGGGTTAGGGTTAGGGTTAGGGCTAGTGTTAGGGTTAAGGCTCGGTTTGGGGTACGGGTTAGGATTAGGGTACGCGTTAGGGTTAGTGTAGGGGTTAGGGTTAGGGTACACGTTAGGGTGAGGGTAGTTATTAAACCTATCACACTCTCTAGATACCCCTTAGCACGTAAAGGAATATTATTTGGGGGTCCAGCCATGGAAAAGAATTTAGACAAGAGGAGAAGATAAGGAACACACCCATTATCAAGAAATCACATTAGGATTCTCTTTTTAACCTGTTCCTTAAATCACTAGTGCTTAGGAAATCTATTGGAGGCAGAAGCCGTCAAGGGTAGCTTAGGGTTAGGGTTAGGGTTAGGGTGAGGGTTAGGGTACGGCTTAGGGTACGGGTTCGGGGAGGGATTCGGATAGGGCGTAGGGTATGGGTTAGAGTTAGGGTTAGGGTTAGTGTTAGGGTTAGGGCTCGGTTAAGGGTTCGGGTTAGGATTAGGGTACGCGTTATTGTTAAGGTAGCGGTTAGGGTTAGGGTACGCTTTAGGGTGAGGGTAGTTATTAAACTTATCCCACTCTCTAGATACCCCTTAGCACGTAAAGGAATATTATTTGGGGGTCCAGCCATGGAGAAGGGTTTAGACACTAGGAGAAGATAAGGAACACACCCATTATCAAGAAATCACAATATGATTCTCTTTTTAAACTGTTCCTTAAAACACTAGTGGTTAGGAAATCTATTGGAGGCAGAAGCACTCAAGGGTAGCTTAGGGTTAGGGTTAGGGTTAGGGTGAGGGTTAGGGTACGGCTTACGATAAGGGTTCGGGGAGGGGTTCGGGTAGGGCGTAGGGTATGGGTTAGGGTTAGTGTTAGGGGTAGTGTTAGGGTTAGGGCTCGGTTTAGGGTACGGGTTAGGATTAGGGTATGCGTTAGGGTTAGGGTAGGGGTTAGGGTTAGGTTACGCGTTAGGGTGAGGGTAGTTATTAAACCTATCCCACTCTCTAGATACCCCTTAGCACGTAAAGGAATATTATTTGGGGGTCCAGCCATGGAGAAGAGTTTAGACACGAGGAGAAGATAAGGAACACACCCATTATCAATAAATCACATTAGGATTCTCTTTTTAACCTGTTCCTTAAATCACTAGTGCTTAGGAAATCTTTTGGAGGCAGAAGCCGTCAAGGGTAGATTAGGGTTAGGGTTAGGGTTAGGGTGAGGGTTAGGGTACGGCTTAGGGTACGGGTTCGGGGAGGGGTTCGGGTAGGGCGTAGGGTATGGGTTAGGGTTAGGGTTAGAGTTAGTGTTAGGGTTAGGGCTCGGTTTAGGGTATGGGTTAGGATTAGGGTACGCGTTAGGGTTAGGGTAGTGGTTAGTGTTAGGGTACGCGTTAGGGTGAGGGTAGTTATTAAACCTATCCCACTCTCTAGATACCCCTTAGCACGTAAAGGAATATTATTTGGGGGTCCAGCCATGGAGAAGAGTTTAGACACGAGGAGAAGATAAGGAACACACCCATTATCAAGAAATCACATTAGGATTCTCTTTTTAACCTGTTCCTTAAAACACTAGTGCTTAGGAAATCTATTGGAGGCAGAAGCAGTCAAGGGTAGCTTAGGGTTAGGGTTAGGGTTAGGGTGAGGGATAGGGTATGGCTTATGGTACGGGTTCGGGGAGGGGTTCGGTTGGGCGTAGGGTATGGGTTAGGGTTAGGGTTAGGGCTCGGTTTAGGGTACGGGTTAGGATTAGGGTACGCGTTAGGGTTAGGGTAGGGGTTAGGGTTAGGGTACGCGTTAGGGTGGGGGTAGTTATTAAACCTATCCCACTCTCTAGATACCCCTTAGCACGTAAAGGAATATTATTTGGGGGTCCAGCCTTGGAGAAGAGTTTAGACACGAGGAGAATATAAGGAACACATCCATTATCAAGAAATCACATTAGGATTCTCTTTTTAACCTGTTCCTTAAAACACTAGTGCTTAGGAAATCTATTGGAGGCAGAAGCAGTCAAGGGTAGCTTAGGGTTAGGGTTAGGGTTAGGGTGAGGGTTAGGGTATGGCTTAGCGTACGGGTTCGGGGAGGGGTTCGGGTAGGGCGTAGGGTATGGGTTAGGGTTAGGGTTAGGGTTAGTGTTAGGGTTAGGGCTCGGTTTAGGGTACGGGTTAGGATTAGGGTACGTGTTAGGGTTAGGGTAGGGGTTAGGGTTAGGGTACGCGTTAGGGTGGGGGTAGTTATTAAACCTATCACACTCTCTAGATACCCCTTAGCACGTAAAGGAATATTATTTGGGGGTCCAGCCATGGAGAAGAGTTTAGACACTAGGAGAAGATAAGGAACACACCCATTATCAAGAAATCACATTAGGATTCTCTTTTTAACCTGTTCCTTAAAACACTAGTGCTTAGGAAATCTATTGGAGGCAGAAGCAGTCAAGGGTAGCTTAGGGTTAGGGTTAGGGTTAGGGTGAGGGTTAGGGTACGGCTTAGGGTACGGGTTCGGGGAGGGGTTCGGGTAGGGCGTAGGGTATGGGTTAGGGTTAGGGTTAGGGCTAGTGTTAGGGTTAGGGCTCGGTTTAGGGTACGGGTTAGGATTAGGGTACGCGTTAGGGTTAGGGTAGGGGTTAGGGTTAGGGTACGCGTTAGGGTGAGGGTAGTTATTAAACCTATCCCACTCTCTAGATACCCCTTAGCACGTAAAGGAATATTATTTGGGGGTCCAGCCATGGAGAAGAGTTTAGACACTAGGAGAAGATAAGGAACACACCCATTATCAAGAAATCACATTAGGATTCTCTTTTTAACCTGTTCCTTAAAACATTAGTGCTTAGGAAATCTACTGGAGGCAGAAGCAGTCAAGGGTAGCTTAGGGTTAGGGTTAGGGTTAGGGTGAGGTTTAGGGTATAGCTTAGGGTACGGGTTCGGGGAGGGGTTCGGGTAGGGCGTAGGGTATGGGTTAGGGTTAGGGTTAGGGCTAGTGTTAGGGTTAAGGCTCGGTTTGGGGTACGGGTTAGGATTAGGGTACGCGTTAGGGTTAGTGTAGGGGTTAGGGTTAGGGTACACGTTAGGGTGAGGGTAGTTATTAAACCTATCACACTCTCTAGATACCCCTTAGCACGTAAAGGAATATTATTTGGGGGTCCAGCCATGGAAAAGAATTTAGACAAGAGGAGAAGATAAGGAACACACCCATTATCAAGAAATCACATTAGGATTCTCTTTTTAACCTGTTCCTTAAATCACTAGTGCTTAGGAAATCTATTGGAGGCAGAAGCCGTCAAGGGTAGCTTAGGGTTAGGGTTAGGGTTAGGATGAGGGTTAGGGTACGGCTTAGGGTACGGGTTCGGGGAGGGATTCGGATAGGGCGTAGAGTATGGGTTAGAGTTAGGGTTAGGGTTAGTGTTAGGGTTAGGGCTCGGTTTAGGGTACGGGTTAGGATTAGGGTACGCGTTAGTGTTAGGGTAGCGGTTAGGGTTAGGGTACGCTTTAGGGTGAGGGTAGTTATTAAACTTATCCCACTCTCTAGATACCCCTTAGCACGTAAAGGAATATTATTTGGGGGTCCAGCCATGGAGAAGGGTTTAGACACTAGGAGAAGATAAGGAACACACCCATTATCAAGAAATCACAATATGATTCTCTTTTTAAACTGTTCCTTAAAACACTAGTGGTTAGGAAATCTATTGGAGGCAGAAGCACTCAAGGGTAGCTTAGGGTTAGGGTTAGGGTTAGGGTGAGGGTTAGGGTACGGCTTACGATAAGGGTTCGGGGAGGGGTTCGGGTAGGGCGTAGGGTATGGGTTAGGGTTTGGGTTAGGGGTAGTGTTAGGGTTAGGGCTCGGTTTAGGGTACGGGTTAGGATTAGGGTACGCGTTAGGGTTAGGGTAGGGGTTAGGGTTAGGGTACGCGTTAGGGTGAGGGTAGTTATTAAACCTATCCCACTCTCTAGATACCCCTTAGCACGTAAAGGAATATTATTTGGGGGTCCAGCCATGGAGAAGAGTTTAGACACGAGGAGAAGATAAGGAACACACCCATTATCAATAAATCACATTAGGATTCTCCTTTTAACCTGTTCCTTAAATCACTAGTGCTTAGGAAATCTTTTGGAGGCAGAAGCCGTCAAGGGTAGATTAGGGTTAGGGTTAGGGTTAGGGTGAGGGTTAGGGTACGGCTTAGGGTACGGGTTCGGGGAGGGGTTCGGGTAGGGCGTAGGGTATGGGTTAGGGTTAGGGTTAGAGTTAGTGTTAGGGTTAGGGCTCGGTTTAGGGTATGGGTTAGGATTAGGGTACGCGTTAGGGTTAGGGTAGGGGTTAGTGTTAGGGTACGTGTTAGGGTGAGGGTAGTTATTAAACCTATCACACTCTCTAGATACCCCTTAGCACGTAAAGGAATATTATTTGGGGGTCCAGCCATGGAGAAGAGCTTAGACACTAGGAGAAGATAAGGAACACACCCATTATCAAGAAATCACATTAGGATTCTCTTTTTAACCTGTTCCTTAAAACACTAGTGCTTAGGAAATCTATTGGAGGCAGAAGCAGTCAAGGGTAGCTTAGGGTTAGGGTTTGGGTTAGGGTGAGGGCTAGGGCATGGCTCAGGGTACGGGTTCGGGGAGGGGTTCGGGTAGGGCGTAGGGTATGGGTTAGGGTTAGGGTTAGGGTTAGTGTTAGGATTAGGGCTCGGTTTAGGGTACGGGTTAGGATTAGGGTACGCGTTACGGTTAGGGTAGGGGTTAGGGTTAGGGTACGCGATAGGGTGAGGGTAGTTATTAAACCTATCACACTCTCTAGATACCCCTTAGCACATAAAGTAATATTATTTGGGGGTCCATCCATGGAGAAGAGTTTAGACACGAGGAGAAGATAAGGAACACACCCATTATCACGAAATCACATTAGGATTCTCTTTTTAACATGTTCCTTAAAACACTACTGCTTAGGAAATCTATTGGAGGCAGAAGCCGTCAAGGGTAGCTTAGGGTTAGGGTTAGGGTTAGGGTGACGGTTAGGGTACGGCTTAGGGCACGGGTTCGGGGAGGGGTTCGGGTAGGGCGTAGGGTATGGGTTAGGGTTAGGGTTAGGGTTAGTGTTAGGTTTAGGGCTCGGCTTAGGTTTCGGGTTAGGATTAGGGTACGTGTTAGGGTTAGTGTACGCGTTAGGGTTAGGGTTAGGTTTAGGGTGAGGGTTAGGGTACGGCTTAGGGTACGGGTTCGGGAAGGGGTTCGGGTACGGCGTAGGGTATGGGTTAGGGTTAGGGTTATTGTTAGTGTTAGGGTTAGGTCTCGGTTTATGGTATGGGTTAGGATTAGGGTATGCGTTAGGGTTAGGGTAGGGGTTAGGGTTAGCGTACGCGTTAGGGTGAGGGTAGTTATTAAACCTATCCCACTCTCTAGATACCCCTTAGGACGTAAAAGAATATTATTTGGGGGTCCAGCCATGGAGAAGAGTTTAGACACCAGGATAAGATAAGGAACACACCCATTATCAAGAAGTCACATTAGGATTCTCTTTTGAACCTGTTTTTTAAAACACTACTGTTTAGGAAATCTATTGCAGGCAGAAGCAGTCAAGGGTAGCTTAGCATTAGGGTTAGGGTTAGGGTACGGCTTAGGGTACGGGTTAGGTGAGGGGTTCGGGTAGGGCGTAGGGTATGGGTTAGGGTTAGGGTTAGGGTTAGTGTTAGGGTTAGGGCTCGGTTTAGGGTACGGTTTAGGATTAGTGTATGCGTTAGTGTTAGGGTAGGGGTTAGGGTTAGGGTACGCATTAGGGTTAGGGTAGTTATTAAACCTATCCCACTCTGTAGATACCCCTTAGCACGTAAAGGAATATTATTTTGGGGTCCAGCCATGGAGAAGAGTTTCGACACTAGGATAAGATAAAGATCACACCCATTATGAAGAAATCACATTAGGATTCTCTTTTTAACCTATTCCTTAAAACACTAGTGCTGAGGAAATCTATTGGAGGCAGAAGCAGTCAAGGGTAGCTTAGGGTTAGGGTTAGGGTTAGGGTGAGGGTTAGGGTACGGGTTCGGGGACGGGTTCGGGAAGGGCGTAGGGTATGGGTTAGGATTAGGGTACGCGTTAGGGTTAGGGTAGGGGTTAGGGTTAGGGTACGCATTAGGGTGAGGGTAGTTATTAAACCTATCCCACTCTCTAGATACCCCTTAGCACGTAAAGGAATATTATTTGGGGGTCCAGCCATGGAGAAGAGTTTAGACACTAGGAGAAGATAAGGAACACACCCATTATCACGAAATCACATTAGGATTCTCTTTTTAACCTGTTCCTTAAAACACTAGTGCTTAGGAAATCTATTGGAGGCAGAAGCAGTCAAGGGTAGCTTAGGGTTAGGGTTAGGGTTAGGGTGAGGGTTAGGGTACGGCTTACGATAAGGGTTCGGGGAGGGGTTCGGGTAGGGCGTAGGGTATGGGTTAGGGTTAGGGTTAGGGCTAGTGTTAGGGTTAGGGCTCGGTTTAGGGTACGGGTTAGGATTAGGGTATGCGTTAGGGTTAGGGTAGGGGTTAGGGTTAGGGTACGCGTTAGGGTGAGGGTAGTTATTAAACCTATCCCACTCTCTAGATACCCCTTAGCACGTAAAGGAATATTATTTGGGGGTCCAGCCATGGAGAAGAGTTTAGACACGAGGAGAAGATAAGGAACACAACCATTATCAATAAATCACATTAGGATTCTCTTTTTAACCTGTTCCTTAAATCACTAGTGCTTAGGAAATCTTTTGGAGGCAGAAGCCGTCAAGGGTAGCTTAGGGTTAGGGTTAGGGTTAGGGTGAGGGTTAGGGTACGGCTTACGATAAGGGTTCGGGGAGGGGTTCGGGTAGGGCGTAGGGTATGGGTTAGGGTTAGGGTTAGGGCTAGTGTTAGGGTTAGGGCTCGGTTTAGGGTACGGGTTAGGATTAGGGTATGCGTTAGGGTTAGGGTAGGGGTTAGGGTTAGGGTACGCGTTAGGGTGAGGGTAGTTATTAAACCTATCCCACTCTCTAGATACCCCTTAGCACGTAAAGGAATATTATTTGGGGGTCCAGCCATGGAGAAGAGTTTAGACACGAGGAGAAGATAAGGAACACACCCATTATCAATAAATCACATTAGGATTCACTTTTTAACCTGTTCCTTAAAACACTAGTGCTTAGGAAATCTATTGGAGGCAGAAGCAGTCAAGGGTAGCTTAGGGTTAGGGTTAGGGTTAGGGTGAGGTTTAGGGTATGGCTTAGGGTACGGGTTCGGGGAGGGGTTCGGGTAGGGCGTAGGGTATGGGTTAGGGTTAGGGTTAGGGCTGGTGTTAGGGTTAGGGCTCGGTTTGGGGTACGGGTTAGGATTAGGGTACGTGTTAGGGTTAGTGTAGGGGTTAGGGTTAGGGTACACGTTAGGGTAAGGGTAGTTATTAAACCTATCACACTCTCTAGATACCCCTTAGCACGTAAAGGAATATTATTTGGTGGTCCAGCCATGGAAAAGAGTTTAGACAAGAGGAGAAGATAAGGAACACACCCATTATCAAGAAATCACATTAGGATTCTCTTTTTAACCTGTTCCTTAAATCACTAGTGCTTAGGAAATCTATTGGAGGCAGAAGCCGTCAAGGGTAGATTAGGGTTAGGGTTAGGGTTAGGGTGAGGGTTAGGGTACGGCTTAGGGTACGGGTTCGGGGAGGGGTTCGGGTAGGGCGTAGGGTATGGGTTAGGGTTAGGGTTAGAGTTAGTGTTAGGGTTAGGGCTCGGTTTAGGGTATGGGTTAGGATTAGGGTACGCGTTAGGGTTAGGGTAGGGGTTAGTGTTAGGGTACGCGTTAGGGTGAGGGTAGTTATTAAACCTATCCCACTCTCTAGATACCCCTTAGCACGTAAAGGAATATTATTTGGGGGTCCAGCCATGGAGAAGAGTTTAGACACTAGGAGAAGATAAGGAACACACCCATTATCACGAAGTCACATTAGGATTCTATTTTTAACCTGTTCCTTAAAACACTAGTGCTTAGGAAATCTTTTGGAGGCAGAAGCAGTCAAGGGTAGCTTAGGGTTAGTGTTAGGGTTAGGGTGAGGGTTAGGGTATGGCTTAGGGTACGGGTTCAGGGAGGGGTTCGGGTAGGGCGTAGGGTATGGGTTAGGGTTAAGGTTAGGGTTAGTGTTAGGGTTAGGGCTCGGTTTAGGGTACGGGTTAGGATTAGGGTACGCGTTAGGGTTAGGGTAGGGGTTAGGGTTAGGGTACGCGTTAGGGTGGGGGTAGTTATTAAACCTATCCCACTCTCTAGATACCCCTTAGCACGTAAAGGAATATTATTTGGGGGTCCAGCCTTGGAGAAGAGTTTAGACACGAGGAGAATATAAGGAACACATCCATTATCAAGAAATCACATTAGGATTCTCTTTTTAACCTGTTCCATAAAACACTAGTGCTTAGGAAATCTATTGGAGGCAGAAGCAGTCAAGGGTAGCTTAGGGTTAGGGTTAGGCTTAGGGTGAGGGTTAGGGTATGGCTTAGGGTACGGGTTCGGGGAGGGGTTCGGGTAGGGCGTAGGCTATGGGTTAGGGTTAGGGTTAGGGTTAGTGTTAGGGTTAGGGCTCGGTTTAGGGTACGGGTTAGGATTAGGGTACGTGTTAGGGTTAGGGTAGGGGTTAGGGTTAGGGTACGCGTTAGGGTGGGGGTAGTTATTAAACCTATCACACTCTCTAGATACCCCTTAGCACGTAAAGGAATATTATTTGGGGGTCCAGCCATGGAGAAGAGTTTAGACACTAGGAGAAGATAAGGAACACACCCATTATCAAGAAATCACATTAGGATTCTCTTTTTAACCTGTTCCTTAAAACACTAGTGCTTAGGAAATCTATTGGAGGCAGAAGCAGTCAAGGGTAGCTTAGGGTTAGGGTTAGGGTTAGGGTGAGGGTTAGGGTACGGCTTAGGGTACGGGTTCGGGGAGGGGTTCGGGTAGGGCGTAGGGTATGGGTTAGGGTTAGGGTTAGGGCTAGTGTTAGGGTTAGGGCTCGGTTTAGGGTACGGGTTAGGATTAGGGTACGCGTTAGGGTTAGGGTAGGGGTTAGGGTTAGGGTACGCGTTAGGGTGAGGGTAGTTATTAAACCTATCCCACTCTCTAGATACCCCTTAGCACGTAAAGGAATATTATTTGGGGGTCCAGCCATGGAGAAGAGTTTAGACACTAGGAGAAGATAAGGAACACACCCATTATCAAGAAATCACATTAGGATTCTCTTTTTAACCTGTTCCTTAAAACATTAGTGCTTAGGAAATCTACTGGAGGCAGAAGCAGTCAAGGGTAGCTTAGGGTTAGGGTTAGGGTTAGGGTGAGGTTTAGGGTATAGCTTAGGTTACGGGTTCGGGGAGGGGTTCGGGTAGGGCGTAGGGTATGGGTTAGGGTTAGGGTTAGGGCTAGTGTTAGGGTTAAGGCTCGGTTTGGGGTACGGGTTAGGATTAGGGTACGCGTTAGGGTTAGTGTAGGGGTTAGTGTTAGGGTACACGTTAGGGTGAGGGTAGTTATTAAACCTATCACACTCTCTAGATACCCCTTAGCACGTAAAGGAATATTATTTGGGGGTCCAGCCATGGAAAAGAATTTAGACAAGAGGAGAAGATAAGGAACACACCCATTATCAAGAAATCACATTAGGATTCTCTTTTTAACCTGTTCCTTAAATCACTAGTGCTTAGGAAATCTACTGGAGGCAGAAGCAGTCAAGGGTAGCTTAGGGTTAGGGTTAGGGTTAGGGTGAGGTTTAGGGTATAGCTTAGGGTACGGGTTCGGGGAGGGGTTCGGGTAGGGCGTAGGGTATGGGTTAGGGTTAGGGTTAGGGCTAGTGTTAGGGTTAAGACTCGGTTTGGGGTACGGGTTAGGATTAGGGTACGCGTTAGGGTTAGTGTAGGGGTTAGGGTTAGGGTACACGTTAGGGTGAGGGTAGTTATTAAACCTATCACACTCTCTAGATACCCCTTAGCACGTAAAGGAATATTATTTGGGGGTCCAGCCATGGAAAAGAATTTAGACAAGAGGAGAAGATAAGGAACACACCCATTATCAAGAAATCACATTAGGATTCTCTTTTTAACCTGTTCCTTAAATCACTAGTGCTTAGGAAATCTATTGGAGGCAGAAGCCGTCAAGGGTAGCTTAGGGTTAGGGTTAGGGTTAGGGTGAGGGTTAGGGTACGGCTTAGGGTACGGGTTCGGGGAGGGATTCGGATAGGGCGTAGGGTATGGGTTAGAGTTAGGGTTAGGGTTAGTGTTAGGGTTAGGGCTCGGTTAAGGGTTCGGGTTAGGATTAGGGTACGCGTTATTGTTAAGGTAGCGGTTAGGGTTAGGGTACGCTTTAGGGTGAGGGTAGTTATTAAACTTATCCCACTCTCTAGATACCCCTTAGCACGTAAAGGAATATTATTTGGGGGTCCAGCCATGGAGAAGGGTTTAGACACTAGGAGAAGATAAGGAACACACCCATTATCAAGAAATCACAATATGATTCTCTTTTTAAACTGTTCCTTAAAACACTAGTGGTTAGGAAATCTATTGGAGGCAGAAGCACTCAAGGGTAGCTTAGGGTTAGGGTTAGGGTTAGGGTGAGGGTTAGGGTACGGCTTACGATAAGGGTTCGGGGAGGGGTTCGGGTAGGGCGTAGGGTATGGGTTAGGGTTAGGGTTAGGGGTAGTGTTAGGTTTAGGGCTCGGCTTAGGGTACGGGTTAGGATTAGGGTACGTGTTAGGGTTAGTGTACGCGTTAGGGTTAGGGTTAGGGTTAGGGTGAGGGTTAGGGTACGGCTTAGGGTACGGGTTCGGGAAGGGGTTCGGGTACGGCGTAGGGTATGGGTTAGGGTTAGGGTTATTGTTAGTGTTAGGGTTAGGTCTCGGTTTATGGTATGGGTTAGGATTAGGGTATGCGTTAGGGTTAGGGTAGGGGTTAGGGTTAGCGTACGCGTTAGGGTGAGGGTAGTTATTAAACCTATCCCACTCTCTAGATACCCCTTAGGACGTAAAAGAATATTATTTGGGGGTCCAGCCATGGAGAAGAGTTTAGACACCAGGATAAGATAAGGAACACACCCATTATCAAGAAGTCACATTAGGATTCTCTTTTGAACCTGTTTTTTAAAACACTACTGTTTAGGAAATCTATTGCAGTCAGAAGCAGTCAAGGGTAGCTTAGCATTAGGGTTAGGGTTAGGGTACGGCTTAGGGTACGGGTTAGGTGAGGGGTTCGGGTAGGGCGTAGGGTATGGGTTAGGGTTAGGGTTAGGGTTAGTTTTAGGGTTAGGGCTCGGTTTAGGGTACGGTTTAGGATTAGTGTATGCGTTAGTGTTAGGGTAGGGGTTAGGGTTAGGGTACGCATTAGGGTTAGGGTAGTTATTAAACCTATCCCACTCTGTAGATACCCCTTAGCACGTAAAGGAATATTATTTTGGGGTCCAGCCATGGAGAAGAGTTTCGACACTAGGATAAGATAAAGATCACACCCATTATGAAGAAATCACATTAGGATTCTCTTTTTAACCTATTCCTTAAAACACTAGTGCTGAGGAAATCTATTGGAGGCAGAAGCAGTCAAGGGTAGCTTAGGGTTAGGGTTAGGGTTAGGGTGAGGGTTAGGGTACGGGTTCGGGGACGGGTTCGGGAAGGGCGTAGGGTATGGGTTAGGATTAGGGTACGCGTTAGGGTTAGGGTAGGGGTTAGGGTTAGGGTACGCATTAGGGTGAGGGTAGTTATTAAACCTATCCCACTCTCTAGATACCCTTTAGCACGTAAAGGAATATTATTTGGGGGTCCAGCCATGCAGAAGAGTTTAGACACTAGGAGAAGATAAGGAACACACCCATTATCAAGAAATCACATTAGGATTCTCTTTTTAACCTGTTCCTTAAAACACTAGTGCTTAGGAAATCTATTGGAGGCAGAAGCAGTCAAGGGTAGCTTAGGGTTAGGGTTAGGGTTAGGGTGAGGGTTAGGGTACGGCTTAGGGTACGGGTTCGGGGAGGGGTTCGGGTAGGGCGTAGGGTATGGGTTAGGGTTAGGGTTAGGGCTAGTGTTAGGGTTAGGGCTCGGTTTGGGGTACGGGTTAGGATTAGGGTACGCGTTAGGGTTAGGGTAGGGGTTAGGGTTAAGGTGCACGTTAGGGTGAGGATAGTTAATAAACCTATCACACTCTCTAGATACCCCTTAGCACGTAAAGGAATATTATTTGGGGGTCCAGCCATGGAAAAGAGTTTAGACAAGAGGAGAAGATAAGGAACACACCCATTATCAAGAAATCACATTAGGATTCTGTTTTTAACCTGTTCCTTAAATCACTAGTGCTTAGGAAATCTATTGGAGGCAGAAGCCGTCAAGGGTAGCTTAGGGTTAGGGTTAGGGTTAGGGTGAGGGTTAGGGTACGGCTTAGGGTACGGGTTCGGGGAGGGGTTCGGGTAGGGCGTAGGGTATGGGTTAGAGTTAGGGTTAGGGTTAGTGTTAGTGTTAGGGCTCGGTTAAGGGTACGGGTTAGGATTAGGGTACGCGTTAGTGTTAGGTTAGGGGTTAGGGTTAGGGTACGCTTTAGGGTGAGGGTAGTTATTAAACCTATCCCACTCTCTAGATACCCCTTAGCACGTAAAGGAATATTATTTGGGGGTCCAGCCATGGAGAAGGGTTTAGACACTAGGAGAAGATAAGGAACACACCCATTATCAAGAAATCACAATATGATTCTCTTTTTAAACTGTTTCTTAAAACACTAGTGGTTAGGAAATCTATTGGAGGCAGAAGCAGTCAAGGGTAGCTTAGGGTTAGGGTTAGGGTTAGGGTGAGGGTTAGTGTACGGCTTAGGGTACGGGTTCGGTGAGGGGTTCGGGTACGGCGTAGGGTATGGGTTAGGGTTAGGGTTAGGGTTAGTGTTAGGGTTAGGGCTCGGTTTAGGGTACGGGTTAGGATTAGGTTACGCGTTAGTGTTTGGGTAGGGGTTAGGGTTAGGGTACGCGTTAGGTTTAGGGTCGTTATTAAACCTATCTCACTCTCTAGATACCCCTTAGCACGTAAAGGAATATTATTTGGGGGTCCAGCTATGGAGAAGAGTTTAGACACTAGGATAAGATAAGGAACACACCCATTATCAAGAAATCACATTAGGATTCTCTATTTAACCTGTTCGTTAAAACACTAGTGTTTAGGAAATCTATTGGAGGCAGAAGCAGTCAAGGGTAGCTTAGCATTAGGGTTAGGGTTAGGGTACGGCTTAGGGTACGGGTTAGGTGAGGGGTTCGGGTAGGGCGTAGGGTATGTGTTAGGGTGAGGGTTAGGGTTAGTGTTAGGGTTAGGGCTCGGTTTAGGGTACGGTTTAGGATTAGTGTATGCGTTAGTGTTAGGGTAGGGGTTAGGGTTAGTGTACGCATTAGGGTTAGGGTAGTTATTAAACCTATCCCACTCTGTAGATACCCCTTAGCACGTAAAGGAATATTATTTGGGGGTCCAGCCATGGAGAAGAGTTTCGACACTATGATAAGATAAAGCTCACACCCATTATAAAGAAATCACATTAGGATTCTCTTTTTAACCTATTCCTTAAAACACTAGTGCTGAGGAAATCTATTGGAGGCAGAAGCAGTCAAGGGTAGCTTAGGGTTAGGGTTAGGGTTAGGGTGCGGGTTAGGGTACGACTTAGGGTACGGGTTCGGGAACGGGTTCGGGAAGGGCGTAGGGTATGGGTTAGGATTAGTGTTAGGGTTAGTGTTAGGGTTAGGGCTCGGTTGAGGGTATGGTTTAGGATTAGGGTACGCGTTAGGGTTAGGGTAGGGTTTACGGTTAGGGTACACGTTAGGGTTAGGGTCGTTATTATACCTATCCCACTCTCTAGATACCCCTTAGCACGTAAAGGAATATCATTTGGGGGTCTAGCCATGGAGAATAGTTTAGACACTAGGATAAGATAAGGAACACACCCATTATCAAGAAATCACATTAGGATTCTCATTTTAACCTGTTCCTTAAAACACTAGTCCGTAGGAAATCTATTGGAGGCAGAAGCAGTCAAGGGTAGCTTAGGGTTACGGTTAGGGTGAGGGTGAGGGTTAGGGTACGGTTTAGGGTATGGGTTCGGGGAGGGGTTCGGGTAGGGCGTAGAGTATGGTTTAGGGTTAGGTTTAGGGTTAGGGTTAGTGTTAGGGCTCGGTTTAGGGTACGGGTTAGGATTAGAGTACGCGTTAAAGTTAGGGTAGTGGTTAGGGTTAGGGTACGCGTTAGGGTTTGGGTAGTTATTAAACCAATCCCACTTTCTAGATACCCCTTAGCACATAAAGGAATATTATTTTGGGGTCCAGCCATGGAGAAGAGTTTAGACACTAGGATAAGAGAAGGAACACACCCATTATCAAGAAATCACTTTAGGATTCTCTTTTTAACCTGTTCCTTAATACACTAGTGCTTAGGAAATCTATTGGAGGCAGAAGCAGTCAAGGGTAGCTTAGGTTTAATGTTAGGGTTAGTGTGAAGGTTAGGGTACGGCTTAGGGTTCGGGTTCGGGGAGGCGTTATGCTATGGCGTAGGGTATGGGTTAGGGTTAGGGTTAGGGTTAGTGTTAGGGTTAGGGCTCGGTTTTGGGTACGGGTTAGGATTAGGGTACGCGTTAGGGTTAGGGTCGGTGTTAGCGTTACGGTACGCGTTAGGGTGAGGGTAGTTATTAAACCTATCCCACTCTCTAGATACCACTTAGCACGTAAAGGAATATTATTTGGGGGTCCAGCCATGGAGAAGAGTTTAGACACTAGGATAAGATAAGGAACACACCCATTATCAAGAAATCACATTAGGATTCTCTTTTTTACTTGTTCCTTAAAACACTAGTGCTTAGGAACTCTAATGGAGGCAGAAGCCGTCAAGGGTAGCTTAGGGTTAGGGTTAGGGTTAAGTTTAGGGTGAGGGTTACGGTACAGCTTCAGGCCCTCTTCTGTTTCCGGGGGGCAGGCTGAGCCTGTGGTTAATTCCTCTTCCTGATGGGAAAATAGAGTGACCTGTGCCTGTCCCAACACATAGAGCTAGTCTCTCATTGGTTCCCCTTCTTCCCATTCATCTTCAGAACAAATTGCAACCTGTACGGAACAGGAGGTTAAAGGTGCTGATGCTCCAAGTAGGGAGGTTGCTAGTAAAGCGGCTGGAATGGCGAACCGGAGCACAAGGAGGTGAGAAATGAGGTGCGTTTTAGAAACCTTTCCCGATCACACGGTGTACCATCTTCTGGGTTTCTCATGCATCTTTTCGATGTAGGAAGATGACCTTGTACCTGGAGATTTGGGACCCATGGGCTGGGTACCACGCAGTATTACTTTAAAGGGTCTGCGTTGGCTCACCCAACCTCACCAAACCTCTCAGCCCCAAGAGTGTCCACCCTTATGTCTCATCCAGCTGTGGGTCCAGATATGGTCAATCCAGGTTGCATCACAGCCCCTGAATGAATTGTGTGAGTATTTCTCTCTCTTTCACTGTCTTTGTTTCATGGGTTTTTAAAAGTAATTTATTTTTATAATGGGGTTTAGCTGCTTTTCACTGCTGTGTTTATGCCGCTTTACACCCACTTGACTCACTTACAGAGAGATATCAATACATAGGTTTGAAGATTCTTACTAGTCAGAAATATTCTTGTGCGATGAATAGGGGGTGTTGAGTCCAGTTCACTGAGCAAGGAGTAAGTGTTGTCTATTACATATTGGGTTTATGGAACGGTATGTTGGCTAATTTGAAACCCTTGTTTTATGCATCACCCCACCTCACCTTTCCCGTTAAGCAGCCATATTGTGTTTTCTAAATGTGTGATTCTCTTCTGTTTTGTAATTCAGTTCATGTGTAACGGTTTTTACATTCCCTCTATAAGTGATATCTTATGATAAGTGTCTTTTTCTGTGTGACTTATTTCACTTAGAATCGTTGTACCTAAATCCACTCATCATGCTGCTACTAACATTATGACATTGATGTCATGCCTGAGAGATATCCCATTCTACATAAGGACCTCAAATTCTTTATCCATTTTTCGCTTTCCTGGGCTATTTAAGATGTAATGAAGTGGAGGTTCCTGTCAACAGAGCAGCCATAAACTTTGGGGTGCCTGTGTCTTGCTGATTTTTAGTTTTCCCAATTTATACACCCATGAGTGGAAGTGCCCTATGCTCTCTAAGCTGTGTTTTTTGGATGTTTCAGGACACACCGTACACTTCTCCAGAGTGGCTGTTGGCAATTTACATCCCACCCATCAGCGTAGCAAGGCTCCCATTTCTCCATGGCCTGTCCTGCATTTCTGGTTTTGATACATTTTTCAGCATGGCCCTTTTGACCGATGGGAAGCGAGACTTCTTTGTAGTGCTGATTTGCCTTGCCAGGTTGTTTGGTTGGCCAAAACGGGCGTATGTGTTTTTTCCTGAATATATTCAGGAAAAAACGCATACGCCCTTTTTGGCCAAGGGCATCACTGTCGACGTTTTGCCGCTTTTCATGGGCTTTAAAGGCGATTCGAATCTACCTCCTGAAATCTGTTTCCTGCAATTCTGCCTTGCTTTCAAATCCTCTTCGTTGCCTTCCCTCAATTTATTTGTGGACTAGAGTTATCATTTATAACTGCGCAGGTTTTGTGAATTGCAGTGCCCCTGACCTGAATTTTTCAACTCGCTTTTTTGGGAGCTGGCCGCAAAAGTGCAGGATTGCTTCAGGCCCTCTTCTGGTTCCGGGGGCCAGGCTGAGCCTGTGGTTAATTCTTCTTCCTGATGGGAAAATAGAGTGATGTGTGCCTGTCCCAACATATAGAGCTAGTCTCTCATTGGTTCCCCTTCTTCCCATGCATCCTCAGGACAAATTGCAACCTGTACGGAACAGGAGGTTAAAGGTGCTTATGCTCCAAGTAGGGAGATTGCTAGTCAAGGGGCTGGAATGGCGAACCGGAGCACAAGGAGATGACAAATGAGGTGCGTTTTAGAAACCTTTCCCGATCACACGGTGTACCATCTTCTGGGTTTCTCATGCATGTTTTCGATGTAGGAAGATGCCCTTGTACCGGGAGATTTGGGACCCATGGGATGGGTACCACGCAGTATTACTTTAATAGGTCTGCATTTGCTCACCCAACCTCACCAAACCTCTCAGCCCCAAGAGTGTCCACCCTTATGTCTCATCCAGCTGTGGGTATAGATATGGTCAATACAGGTTGTATCACAGCCCCTGACCGAATTGTGTAAGAATTTCTCTCTCTTTCATTGTCTTTGTTTCATGGGTGTTTTAAAGAAATTTATTTTTATAATGGGGTTTAGCTTCTTTTCACTGCTCTGTTTATGCCGCTTTACACCCACTTGACTCACTTACGGAGAGATATCAATACCTAGGTTTTAAGATTCTTACTTGTCAGATATATTCTTGTGCGGTGAATAGCGGGTGTTGAGTCCAGTTCACTGAGCAAGGAGTAGTTCTTGTCTATTACATATTGGGTTTATGGAACGGTATATGAACTAATTTGAAACCCTTCTTTCATGTATCACACCACCTCACCTTTCCCGTTAAGCAGTCATAGTGTGTCTTCTAAAAGTGTGACTCTGTTCTGTTTTGTAATTCAGTTCAAGTGTGACGGTTTTTACATTCCCTCTATAAGTGATATCTTATGATAAGTGTCTTTTTCTGTGTGACTTATTTCACTTAGAATCGTCGAAACTAAATCCACTCCTCATGCTGCTACTCGCGTTAAGACATTGATTTCATGGCTGAGTGATATTCCATTGTACATAAGAAGCAAAACTTCTTTATCCATTTTTCTGTTTCCTAGGATATTTAAGGTGTAATGAAGTGGAGGTTCTTGTCAACAGAGCAACCCTTAACTTTGGGTTGCCTGTGTCTTGCTGATTTTTAGATTTCCCAATTTATACGCCCATGCGTGGAAGTGCCCCATTCTCTGTAGCTGTGTTTTTTAGATGTTTTTGGAAACACCATACCCTTCTGCAGAGTCGCCATTGGCAATTTACATCCCGCCCATCAGTGTAACAAGGCTCCCTTTCCTCCTTGTCCTCTCCTGCATTTCTTGTTTTTACACTTTTTTAGGAAGTTCCTTTTGACCGATGGGAAGTGAGACTCCTTTGTAGTGCTGATTTGCATTTCCGGCTTGCTTGGTTGGCCAAAAAGGGCCTATGCGTTTTTTTCTGAATTTATTCAGGAAAAAATGCATACGCCCTTTTTGGCCAAGGGCATCCTTGTCGACGTTTGGCCGCTTTTCATGTGCTTTAGTGGCGATTCGATTCTAACTCCTGAAATTTGTTTCCTGCAATTCTGCCTTTATTTCCAATCCTTTTCGTTGCCTTCCCTCAATATAGTTTTGGACGATAGTTATAATTTAAAACTCTGCAGGTTTATGAATTGCAGTGCCCCTGAGCTCCATTTTTCAACTCGCTTTTTGGGAGCTTCCCGCAGAGCCGCTGGTTTGCTTCTGGCCCTACTCTGGTTCTCAGTGGCAGGCTAAGCCTTTGCTTAATTCTTCTTCCTGATTGGAAATTAGAGTGACATGTGCCTGTCCGAGCATCTAGGGCTTGGCTCTCCTTGTTTCTCCTCCTTCTCCTTCTTCCTTTGGACAAATTCCAAATTCTGTGCAACTGGATGTTGAAGGTGCTGACATCCTCAAGTGGGGAGGTTTTAAGGAAAATGGCTGGAGGGGTGAATCCAACAACCAGGAAATTAGGAGTTTTGGTTCCTTTTCCAAAATCTTCCTGATCCAACCGTGTTCCATCTTCTGTGTGTCACTAGCATGTTTTAGCTGTAGGAAAGGTCCCGTGTATGTAAGGAGAACACCAGGGATTTTTCCAAATCAGTGTCTCCCCGATCTCCAATCTGGGGAATTTTTAAGCTACTGGTACATGTGTGTTCATTAAGGGACTTGGGCCGTAGGCAGAGTCCGAACTTTAGATGATTGAAGTCTTCAGGCTCAGAAACGCTCACCATCGGCCTCCTTTAGTTTCCATTTTATCTGTAGTTGATAGATGATGTTGATATAGATATCTATTGTTTTTCAGATTATTTCCCCTTAGGGGTCATTAAAAAATATTGAGTATAGTTCCCTGTGCTATACAGTAGTTCCTTGTTGATGATATATTTTATACATAGCAGTGTGTATATGTTAATCCGAAACTGTTAATTTATCCCTCCTCCCACCTTTCCCCTTTGGTAATAAAAAAATATAAGATTTTATACTTCTCAGAAATCTAGGAGCTGAAAGAGAGGTATCATTTTCAATGGAAAATCATTCAAAACAAGGTTGAAACTTCAACCAAGATTATTAGATGTACATCCTTGGAAAGAAATCACTGCATTTCACTACTGTTGACCTGACAAATAAGACAAACCCCTCCACTGAACTTGCTTATAATAAAGTGATGGAAATATCAAATGGAAGTGTTAGAAACATCTTATTTTACACGAGCCTTATACACTGCTCTATGTTAATTACAGTTTGGCTCACACATCTGTTCATTGAAGTTACAATGTTCTCAAATTCTGTTACTGATCCTGCAGAGTGGACCCCAACAAGGGTCTCCCTGCCCAGTGTCATTGGAGCCAACAGATCGAGACTGACTTTGGTTCAGAAGCAAAGGAAAACTTTATATTTTAATCAGAGAATGGAGAGGTGAGAGTGTGTGCTCCCCTGCGGGTTGTGGGCCGGGCTGCTGTGTAGGGATCCTGTCAGCATCAGCGGGAGGGAGGGGGCGGAAGTCTCGAGGGCCGGGTTGGCTGGAGCTCAGGTTCTATGTCGCAGAGTCTGCACAGGGCCCCACGAGCTGAGGTGTCGGCCCAGCCATTTTGCACTAGGAAATCGGGTCTGAAGTGCCGGGTGTGGGACCTCTGCATGTGGAAACCTAGGAGCAAGTGAAATTAGACAAAGTACAAAGGAAAAAATGGTTAGACTTTATTTTATTGCCCAGATTCTATTTTTATCTCCCAGGAATTTTTAATGGGCTTTGCCAGTGACAAAGCCCTCCTCTGCCTTTTGTCCCATTCCTCATTCGTGGGGCGCTGAGGGTGCAGACACCTCTTCTGTAAATGCTTCGTGCTGAGTTGGGTGTCCTCATACCTGGGGGGAGGGGCAGGACTTCTCTCCAGCAGCCTCCAGGTGAGGTTGATTGTCCCCAGGCCTCCTCCCTCACTGCTCGTCTGCCTGAGCACCAGCATTGGAAGTTTCATAGATTCTAATGACCTTTAAGGGTCCAGGAAAGAGATGTTCAGAGACGTTGCGGGGCGGGTGGGCGGTTTTACCCTGCTCCACATTGGTTCGACCCCCTTAAGCTGACGGTTTCTGCCAGCCTAGATGCTCTGACCAGTAGTCTGCGCTTTCTTCAGTTAGGCCACTGAATTAACGTACAAACAGCACCAGGTGTCAGAGCCCTGCTTGCTCAACTCCCAGACACTCCAGGGCTGGTGGTGATCCAGGACCATGACGGCCACTCAGTCAACGGCCTTTTGAAGTAGGAGGAGTACAGCCGGTCTCATTGGCCTCCGTCACCGCAGTGTCTGTAGGCTTTTCTATGGTGGCAGCGTTATTTACGGTTCCCCTGCCAAGTTTATTAGCTCCGCTCTGGGTGCAGTAAGTCCTGTAAGCAATAGTCTGCTCTTTTGGGGCACACTCTTGTTGTTTTCTGAGAGAAGCTCCAGGTCAAGTGATGGTCACACGAGTCGTCATGGGGGCCCATTGCCCCCAGTTGTCTCTCCGGAGGTTGGTGTTGGAGGGCCTCCTCACTCGAGGTCATTGTGCCCACGGAGCAATCCCTGCAACTTCAGGGCATGGTGGGTGGTTAGGATCACCAAGTGGCGTCCTTTACCCTTAGGAGGGAGCTGGCCTTGCGGGCTGCTGATTTCCAGGTTTTTAGATACCCCCAGTATCCTGGTCGGATGGGGTGGCTGGTCAATGCCTGGAGGGCATTCTTGCATTGTTCCATTTCAAGTGGTCCCAGTTTTTGCACTAATACTCCAAGGGCGATTTGCCTTGGACCAGGAATGTAAAGGTCAAAGGGTTTAGCTAACTTAGGGAGGTCCAGGGCAAGGGTCTGAATTGACTGCACTTTCCCTTCTTGAAGGGCCGCTTCTGGATTCTATTCAAAAGGATCATCATCTTTTCCTTTCAGTGTTTCATATAGAGGCCCAGCTATTAGACTGTAGTTAGGGATCCAGATGCAGCAAACCCCGGTCTCCCCAGGATCCCCTAAGCTGTCTTCTAGATTCAGGAAGGGTGAGGCAGCAAATGGCTTCTTCCCTTTCCTGGGGTGGGCTTCTCCGACCTTCTGTATGAATGAAACCCAGGAAGGTCACCTTAGTTTGTGATATTTGAGCCTTTTTCTTGGACACCTTCTATCTTTTATTGGCTAGGTAGTTCAGAGGCCTCCTTAGTCGGGCTGGTGATCAGAATGTCATCTGCATATTGAAGGAGGGTTCCCTTCTCCAGAGGTAGATCTTTTAGGTCTTTAGCTAACGTTTCCCAAAAGATGGTGTGGGAATTTTTGAACCCCTGGGGCAGGACGGCCCAGCAGCATTGCTTTTGTTGTATGTTGAGTCCTGCCACTCACAGCCAAAATTTCTTGTGACTCTGGGACTAATGGAATACAGAAGAAGGCATCATTGAAGTCTAATACAGAATACCATGTCCTGCTGGATGGTAGAATGACCAGCAGGGTGTAGGAATTTGGAACTACTAGATGTATATCCTCTGTGGCTTCACTGACTGTCCTGGCGTCCTCTACCAGGTACCCAGCAGCCCACGGGGCTCTTGTGGTCGGGCCCCTCACAGGATATGGAGCTCACCTGGGCAGGTACCCAGCTGCCCATGGGGCTCTCGGTGTTAGGCCACTCCCAGGATATGGAGCTCACCTGGGCAGGTACCCAGCAGCCCATGGGGCCCTCATGGTCAGGCCCCTCCCAGGTTATGGAGCTCACCTGGGCAGGTACGCAGCAGCCCACAGGGCTCTCGTGGGCAGGCCCCTCCCTGGATATGGAGCTCCCCTGGACAGGTACCCTGGCAGGGCTGGGCACACAGGAACCGTGCACATAGCCCTCATTGCAGAGCACCCCCACCACAACTGTAGCTCAGAGCTGACACAGAGCACCTCAGAGCAGAGCTTGAACTAACAAACAGCAGCTCCAACAGGTCTGTGACCCTAGGCTTCACTCTGTGCAGCCTCCCTCTGCCTGGTCTTCCAGGGGCTTCCACTGCATCCGGGGCACCAGGCCTCTGTCTGCACCCACCACCCCTCCTCTCCCTGACTCCTGGGTTCCTCTCATTAGCAGAGGGTCTTCTTGAAGTTGTCTCCCACTCATGGACCAGATGAAATGATTAGAAAACAAGCCAGGGCTGCCGCCCCTTATCTATCCTGACTCTCGGGACCCTACACCTGTTCCTTGGATCTGGCCGGTGCAGCAAGGCCCATTTTCTGCAACTCTGAGCCCCTGAGGGGCGAGGATTGGCTGACCTTGGCAGCCTGACCTGGCCGGCCAGCCCTTCCCAGGTGTGCCTGGGTTGAGGTCAATATAAACACCCCTCCAGGCAGCAAAAGCCTCTGCAGCTGTGCCTGACGCCATATTCTCTGCCCCGTCAGCAGTCTCGGGGTTGGGATGGTGGGAGGGAGTAGGGCCCGTGGCTCTATGAGTGGCCCGGTGTGACTGGGGCTCTGCTGGACTTCCTGAAGGAGTTGCCCTGCTGCCACCTGCTAAAGAAGAGGATGTGTCACCCATACTTGCTGCTGGAATTTCTCCCCGGGCAGAGGTGAGGAAGGAAAAAAGCAGTGGGGGCCGGGACAGGAGGGGTACCTCAGGCAGGGAAATGGAAAGCTTCCAGACGAGTGCCCAGGGCCAGGACCATCCTGGCTGGCCTGCAGGCACCAAGTCGGCCTGCGTGTCCAAGCCCCTTCCTCTAGCTTTTAAAGTCTTTGCACACATTCAGGTGTTTTACCTGGGAAGGGTGGGAAAAGTTCAGCAGCAACTGGCCTGGGGCTCAGCTCACATTTACTCAGAGACGCCTCCTCACGGTCCCCCAGCTTTGCAATGAGGACGCTCCTTGTGTTGGGGCTGCTGGCTGCATGGGAAATGATTCCCCACCTGTGACCAACTTCAGAATTGTTTACCACTGGAGCAAGTGCCCTGATAGGGTTTTCCTCTGTATGACCAGTGGGTTCTGTTTTTTTTTTTTCTTTTTTGGTTCAAGGTAAATTTTATTCCTCTTTTTGTATTTATGGATATAAGCATGGAAATAATTCATTCATATAAATACGTCTATGGGAAGGACAGAACTTTTTTTTCTGTTTTATTTTTTTAAGTATTAATTATTTTTTAATTTTTGAATTTATTTTATTCATTTTTTTATACAGCAGGTTCTTATTGGTTATCTATTTTATACATATAAGTGTATATATGTCAATCCCAGGCTCGCAATTCATCCCACCACCACCACCCTGCCACTTTCCCCCCTTGGTGTCCATACATTTGTTCTCTACATCTGTGTCTCTATTTCTGCCTTGCAAACCGGCTCATCTGTACCATTTTTCTAGGTTCCACATGTATGCGTTAATATACGATATTTGTTTTTCTCTTTCTGACTTACTTCACTCTGTATGACAGTCTCTAGATCTATCCACGTCTCTACAAATGACCCAATTTCATTCCTTTTTATGGCTGAGAAATATTGCATTTTATATATGTAGCACATCTTTTCCGTTCATCTGTCTATGGGCATTTAGGTTGCTTCCATGACCTGGCTATTGTAAATAGTGCTGCAGTGAACATTGTGGTGAATATGTCTTTTTGAATTATGGTTTTCTCTGGGTATATGGCCAGTAGTGGGATTGCTGGGTCACACGGTAATTCTATTTTTAGTTTTTTAAGGAACCTCCATACTGTTCTCCATAGTGACTGTATCAACTTACATTCCCACAAATAGTGTAAGAGGGTTCCCTTTTCTCCACACCCTCTCCAGCATTTGTTGTTTGTAGATTTTCTGATGATGCCCATTCTAACTCGTGTGAGGTGATAACTCATTGTAGTTTTGGTTTATATTTCTCTAATAATTAGTGATGTTGAGCAGCTTTTCATGTGCTTCTTGGTCATCTGTATGTCTTCTTGGGACAAATGTCTATTTACGTCATCTGCCCATTTTTGGATTGGGTTGTTTGTTTTTTTACTGTTGAGCTGCATGAGCTGTTTATATACATTGGAGATTAATCCTTTGTCCATTGATTCGTTTGCAAATATTTTCTCCCATTCTGAGGGTTGTCTTTTCGTCTTGTTTGTAGTTTCCTTTGCTTTGCAAAAGCTTTTAGGTTTCATTTGCTCCCATTTGTTTATTATTGTTTCTTATTCCATTACTCTAGGAGGTGGATCAAAAAAGACCTTGCTGTGATTTATGTCAAAGAGTATTCTTCCTATGTTTTCCTCTAAGAGTTTTCTAGTGTCCGGTCTTACATTTTGGTCTCTAATGCATTTTGAGTTTATTTTTTGTGTATGGTGTTAGGGAGTGTTCTAATTTCATTCTTTTACATGTAGCTGTCCATTTTTCCCAGCACCACTTATTGAAGAGACTGTCTTTTCTCCATTGTATATCCTTGCCTCCTTTGTCATAGATTAGTGGGTCATAGGTGTGTAGGTTTATCTCTGGGCTTTCCTTTTTTTTTTTTTTTCTTTTACATCTTTAATGGAGTATAATTGCTTTACAATTGTGTGTTAGTTTCTGCTGTATAAAAAAGTGAATCAGCTATGCGTATACATATAACACCATATCCCCTCCTCTTGCACCTCCCTCTCACTCCCTTATCCCACCCTTTTAGGTGGTCACAAAGCACAGAGCTGGTCTCCCTGTGCTATGTGGCTGCTTCCCAGTAGCTATCAATTTTACATTTGGTACTGTATATATGTCCATACCACTCTCTCACTTTGTCCCAGCTTACCCTACCCCCCTCCCCATGTCCTCAAGTCCTTTCTCTACGTCTGTGTCCTTAATCCTTTCCTGCCCCTAGGTTCTACATAAACTTTTTTTTTTAGATTCCATATATATGTGTTAGCATACGGTGTTTGTTTTTCTCTTTCTGACTTACTTCACTCTGTAGGACAGACTCTAGATCCATCCACCTCACTAAAAATAACTCAATTTCGTTTCTTTTTATGGCTGAATCATGTTCCATTGTATATATGTGCCACATCTTCTTTATCCATTTATCTGTTGATGGACACTTAGGTTGCTTCCATGTCCTGGCTATTGTAAATAGAGCTACAGTGAACATTGTGGTACATGACTCTTTTGAATTATGGTTTTCTCAGGGTAAATGTCCAGGAGTGGGTTTGCTGGGTTGTATGGTAGTTCTATTTTTAGTTTTTAAGGAACCTTCATACCGTTCTCCCTAGTGGCTATATCAATTTACATTCCCACCAACAGTGCAAGAGGGTTCCCTTTTCTCCAATTAATGCCTCTCCAGCATTTATTGTTGGTAGATTTTTGATGATGGCCATTCTGACTGGTGTGAGGTGATACCTCGCTGTAGTTTTGATTTGCATTTCTCTAATGATTAGTGATGTTCAGCATCTTTCATGTGTTTGTTGGCAACCTGTATATCTTCTTTGGAGAAATGTCTATTTAGGTCTTCTGCCCATTTTTGGATTGGGTTGTTAGGTTTTGTGATATTGAGCTACATGAGCTGCTTTTTGGAGATTAATCCTTTGCCATTTGCTTCATTTGAAAATATTTTCTCCCATCTGATGGTTGTCTTTTCATCTTGCTTATGTTTTCCTTTGCTGTGCAAAAGAATTTATGTTTCATTAGGTCCCATTTTTTTATTTTTGTTTTTATTTCCATTTCTCTAGGAGGTGGGTCAAAAAGGATCTTGCTGTGATTTATGTCATAGACTGTTCTGCTTATGTTTTCCTCTAAGACTTTTATAGTGGCTGGTCTTATATTTAGGTCTCTAATCCATTTTGAGTTTATTTTTGTGTATGGTGTTAGGGAGTGTTCTAATTTCATTCTTTTACATGTAGCTGTCCAGTTTTTCCCAGCACCACTTACTGAAGACACTGTCTTTTCTCCGTTGTATACCCTTGCCTCCTTTGTCATAGATTAGTTAACCATAGGTATGTGGGTTTATCTCTGTGCTTTCTATCCTGTTCTATTGACCTATATTTCTGTTTTTGTGTCAGTACCATATTATCTTGATTACTGTAGCTTTGTAATATAGTCTGAAGTCTGGAAGTCTGATTCCTCCAGCTCTTTTTTTTCCCCCTGAAGACTGCTTTGGCTATCCAAGGTCTTTTGTGTCTCCCTACAAATTTTAAGATTTTTTTTTCTTGTTCCGTAGAAAATGCCAAAGGTATTTTGATCGGGATTGCATTAAATCTGTAGATTGCTTTGGGTAGTATAGTCATTTTCACAATATTGATTCTTCTAATCCAAGAACATGGTATATGTCTCCATCTGTTTATATCATCTTTGATTTCTTTCATCAGTGTCTTATAGTTTTCTGAGTACAGGTCTTTTACTTCCTTAGGTAGGTTTATTCCTAGGTATTTTATTCTTTTTGTTGCAGTGGTAATGGGATTGTTTCCTTAATTTCTCTTTCTGATCTTTCATTGTTAGTGTATAGGAATGCAAGCAATTTCTGTGCATTAATTTTGTATCCTGCAACTTTACCAGATTCATTGATTAGCTCCAGTGGTTTTCTGGTGGCATCTTTAGGATTCTCTATCTATGATATCATGTCATCTGCAAACAGTGACAATTGTACTCCTTCTTTTCCTTTTTGTATTCCTTTTATTTCTTTTTCTTCTCTGATTGCCATGGCTAGGACTTCCAAAACTATGTTGAATAGCAGTGGTGAGAGTGGACATCCTCGTCTTGTTCCTGATCTTAGAGGAAACGCTTGCAGTTTTTCACCATTGAGAATGGTGTTTGCTGCGGGTTTGTCATATATGGCCTTTATTATGTTGAGGTAGTTTCCCTCTATGCCCACACTCTGCAGAGTTTTTATCATAAATGGGTGTTGAATTTTCACAAAATCTTTTCCTTCATCTATTGAGATGATCATATGGTTTTATTCTACAATTTGTTAATATGGTGTATTCACATTGATTTGTGTATATTGAAGAATCCTTGCATCCCTGGGATACACCCCACTTGATCATGGTGTATGATCCTTTTAATGTGTTGTTCGATTCTGTTTGCTAGTATTTGGTTGAGGATTTTTACATCTATATTCATCAGTGATATTGGTCTATAATTTTCTTTCCTTGTAGTATCTCTGTCTGATTTTGGTATCAGGGTGATGGTGGTCTCATAGAATGAGTTTGGGAGTGTTCCTTCCCCTGCAATTGTTTTGAAGAATTTGAGAAGGTTGGGTGTTAGCTCTTCTCTAAATGTTTGATAGAATTCACCTGTGATGCCATCCGGTTCTGGACTTTTGTTTGTTGGAAGATTTTTAATCACAGTTTCAATTTCATTGCTTGTGATAGGTTTGTTCATATTTTCTATTTCTTCCTGGTTCAGTCTTGGAAGGTTATCCCTTTCTAAGAATTTGTCCATTTCTTCCAGGTTGTCCATTTTATTGGCATAGATTTGCTTGTAGTAGTCTCTTAGGATGCTTTGTATTCCTGTGGTGTCTGTTGTAACTTCTCCTTTTTCACTTCTAATTTTGTTGATTTGAGTCCTCTCCCTCTTTTTCTTGAGTCTGGCTAAAGGTTGATCATTATTGCTTATCTTCTCAAAGAACCAGCTTTTAGTTTTATTGATCTTTGCTTTCATTTTCTTTGTTTCTATTTCATTTATTTCTGCTCTGATCTTTAAGATTTCTTTCCTTCTACTAACTTTGGGTTTTGTTCTTCTTTCTCTAGTTCCTCTAGGTGTAAGGTTAGATTGTTTATTTGAGATTTTTCTTGTTTCTTGAGGTAGGCTTGTATTGCTATAAACTTCCCTCTTAGAACTGCTTTTGCTGCATCCCATAGGTTTTGGATCATCGTGTTTTTGTTGTCATTTGTCTCTAGGTAGTTTTTGATTTCCTCTTTGATTTCTTCAGTGATCTCTTGGTTATTTAGTAACGTATTGTTTAGCCTCCATGTGTTTGTGTTTTTTACGGTATTTTTCCGTGTAATTGATTTCTAATCTCATAGCATTGTGGTTGGAACAGCTGCTTGACATGATTTCAGTTTTCTTAAATTTACTGAGGCTTTGTGACCCAAGATGTGATCTATCTTGGAGAATGTTCCGTGTGCAGTTAAGAAGAACGTGTAATCTGCTGTTTTTGGATGGAATGTCCTATAAATATCAATTAACTCTATCTGGTCTATTGTGTCATTTAAAGCTTGTGTTTCCTTATTAATTTTCTGTCTGGCTGATCTCCACTGGTGTAAGTGAGCTGTTAAAGTCCCCCACTATTATTGTGTTACTGTTGATTTCCTCTTTTATAGCTGTTAGCGGTTGCCTTATACATTGAGGTGCTCCTATGTTGGGTACATATATATTTATAATTGTTATATCTTCTTCTTGGATTGATCCCTTGACCATTATGTACTGTCTTTCCTTGTCTCTTGTAACATTCTTTATTTTAAAGTCTATTTTATCTGATATGAGTATTGCTACTCCAGCTTTCTTTTGATTTTCATTTGCATAGAATATATTTTTCCATCGCCTCACTTTCAGTCTGTGTGTGTCCCTAGGTCTGAAATGGGTCTCTTGTAGACAGCATATATATGGGTCTTGTTTTTGTATCCATTCAGCGAGCCTGTGTCTTTTGGTTGGAACATTTAGTGCATTCACGTTTAAGGTAATTATCGATATGTATGTTCCTATTACTATTTTCTTAATTGTTATGGGGTTGTCTTGGTGGGTCCTTTTCTTCTCTTGTGTTTCCCACTTAGAGAAGTTCCTTTAGCATTTGGGGTAGAGCTGGTTTCATGGTGCTGAATTCTCTTAGCTTTTGCTTGTCTGTAAGGCTTTTGATTTCTCCATCAAATCTGAATGAGACCTTTGCAGGGTGGAGTACTCTTGGTTGTAGGTTCTTCCCTTTCATCACTTTAAATTGATCATGCCACTCCCTTCTGCCTTGTAGATTTTCTGCTGAGAAATCAGCTGTTATCCTTATGGGAGTTCCCTTGTATGTTATTTGTCATTTTTCCCTTGCTGCTTTCAATAATTTTTCTTTGTCGTTAATTTTTGTCAATTTGATTACTATGTGTCTTGTCATTTTTCTCCTTCGGTTTATCCTGCCTGGGACTCTCTGTGCTTCTGGACTTGGGTGGCTATTTCTTTTCCCATGCTAGGGAAGTTTTTGACCATAATCTCTTCAAATATATTCTCGGGTCCTTTCTCTCTCTTCTCCTTCTGGGACCCCTATCATGCGAATGTTGTTGTGTTTAATGTTGTCCCAGAGGACTCTTGGGGTGTCTTCATTTATTTTCATTCTTTTTCTTTATTCTGTTCCATGGCAGTGATTCCCACCTTTCTGTCTTCCAGGTCACTTATCCGTTCTTCTGCCACAGTTATTCTGCTACTGATTCCTTCTAGTATATTTTTCATTTCAGTTATTACATTGTTCACCTCTGTTTGTTTGTTCTTTAATTCTTCTAGGTGTTTGTTCCTTAATTCTTCTAGGTCTTTGTTAAGCATTTTTTGTGTCTTCTCCATCTTTGCCTCCTTTCTTTTTCCAAGGTCTTGGCTCAACTTCACTATCATTATTCTGAATTCTTTTTCGGGAAGGTTCCCTATCTCCACGTCATTTCGTTTTTTTTTTTTTCTGGGGTTTTTATCTTGTTCCTTGATCTGGTATAAAGTCCTCTGCCTTTTCATTTTGTCTATCTTTCTGTGAATGTGGTTTTCCTTCCACAGGCTGCAGAATTGTAGTTCTTCTTGCTTCTGCTGTCTGCTCTCTGGTGGATGAGTCTATCTTAGAGGCTTGTGCAAGCTTCCTGATGGGAGGGACTGGTGGTGGGTAGAGCTGGGTGTTGCTTTGGTGGGCAGAGCTTTAATCCGCTTGTCTGTGGATTAAATAAAACTTTAATAAAAAGTTTAATCCGCTTGTCTGCTGATGCATGGGGCTGGGTTCCCTCCCTGTTGGTGGTTTGGCCTGAGGCGACCCAGCACTGGAGCCTACCTTGCTCTTGGTGGGGCTAATGGCGGACTCTGGGAGGGCTCACACCAAGGAGTATTTCCCAGAACTTCTGCTGCCATTGTCGTTGTCCTCACGGTGAGCCACAGCCACAGCCACCACCTGCCTCTGCAGGAGACCCTCTAAAAGTAGCAGGTAGTTCTGATCATTCTCCTACAGGGTCACTGCTCCTTCCCCTGGGTCCTGATGTGCACACTACTTTGTTTGTGCCCTCCATGAGTGGAGTATCTGAGTGGAGTTGAGACTCTGAGACTCTGCGTGGAGTCGCACAGACTCTGGGTCCTGTGAAGCTTCGATGTTTTGTGGTTCTAGAAATCCTATAGGAGACGGTCCACAGTAGGTGAAGCTAACGTTGTCAGTAGAGGTGTTGAAGCCAAAGATCTGCAGTTCCGACTAGAGGTGCCCATGTACATACAGGACAAAATCATCTCGTGTGAATGTAGTTCAGGCATGTTTAAGATGAATGCAGTCATGTTAATGCCTACCATATTCTATCTTGAGCCTCTCCTCAGGGACCCCCTCCTCAGTTCCTGAGGCTCCTGTAAGTCATGTGCAGGGGACTGGAGAGTGAGCTCTGTCCAGTCTGAGCCCTGAGTTACCCTGTGTGTATCTTAGGATACTTTGTATTTCTGTGGTGTCTGTCTGTTGTAACATCATCTCTTTCATTTCAGATTTATTTGGGCCCTCTCTTTTTAAAAAACATACTACTGTTGTCTTTTATTCTTTACAGAAGTTTAATAAGTGTTTGATCTACTATCCTTACCCTATGTATACTTTTTGCAGTGAGATTTTTACTTTTCTTTGTTTCCTTGTTACTATCAATAATTAGTGAGACTTCTTTTAAGCTACCTTCAACATTGCTTATAAAGCTGCTTTATTAGTGATGACAGAGCCTTAATGGAATTCATGCTCTGGTTGTAAATTAGAATGCAATGTGCCAGCAAAAAGCCCCTTAAGTTTATGTCTCACTACTTCTTGTTTTTTTTTAATCTAATTTTTATTTTTTGTCAGAGCAAATTTGATTAAAATGTTTTGTTTCTTCTAGGTGTGCAAGATGTGGTTCTTTTAAACATATACATATATCTATTCTTCTTTGGATCATTTTCCCATGTAGGTTATGACACAATGTTGAGCAGTCTTGTCTTGGTATTACATAGGTCTTTGGTGATTACATATTTCACATGTGTTTCTATATCTATCTTAACCCCAATATCCTAATGTATCCAATCCTCACACCTTTCCATTTGGTGAACCATAAGTTTGTTTAATGAATCTGTGATTGCATTTCTCTGTGGAAATATCTTCATTGGTATGAATTTTTAGCTAAGACCTATAAGTGATATTATAGGATATGTGTCTTTGGCTTTCTGACTTAGTACAATTTGCCTGATTACCTCAAGAATCATACATGGTGCTGTAAATGGCATTGTTTCATTTTTTTCCCTGGCTAATATTCCATCTGTACGTGTACCAGTTCTTCTTTGGCCACGCACCTCTTGATGGACTTTCTGGTTGCCTCCATGTCTTGGCTATTGTAATACTGCTGCAATGCATATTTGCTTGGCTGTGTCTTTCCAGTTCTATCTTATGTTATAGGCCAAGGAGTGGGCTTGCTGTATCATATGGTAGCTCAGTGTGTACGTTTTAAAGGCACCACCATTCAGTTCTCATTGGTGGCTCTTTCCAGGTTACGTCCCACTTAAAATTGAGGGTATGCATTTCTCCAAAACACCTTCAATATTTATTGTTTGTAGTTTTCTTGCTGATGGTTATTCTAACAGGTGCGAGCTGATACCTCTCTGTGGTTGAATTTGCATGTGTCCCAAAATCTGTTGAAATTGAGCTTTAAAGCATGCCCTTTCTATTTATCAAACTGTGATTACAGCTTAGTTCTTCAAAGTGTTTTCTTAAAGTAAGTGTCACATTTTGAAAATTTTTGGCCATTATCTCCCTCAAGACATTTTGAAGGCAGGTTTCATTTACAGCCCTGAAGTACTTGTTCATATGAAGTGACCATTAGCACAGATTTGAAAGCTGCTTTGGCAGGTAACGGCCGGAGGGCGGCAGCCTTTCCACATTCCCCAATCTGGTAACTAGGGAAGGAGCCTTCAGCCCCAAAAGTGTCCACCCTTATGTCTCATCCAGCTGTGGATCTAGATATGGTCAATCTAGGTTGCATCACAGCCCCTGAATGAATTGTGTGAGAATTTCTCTGTCTTTCAACGTCTTTGTTTCATGGGTATTTAAAAGTAGTTTATTTTTATAATGGGGTTTAGCTGCTTTTCACTGCTGTGTTTATGCCGCTTTACACCCACTTGACTCACTTACAGAGAGATATCAATACATAGGGTTTAAGATTCTTACTAGTCAGATATAGTCTTGTGCGGTGAATAGGGGGTGTTGAGTCCAGTTCAGTGAGCAAGGAGTAGGTCTTGTCTATTACATATTGGGTTTATGGAACGGTATCTGAGCTAATTTGAAACCCTTGTTTCATGCATCACCCCACCTCACCTTTCCCGTTAAGCAGCCATAGTGTGTTTTCTAAATGTGTGATTCTGTTCTGTTTTGTAATTCAGTTCAAGTGTAACGGTTTTTACAATCCCTCTATAAGTGATACCTTTTGATAAGTGTCTTTTTCTGTGTGACTTATTTCACTTAGAATCATCGTACCTACATCCACTCATCATGCTGCTAGTAGCCTTAGGACATTGATTTCATGGATGAGTCATATTCCATTGTACATAAGTACCACAACTTCTTTATCCATTTTCCTCTTTCCTGGGATATTTAAGGTGTACCGAAGTGGAGGTTCTTGAAAACAGAGCAGCCCTAAAATTTGGGGTGCCTGTGTCTTGCTGATTTTTAGTTTTCCCAAGTTATACAGCCATGAGTGGAAGTGCCCTATGCTCTCTAAGCTGTTTCCTAGATGTTTCAGGACAAACCATACACTTCTCCACAGAGGCTGTTGGCAATTTTCATCCCGCCCAAGAGCGTAACGAGGTTCTCATTTCTCCATGGCCTGTCCTGCATTTCTGGTTTTTAAACTTTTTTAGGATGACGCTTTTGACCGATGGGAAGTGAGACTTCTTTGTAGTGCTGATTTGCATTTACAGCTTGCTTGGTTGGCCCAAAAGGGCGTATGCGTTTTTTCCTGTATATATTCAGGAAAAAACGCATACGCCCTTTTGGGACAAGTGCACCGTTTTCGACGTTTTGAAGCTTTTCATGTGCTTTAGGGGCGATTCGTATCTACCTCCTGAAATCAGTTTCCTGCAATTTTCCCTTGCTTTGAAATCCTCTTCGCTGCCTTCCTTCAATATATTTTTGGACGAGAGTTATCATTTATAACTCTGCAGGTTTGTGAATTGCAGTGACCGTGAACTCTATTTTTCAACTCGCTTTTTGGGAGCTGGCCGCAAATCCGCGGGATTGCTTCAGGCCCTATTCTGGTTCTAGGGAGCAGGCCAAGGCTGCGTTTAATTCTTCTTCCTGTTGGGAAATTAGAGTGACCTGTGCATTTACCAACACTTAGAGCTAGTCTCTCATTGGTTCCCCCGATTCCCGTTCATCCTCACGGCAATTTGCAACCTGGATGAAACAGGGGGTGAAAGGTGCAGATTCTCCAAGTGGGGAGATTGTTAGTAAAGTGGCAGGAATGGCAATACAGAGCATCAGGAGATGAGAAATGAGGTGCCTTTTAGAAACCTTTCTCGATCACATGATGTACCATTCTCTGGGTTTCCCATGCATATTTTTGGTGTAGGAAGATTCCGTTGAACCTGGAGATTTGGGACTCATGGAATGAGTAGCAGGCAGTATTACTTTAAAGGGTCTGCGATTGCTCACCCAACCTCACCAATCCTGTCAGCCCCAAGAGTGTCCAGCCTTATGTCTCATCCAGCTGTAGGTCTAGATGTGGTCTGTCCAGGTTGCATCACAGCCCCTGAATGAATTGTGTGAGAATTTCTCTCTCTTTCACTGTCTTTGTTTCATGGGTATTTAAAAGTAGTTTATTTTTATAATGGGGTTTAGCTGCTTTTCACTGCTGTGTTTATGCCGCTTTACACCCACTTGACTCACTTACAGAGAGATATCAATACATAGGTTTGAAGATTCTTACTAGTCAGATATATTCTTGTGTGGTGATAGGGGGTGTTCAGTCCAGTTCACTGGGCAAGGAGTAGGTCTTGTCTATTATATATTGGGTTTATGGAACGGTATGTGAGCTAATTTGAAACCCTTGTTTCATGCATCACGCCACCTCACCTTTACAGTTAAGCAGCCATACTATGTTTTCTAAATGAGTGACTCTGTTCTGTTTTGTAATTCAGTACAAGTATAGCGGTTTTTACATTCCCTCTATAAGTGATATCTTATGATAAGTGTCCTTTTCTGCGTGACTTATTTCACTTAGAATCATAGTACCTAAATGACTCATCTTGCTGCTCCTAGCCTTATGACATTGATTTCATGGCTGAGTGATATTCTATTGTACATAAGTACGAAAATTTCTTATCCATTTTTCACTTTCCTGGGATATTAAAAGGTGTTCCGAAGAGGAGGTTCTTGTCAACAGAGGAGCCCTAAACTTTGGGGTGCCTGTGTCTTGCTGATTTTAGTTTTCCCAATTTATACGCCCATGAGTGGAAGTGCCCTATACTCTCTAAGCTGTGTTTTTAGATGTTTCAGAACACACCGTACACTTCTCCAGAGTGGCTGTTGGCAATTTACATCCCACCCATCAGCGTAGTAAGGCTCCCATTTCTCCATGGCCGGTCCTGCATTTCTGGTTTTGACACATTTTTCCGCATGGCCCTTTTGCCCGATGGGAAGCGAGACTTCTTTGGAGCGCTGATTTGCCTTTCCAGATTGCTTGGTTGGCCAAAAAGGGCGTATGCGTTTTTTCCTGAATATATTCAGGAAAAAACGCATACGCCCTTTTTGGCCAAGGGCATCGTTGTCCACGTTTTGCCGCTTTTCATGTGCTTTCAAGGCGATTCGAATCTACCTCCTGAAATCTGTTTCCTGCAATTCTGCCTTGCTTTCAAATCCTCTTCGTTGCCTTCCCTCAATATATTTGTGGACGAGAGTTATCATTTTTAACTCTGTAGGTTTGTGAATTGCAGTGCCCATGAGCTCCATTTTTCAACTCGCTTTTTTGGGAGCTGGCCGCAAAAGTGCAGGATTGCTTCAGGCCCTCTTCTGGTTCTGGGGGGGCAGGCTGAGCTTGTGGTTAATTCTTCTTCCTGATGGGAAAATAGAGTGACCTGTGCCTGTCCCAACACCTAGAGCTAGTCTCTCATTGGTTCGCCCTCTTCCCGTTCATCCTCAGGACAAATTGCAACCTGTACGGAACAGGAGGTTAAAGGTGCTGATTCTCCAAGGAGGGAGATGGCTAGTAAAGCGGCTGGAATGGCGAACCCGAGCAAAGGAGATGAGAAATGAGGTGCGTTTTAGAAACCTTTCCCGATCACACGGTGTACCATCTTCTGGGTTTCTCATGCATGTTTTCGATGTAGGAAGATTCCCTTGAACCTGGAGATTTGGGACCCATGGGATGGGTACCATGCAGTATTACTTTAAAGGGTCTGCGTTGGCTCACCCAACCTCACCAAACCTCTCAGCCCCAAAAGTGTCCACCCTTATGTCTCAATCAGCTGTGGGTCTAGATATGGTCAATCCAGGTTGCATCACAGCCCCTGAACGAAATGTGTAAGAATTTCTCTCTCTTTCACTGTCTTTGTTTCACGGGTTTTGAAAAGTAATTTATTTTTATAATGGGGTTTAGCTGCTTTTCACGGCTGTGTTTATGGCGCTTTACACCCCCTTGACTCATTTACAGAGAGATATCAATACATAGGTTTGAAGATTCTTACTAGTCAGATATATTCTTGTGTGGTGAATAGGGGGTGTTGAGTCCAGTTCACTGAGCAAGGAGTAGGTCTTGTCTACTACATATTGGGTTTATGGAACGGTATCTGAGATAATTTGAAACCCTTGTTTTATGCATCACCCCAGCTCACCTTTCCCGTTCAGCAGCCATAGTGTGTTTTCTAAACGTGTGACTCTGTTCTGTTTTGTAACTCAGTTCAAGTGTAGCGGTTTTTACATTCCCTCTCTAAGGGATATCTTATGATAAGTGTCTTTCTCTGTGTGACTTATTTCACTTAGAATCGTTGTACCTAAATCCACTCATCGTGCTGCTACTAGCCTTATGACGTGGATTTCCTGGCTGAGGGATATTCCATTGTACATGAGGACCACAACTTCTTTATCCACTTTTCTCTTTCCTAGGATATTTAAGGTGAAATGAAGTGGGGGTTTTTGTCAACAGAGCAGCCCTAAACTTTGGGGTGCCTGTGTCTTGCTGATTCTTAGTTTTCCCAATTTATACGCCCATGAGAGGAAGCGCCCTATGCTCTCCAAGCTGTGTTTTTTAGATGTTTCAGGACCCACCGTACACTTCTCCAGAGTGGCTGTTGGCAATTTACATCCCGCCCATCAGCGTAGCAAGGCTCCCATTTCTCCATGGCCGGTCCTGCATTTCTGGTTTGGACACTTTTTTCCGCATGGCCCTTTTGCCCGCTGGGAAGCGAGACTTCTTTGGAGCGCTGATTTGCCTTTCCAGGTTGCCTGGTTGGCCCAAAAGGGCGTATGCGTGTTTTCCTGAATATATTCAGGAAAACACGCATATGCCCTTTTTGGCCAAGGGCATCATTGTCCACGTTTTGCCGCTTTTCATGTGCTTTCAAGGCGATTCGAATCTACCTCCTGAAATCTGTTTCCTGCAATTCTGCCTTGCTTTCAAAGCCTCTTCGTTGCCTTCCCTCAATATATTTGTGGACGAGAGTTATCATTTATAACTCTGCAGGTTTGTGAATTGCAGTGCCCCTGAGCTCCATTTTTCCAGTCGGTTTTTTGGGAGCTGGCCGCAAAAGTGCAGGATGGCTTCAGGCCCTCTTCTGGTTCTGGGGGGCAGGCTGAGCTTGTGGTTAATTCTTCTTCCTGATGGGAAAATAGAGTGACCTGTGCTTGTCCCAACCCCTAGAGCTAGTCGCTCATTGGTTCCCCCTCTTCCCGTTCATCCTCAGGACAAATTGCAACCTGTACGGAACAGGAGGTTAAAGGTGCTGATTCTCCGAGGAGGGAGATGGCTAGTAAAGAGGCTGGAATGGCGAACCCGAGCACAGGAGATGAGAAATGAGGTGCGTTTTAGAAACCTTTCCCGATCACACGGTGTACCATCTTCTGAGCTTCTCTTGCATGTTTTCGATGTAGGAAGATGCCCTTGTACCTGGAGATTTGGGACCCATGGGATGGTACCATGCAGTATTATTTTAAAGGATCTGCGTTGGCTCACCCAACCTCATCAAACCTCTCAGCCCCAAGAGTGTCCACCCTATGTCTCAATCAGCTGTGGGTCTAGATATGGTCAATCCAGGTTGCATCACAGCCACAGAATGTATTTTGTAAGAATTTCTCTCTCTTTCATTGTCTTTGTTTCACGGGTTTTGAAAAGTAGTTTATTTTTATAATGGGGTTTAGCTGCTTTTCTCGGCTGTGTTTATGCCGCTTTACACCCCCTTGACTCACTTACAGAGAGATATCAATATATAGGTTTGAAGATTCTTACTAGTCAGATATATTCTTGTGTGGTGAATAGGGGGTGTTGAGTCCAGTTCACTGAGCAAGGAGTAGGTCTTGTCTATTACATATTGGGTTTATTGAACGGTATCTGAGCTAATTTGAAACCCTTGTTTTATGCATCACCCCAGCTCACCTTTCCCGTTCAGCAGCCATAGTGTGTTTCCTAAACGTGAGACTCTGTTCTGTTTTGCAATTCAGTTCAAGTGTAGCGGTTTTTACATTCCCTCTAGAAGTGATATCTTATGATAAGTGTCTTTTTCTGTGTGACTTATTTCACTTAGAATCGTCGGACCTAAATCCACTCATCGTGCTGCTACTAGCCTTATGACGTTGATTTCATGGCTGAGTGATATTCCGTTGTACATGAGGACCTCAACTTCTTTATCCATTTTTCTATTTCCTAGGATATTTAAGGTGTAATGAAGTGGGGGTTCTTGTCAACAGAGCAGCCCTAAACATTGGGGTGACTGTGTCTTGCTGATTTTTAGTTTCCCAATTTATACGCCCATGAGTGGAAGTGCCCTATGCTCTCCAAGCTCTGTTTTTTAGATGTTTCAGGACCCACCGTACACTTCTCCAGAGTGGCTGTTGGCAATTTACATCCCGCCCATCAGCGTAGCAAGGCTCCCATTTCTCCATGGCCGGTCCTGCATTTCTGGTTTGGACACTTTTTTCCGCATGGCCCTTTTGCCCGCTGGGAAGCGAGACTTCTTTGGAGCGCTGATTTGCATTTCCAGGTTGCTTGGTTGGCCAAAAAGGGCGTATGCGTTTTTTCCTGAATATATTCAGGAAAAAACGCATACGCCCTTTTTGGCCAAGAGTATCACTGTCCACCTTCTGCCTCTTTTCTTGGGCTTTCAAGGCGATTCGAATCTGCCTCCTGAAATCTGTTTCCTGCAATTCTGCCTTGCTTTCAAATCCTCTTCGTTGCCTTCCCTCAATATATTTGTGGACGAGAGTTATCATTTATAACTCTGCAGGTTTGTGAATTGCAGTGCCCCTGAGCTCCATTTTACAACTCGCTTTTTTGGGAGCTGGCCGCAAAAGTGCAGGATTGCTTCAGGCCCTCTTCTGGTTCTGGGGTGCAGGCTGAGCTTGTGGTTAATTCTTCTTCCTGATGGGAAAATAGAGTGACCTGTGCCTGTCCCAACACCTAGAGCTAGTCTCTCATTGGTTCGCCCTCTTCCCGTTCATCCTCAGGATAAATTGCAACCTGTACGGAACAGGAGGTTAAAGGTGCTGATTCTCCAAGGAGGGAGATGGCTAGTAAATCGGCTGGAATGGCGAACCCGAGCACAAGGAGATGAGAAATGAGGTGCGTTTTAGAAACCTTTCCCGATCACACGGTGTACCATCTTCTGGGCTTCTCATGCATGTTTTCGATGTAGGAAGATGCCCTTGAACCTGGAGATTTGGGACCCATGGGATGGGTACCATGCAGTATTACTTTAAAGGGTCTGCGTTGGCTCACCCAACCTCACCAAACCTCTCAGCCCCAAGAGTGTCCACCCTTATGTCTCAATCAGCTGTGGGTCTAGATATGGTCAATCCAGGTTGCATCACAGCCCCTGAACGAAATGTGTAAGAATTTCTCTCTCTTTCACTGTCTTTGTTTCACGGGTTTTGAAAAGTAATTTATTTTTATAATGGGGTTTAGCTGCTTTTCACGGCTGTGTTTATGCCGCTTTACACCCCCTTGACTCACTTACAGAGAGATATCAATACATAGGTTTGAAGATTCTTACTAGTCAGATATAATCTTGTGTGGTGAATAGGGGGTGTTGAGTCCAGTTCACTGAGCAAGGAGTAGTTCTTGTCTACTACATATTGGGTTTATGGAACGGTATCTGAGCTAATTTGAAACCCTTGTTTTATGCATCACCCCACCTCACCTTTCCCGTTCAGCAGCCATAGTGTGTTTCCTAAACGTGTGACTCTGTTCTGTTTTGCAATTCAGTTCAAGTGTAGCGGTTTTTACATTCCCTCTCTAAGTGATATCTTATGATAAGTGTCTTTTTCTGTGTGACTTATTTCACTTAGAATCGTCGAACCTAAATCCACTGATCGTGCTGCTACTAGCCTTATGACGTTGATTTCATGGCTGAGTGGTATTCCATTGTACATGAGGACCACAACTTCTTTATCCATTTTTCTCTTTCCTAGGATATTTAAGGTGTAATGAAGTGGGGGTTCTTGTCCACAGAGCAGCCCTAAACTTTGGGGTGCCTGTGTCTTGCTGATTTTTAGTTTTCCCAATTTATACGCCCATGAGTGGAAGTGCCCTATGCTCTCCAAGCTGTGTTTTTTAGATGTTTCAGAACACACCGTACACTTCTCCAGAGTGGCTGTTGGCAATTTACATCCCACCCATCAGCGTAGCAAGGCTCGCATTTCTCCATGGCCGGTCCTGCATTTCTGGTTTGGACACTTTTTTCCGCATGGCCCTTTTGCCCGCTGGGAAGCGAGACTTCTTTGGAGCGCTGATTGGCCTTTCCAGGTTGCTTGGTTGGCCAAAAAGGGCGTATGCGTTTTTTCCTGAATATATTCAGGAAAAAACGCATACGCCCTTTTTGGCCAAGGGCATCATTGTCCACGTTTTGCTGCTTTTCATGTGCTTTCAAGGCGATTCGAATCTACCTCCTGAAATCTGTTTCCTGCAATTCTGCCTTGCTTTCAAAGCCTCTTCGTTGCCTTCCCTTAATATATTTGTGGACGAGAGGTATCATTTAAAACTCTGCAGGTTTGTGAATTGCAGTGCCCCTGAGCTCCATTTTTCAACTCGCTTTTTTGGGAGCCGGCCGCAAAAGCGCAGGATTGCTTCAGGCCCTCTTCTGGTTCTGGGGGGCAGGCTGAGCTTGTGCTTAATTCTTCTTCCTGATGGGAAAATAGAGTGACCTGTGCCTGTCCCAACACCTAGAGCTAGTCTCTCATTGGTTCCCCCTCTTCCCCTTCATCCTCAGGACAAATTGCAACCTGTACGGAACAGGAGGTTAAAGGTGCTGATTCTCCAAGGAGGGAGATGGCTAGTAAATCGGCTGGAATGGCGAACCCGAGCAAAGGAGATGAGAAATGAGGTGCGTTTTAGAAACCTTTCCCGATCACACGGTGTACCATCTTCTGGGTTTCTCATGCCTGTTTTCGACGTAGGAAGATGCCCTTGAACCTGGAGATTTGGGACCCATGGGATGGGTACCATGCAGTATTACTTGAAAGGGTCTGCGTTGGCTCACCCAACCTCACCGAACCTCTCAGCCCCAAGAGTGTCCACCCTTATGTCTCAATCAGCTGTGGGTCTAGATATGGTCAATCCAGGTTGCATCACAGCCCGTGAACGAATTTTGTAAGAATTTCTCTCGCTTTCACTGTCTTTGTTTCACGGGTTTTGAAAAGTAATTTATTTTTATAATGGGGTTTAGCTGCTTTTCACGGCTGTGTTTATGCCGCTTTACACCCCCTTGACTCACTTACAGAGAGATATCAATACATAGGTTTGAAGATTCTTACTAGTCAGATATATTCTTGTGCGGTGAATAGGGGGTGTTGAGTCCAGGTCACTGAAAAAGGAATAGGTCTTGTCTCTTACATATTGGGATTATGGAACGGTATCGGAGCTAATTTGAAACCCTTGTTTTATGCATCACCCCACCTCACCTTTCCCGTTCAGCAGCCATAGTGTGTTTCCTAAACGTGTGACTCTGTTCTGTTTTGCAATTCAGTTCAAGTGTAGCGGTTTTTACATTCCCTCTCTAAGTGATATCTTATGATAAGTGTCTTTTTCTGTGTGACTTATTTCACTTAGAATCGTCGTACCTAAATCCACTCATCGTGCTGCTACTAGCCTTATGACGTTGATTTCATGGCTGAGTGATATTCCATTGTACATGAGGACCACAACTTCTTTATCCATTTTTCTCTTTCCTAGGATATTTAAGGTGTAATGAAGTGGGGGTTCTTGTCAACAGAGCAGCCCTAAACTTTGGGGTGCCTGTGTCTTGCTGATTTTTAGTTTTCCCAATTTATACGCCCATGAGTGGAAGTGCCCTATGCTCTCCAAGCTGTGTTTTTAGATGTTTCAGAACACACCGTACACTTCTCTGGAGTGCCTGTTGGCAATTTACATCCCACCCATCAGCGTAGCAATGCTCCCATTTCTCCATGGCCGGTCCTGCATTTCTGGTTTGGACACTTTTTTCCGCATGGCCCTTTTGCCCGCTGGGAAGCGAGACTTCTTTGGAGTGCTGATTGGCCTTTCCAGGTTGCTTGGTTGGCCAAAAAGGGCGTATGCGTTTTTTCCTGAATATATTCAGGAAAAAACGCATACGCCCTTTTTGGCCAAGGGCATCATTGTCCACGTTTTGCCGCTTTTCATGTGCTTTCAAGGCGATTCGAATCTACCTCCTGAAATCTGTTTCCTGCAATTCTGCCTTGCTTTCAAAGCCTCTTCGTTGCCTTCCCTTAATATATTTGTGGACGAGAGGTATCATTTAAAACTCTGCAGGTTTGTGAATTGCAGTGCCCCTGAGCTCCATTTTTCAACTCGCTTTTTTGGGAGCTGGCCGCAAAAGCGCAGGATTGCTTCAGGCCCTCTTCTGGTTCTGGGGGGCAGGCTGAGCTTGTGCTTGATTCTTCTTCCTGATGGGAAAATAGAGTGACCTGTGCCTGTCCCAACACCAAGAGCTAGTCTCTCATTGGTTCCCCCTCTTCCCGTTCATCCTCAGGACAAATTGCAACCTGTACGGAACAGGAGGTTAAAGGTGCTGATTCTCCAAGGAGGGAGATGGCTAGTAAATCGGCTGGAATGGCGAACCCGAGCAAAGGAGATGAGAAATGAGGTGCGTTTTAGAAACCTTTCCCGATCACACGGTGTACCATCTTCTGGGTTTCTCATGCCTGTTTTCGACGTAGGAAGATGCCCTTGAACCTGGAGATTTGGGACCCATGGGATGGGTACCATGCAGTATTACTTGAAAGGGTCTGCGTTGGCTCACCCAACCTCACCGAACCTCTCAGCCCCAAGAGTGTCCACCCTTATGTCTCAATCAGCTGTGGGTCTAGATATGGTCAATCCAGGTTGCATCACAGCCCGTGAACGAATTTTGTAAGAATTTCTCTCGCTTTCACTGTCTTTGTTTCACGGGTTTTGAAAAGTAATTTATTTTTATAATGGGGTTTAGCTGCTTTTCACGGCTGTGTTTATGCCGCTTTACACCCCCTTGACTCACTTACAGAGAGATATCAATACATAGGTTTGAAGATTCTTACTAGTCAGATATATTCTTGTGCGGTGAATAGGGGGTGTTGAGTCCAGTTCACTGAAAAAGGAATAGGTCTTGTCTCTTACATATTGGGATTATGGAACGGTATCGGAGCTAATTTGAAACCCTTGTTTTATGCATCACCCCACCTCACCTTTCCCGTTCAGCAGCCATAGTGTGTTTCCTAAACGTGTGACTCTGTTCTGTTTTGCAATTCAGTTCAAGTGTAGCGGTTTTTACATTCCCTCTCTAAGTGATATCATATGATAAGTGTCTTTTTCTGTGTGACTTATTTCACTTAGAATCGTCGTACCTAAATCCACTCATCGTGCTGCTACTAGCCTTATGACGTTGATTTCATGGCTGAGTGATATTCCATTGTGCATGAGGACCACAACTTCTTTATCCATTTTTCTCTTTCCTAGGATATTTAAGGTGTAATGAAGTGGCGGTTCTTGTCAACAGAGCAGCCCTAAACTTTGGGGTGCCTGTGTCTTGCTGATTTTTAGTTTTCCCAATTTATACGCCCATGAGTGGAAGTGCCCTATGCTCTCCAAGCTGTGTTTTTAGATGTTTCAGAACACACCGTACACTTCTCCGGAGTGCCTGTTGGCAATTTACATCCCACCCATCAGCGTAGCAAGGCTCCCATTTCTCCATGGCCGGTCCTGCATTTCTGGTTTGGACACTTTTTTCCGCATGGCCCTTTTGCCCGCTGGGAAGCGAGACTTCTTTGGAGCGCTGATTGGCCTTTCCAGGTTGCTTGGTTGGCCAAAAAGGGCGTATGCGTTTTTTCCTGAATATATTCAGGAAAAAACGCATACGCCCTTTTTGGCCAAGGGCATCATTGTCCACGTTTTGCCGCTTTTCATGTGCTTTCAAGGCGATTCGAATCTACCTCCTGAAATCTGTTTCCTGTAATTCTGCCTTGCTTTCAAAGCCTCTTCGTTGCCTTCCCTTAATATATTTGTGGACGAGAGGTATCATTTAAAACTCTGCAGGTTTGTGAATTGCAGTGCCCCTGAGCTCCATTTTTCAACTCGCTTTTTTGGGAGCTGGCCGCAAAAGCGCAGGATTGCTTCAGGCCCTCTTCTGGTTCTGGGGGGCAGGCTGAACTTGTGCTTGATTCTTCTTCCTGATGGGAAAATAGAGTGACCTGTGCCTGTCCCAACACCTAGAGCTAGTCTCTCTTTAGTTCCCCCTCTTCCCGTTCATCCTCAGGACAAATTGCAACCTGTACGGAACAGGAGGTTAAAGGTGCTGATTCTCCAAGGAGGGAGATGGCTAGTAAATCGGCTGGAATGGCGAACCCGAGCAAAGGAGATGAGAAATGAGGTGCGTTTTAGAAACCTTTCCCGATCACACGGTGTACCATCTTCTGGGTTTCTCATGCCTGTTTTCGACGTAGGAAGATGCCCTTGAACCTGGAGATTTGGGACCCATGGGATGGGTACCATGCAGTATTACTTGAAAGGGTCTGCGTTGGCTCACCCAACCTCACCGAACCTCTCAGCCCCAAGAGTGTCCACCCTTATGTCTCATTCAGCTGTGGGTCTAGATATGGTCAATCCAGGTTGCATCACAGCCCCTGAACGAATTTTGTAAGAATTTCTCTCTCTTTCACTGTCTTTGTTTCACGGGTTTTGAAAAGTAGTTTATTTTTATAATGGGGTTTAGCTGCTTTTCACGGCTGTGTTTATGCCGCTTTACACCCCCTTGACTCACTTACGGAGAGATATCAATACATAGGTTTGAAGATTCTTACTAGTCAGATATATTCTTGTGTGGTGAATAGGGGGTGTTGAGTCCAGTTCACTGAGCAAGGAGTAGGTCTTGTCTATTACATATTGGGTTTATTGAACGGTATCTGAGCTAATTTGAAACCCTTGTTTTATGCATCACCCCAGCTCACCTTTCCCGTTCAGCAGCCATAGTGTGTTTCCTAAACGTGAGACTCTGTTCTGTTTTGCAATTCAGTTCAAGTGTAGCGGTTTTTACATTCCCTCTAGAAGTGATATCTTATGATAAGTGTCTTTTTCTGTGTGACTTATTTCACTTAGAATCGTCGGACCTAAATCCACTCATCGTGCTGCTACTAGCCTTATGACGTTGATTTCATGGCTGAGTGATATTCCGTTGTACATGAGGACCTCAACTTCTTTATCCATTTTTCTATTTCCTAGGATATTTAAGGTGTAATGAAGTGGGGGTTCTTGTCAACAGAGCAGCCCTAAACATTGGGGTGACTGTGTCTTGCTGATTTTTAGTTTCCCAATTTATACGCCCATGAGTGGAAGTGCCCTATGCTCTCCAAGCTCTGTTTTTTAGATGTTTCAGGACCCACCGTACACTTCTCCAGAGTGGCTGTTGGCAATTTACATCCCGCCCATCAGCGTAGCAAGGCTCCCATTTCTCCATGGCCGGTCCTGCATTTCTGGTTTGGACACTTTTTTCCGCATGGCCCTTTTGCCCGCTGGGAAGCGAGACTTCTTTGGAGCGCTGATTTGCATTTCCAGGTTGCTTGGTTGGCCAAAAAGGGCGTATGCGTTTTTTCCTGAATATATTCAGGAAAAAACGCATACGCCCTTTTTGGCCAAGAGTATCACTGTCCACCTTCTGCCTCTTTTCTTGGGCTTTCAAGGCGATTCGAATCTGCCTCCTGAAATCTGTTTCCTGCAATTCTGCCTTGCTTTCAAATCCTCTTCGTTGCCTTCCCTCAATATATTTGTGGACGAGAGTTATCATTTATAACTCTGCAGGTTTGTGAATTGCAGTGCCCCTGAGCTCCATTTTACAACTCGCTTTTTTGGGAGCTGGCCGCAAAAGTGCAGGATTGCTTCAGGCCCTCTTCTGGTTCTGGGGTGCAGGCTGAGCTTGTGGTTAATTCTTCTTCCTGATGGGAAAATAGAGTGACCTGTGCCTGTCCCAACACCTAGAGCTAGTCTCTCATTGGTTCGCCCTCTTCCCGTTCATCCTCAGGATAAATTGCAACCTGTACGGAACAGGAGGTTAAAGGTGCTGATTCTCCAAGGAGGGAGATGGCTAGTAAATCGGCTGGAATGGCGAACCCGAGCACAAGGAGATGAGAAATGAGGTGCGTTTTAGAAACCTTTCCCGATCACACGGTGTACCATCTTCTGGGCTTCTCATGCATGTTTTCGATGTAGGAAGATGCCCTTGAACCTGGAGATTTGGGACCCATGGGATGGGTACCATGCAGTATTACTTTAAAGGGTCTGCGTTGGCTCACCCAACCTCACCAAACCTCTCAGCCCCAAGAGTGTCCACCCTTATGTCTCAATCAGCTGTGGGTCTAGATATGGTCAATCCAGGTTGCATCACAGCCCCTGAACGAAATGTGTAAGAATTTCTCTCTCTTTCACTGTCTTTGTTTCACGGGTTTTGAAAAGTAATTTATTTTTATAATGGGGTTTAGCTGCTTTTCACGGCTGTGTTTATGCCGCTTTACACCCCCTTGACTCACTTACAGAGAGATATCAATACATAGGTTTGAAGATTCTTACTAGTCAGATATAATCTTGTGTGGTGAATAGGGGGTGTTGAGTCCAGTTCACTGAGCAAGGAGTAGTTCTTGTCTACTACATATTGGGTTTATGGAACGGTATCTGAGCTAATTTGAAACCCTTGTTTTATGCATCACCCCACCTCACCTTTCCCGTTCAGCAGCCATAGTGTGTTTCCTAAACGTGTGACTCTGTTCTGTTTTGCAATTCAGTTCAAGTGTAGCGGTTTTTACATTCCCTCTCTAAGTGATATCTTATGATAAGTGTCTTTTTCTGTGTGACTTATTTCACTTAGAATCGTCGAACCTAAATCCACTGATCGTGCTGCTACTAGCCTTATGACGTTGATTTCATGGCTGAGTGGTATTCCATTGTACATGAGGACCACAACTTCTTTATCCATTTTTCTCTTTCCTAGGATATTTAAGGTGTAATGAAGTGGGGGTTCTTGTCCACAGAGCAGCCCTAAACTTTGGGGTGCCTGTGTCTTGCTGATTTTTAGTTTTCCCAATTTATACGCCCATGAGTGGAAGTGCCCTATGCTCTCCAAGCTGTGTTTTTTAGATGTTTCAGAACACACCGTACACTTCTCCAGAGTGGCTGTTGGCAATTTACATCCCACCCATCAGCGTAGCAAGGCTCGCATTTCTCCATGGCCGGTCCTGCATTTCTGGTTTGGACACTTTTTTCCGCATGGCCCTTTTGCCCGCTGGGAAGCGAGACTTCTTTGGAGCGCTGATTGGCCTTTCCAGGTTGCTTGGTTGGCCAAAAAGGGCGTATGCGTTTTTTCCTGAATATATTCAGGAAAAAACGCATACGCCCTTTTTGGCCAAGGGCATCATTGTCCACGTTTTGCTGCTTTTCATGTGCTTTCAAGGCGATTCGAATCTACCTCCTGAAATCTGTTTCCTGCAATTCTGCCTTGCTTTCAAAGCCTCTTCGTTGCCTTCCCTTAATATATTTGTGGACGAGAGGTATCATTTAAAACTCTGCAGGTTTGTGAATTGCAGTGCCCCTGAGCTCCATTTTTCAACTCGCTTTTTTGGGAGCCGGCCGCAAAAGCGCAGGATTGCTTCAGGCCCTCTTCTGGTTCTGGGGGGCAGGCTGAGCTTGTGCTTAATTCTTCTTCCTGATGGGAAAATAGAGTGACCTGTGCCTGTCCCAACACCTAGAGCTAGTCTCTCATTGGTTCCCCCTCTTCCCCTTCATCCTCAGGACAAATTGCAACCTGTACGGAACAGGAGGTTAAAGGTGCTGATTCTCCAAGGAGGGAGATGGCTAGTAAATCGGCTGGAATGGCGAACCCGAGCAAAGGAGATGAGAAATGAGGTGCGTTTTAGAAACCTTTCCCGATCACACGGTGTACCATCTTCTGGGTTTCTCATGCCTGTTTTCGACGTAGGAAGATGCCCTTGAACCTGGAGATTTGGGACCCATGGGATGGGTACCATGCAGTATTACTTGAAAGGGTCTGCGTTGGCTCACCCAACCTCACCGAACCTCTCAGCCCCAAGAGTGTCCACCCTTATGTCTCAATCAGCTGTGGGTCTAGATATGGTCAATCCAGGTTGCATCACAGCCCGTGAACGAATTTTGTAAGAATTTCTCTCGCTTTCACTGTCTTTGTTTCACGGGTTTTGAAAAGTAATTTATTTTTATAATGGGGTTTAGCTGCTTTTCACGGCTGTGTTTATGCCGCTTTACACCCCCTTGACTCACTTACAGAGAGATATCAATACATAGGTTTGAAGATTCTTACTAGTCAGATATATTCTTGTGCGGTGAATAGGGGGTGTTGAGTCCAGGTCACTGAAAAAGGAATAGGTCTTGTCTCTTACATATTGGGATTATGGAACGGTATCGGAGCTAATTTGAAACCCTTGTTTTATGCATCACCCCACCTCACCTTTCCCGTTCAGCAGCCATAGTGTGTTTCCTAAACGTGTGACTCTGTTCTGTTTTGCAATTCAGTTCAAGTGTAGCGGTTTTTACATTCCCTCTCTAAGTGATATCTTATGATAAGTGTCTTTTTCTGTGTGACTTATTTCACTTAGAATCGTCGTACCTAAATCCACTCATCGTGCTGCTACTAGCCTTATGACGTTGATTTCATGGCTGAGTGATATTCCATTGTACATGAGGACCACAACTTCTTTATCCATTTTTCTCTTTCCTAGGATATTTAAGGTGTAATGAAGTGGGGGTTCTTGTCAACAGAGCAGCCCTAAACTTTGGGGTGCCTGTGTCTTGCTGATTTTTAGTTTTCCCAATTTATACGCCCATGAGTGGAAGTGCCCTATGCTCTCCAAGCTGTGTTTTTAGATGTTTCAGAACACACCGTACACTTCTCTGGAGTGCCTGTTGGCAATTTACATCCCACCCATCAGCGTAGCAATGCTCCCATTTCTCCATGGCCGGTCCTGCATTTCTGGTTTGGACACTTTTTTCCGCATGGCCCTTTTGCCCGCTGGGAAGCGAGACTTCTTTGGAGTGCTGATTGGCCTTTCCAGGTTGCTTGGTTGGCCAAAAAGGGCGTATGCGTTTTTTCCTGAATATATTCAGGAAAAAACGCATACGCCCTTTTTGGCCAAGGGCATCATTGTCCACGTTTTGCCGCTTTTCATGTGCTTTCAAGGCGATTCGAATCTACCTCCTGAAATCTGTTTCCTGCAATTCTGCCTTGCTTTCAAAGCCTCTTCGTTGCCTTCCCTTAATATATTTGTGGACGAGAGGTATCATTTAAAACTCTGCAGGTTTGTGAATTGCAGTGCCCCTGAGCTCCATTTTTCAACTCGCTTTTTTGGGAGCTGGCCGCAAAAGCGCAGGATTGCTTCAGGCCCTCTTCTGGTTCTGGGGGGCAGGCTGAGCTTGTGCTTGATTCTTCTTCCTGATGGGAAAATAGAGTGACCTGTGCCTGTCCCAACACCAAGAGCTAGTCTCTCATTGGTTCCCCCTCTTCCCGTTCATCCTCAGGACAAATTGCAACCTGTACGGAACAGGAGGTTAAAGGTGCTGATTCTCCAAGGAGGGAGATGGCTAGTAAATCGGCTGGAATGGCGAACCCGAGCAAAGGAGATGAGAAATGAGGTGCGTTTTAGAAACCTTTCCCGATCACACGGTGTACCATCTTCTGGGTTTCTCATGCCTGTTTTCGACGTAGGAAGATGCCCTTGAACCTGGAGATTTGGGACCCATGGGATGGGTACCATGCAGTATTACTTGAAAGGGTCTGCGTTGGCTCACCCAACCTCACCGAACCTCTCAGCCCCAAGAGTGTCCACCCTTATGTCTCAATCAGCTGTGGGTCTAGATATGGTCAATCCAGGTTGCATCACAGCCCGTGAACGAATTTTGTAAGAATTTCTCTCGCTTTCACTGTCTTTGTTTCACGGGTTTTGAAAAGTAATTTATTTTTATAATGGGGTTTAGCTGCTTTTCACGGCTGTGTTTATGCCGCTTTACACCCCCTTGACTCACTTACAGAGAGATATCAATACATAGGTTTGAAGATTCTTACTAGTCAGATATATTCTTGTGCGGTGAATAGGGGGTGTTGAGTCCAGTTCACTGAAAAAGGAATAGGTCTTGTCTCTTACATATTGGGATTATGGAACGGTATCGGAGCTAATTTGAAACCCTTGTTTTATGCATCACCCCACCTCACCTTTCCCGTTCAGCAGCCATAGTGTGTTTCCTAAACGTGTGACTCTGTTCTGTTTTGCAATTCAGTTCAAGTGTAGCGGTTTTTACATTCCCTCTCTAAGTGATATCATATGATAAGTGTCTTTTTCTGTGTGACTTATTTCACTTAGAATCGTCGTACCTAAATCCACTCATCGTGCTGCTACTAGCCTTATGACGTTGATTTCATGGCTGAGTGATATTCCATTGTGCATGAGGACCACAACTTCTTTATCCATTTTTCTCTTTCCTAGGATATTTAAGGTGTAATGAAGTGGCGGTTCTTGTCAACAGAGCAGCCCTAAACTTTGGGGTGCCTGTGTCTTGCTGATTTTTAGTTTTCCCAATTTATACGCCCATGAGTGGAAGTGCCCTATGCTCTCCAAGCTGTGTTTTTAGATGTTTCAGAACACACCGTACACTTCTCCGGAGTGCCTGTTGGCAATTTACATCCCACCCATCAGCGTAGCAAGGCTCCCATTTCTCCATGGCCGGTCCTGCATTTCTGGTTTGGACACTTTTTTCCGCATGGCCCTTTTGCCCGCTGGGAAGCGAGACTTCTTTGGAGCGCTGATTGGCCTTTCCAGGTTGCTTGGTTGGCCAAAAAGGGCGTATGCGTTTTTTCCTGAATATATTCAGGAAAAAACGCATACGCCCTTTTTGGCCAAGGGCATCATTGTCCACGTTTTGCCGCTTTTCATGTGCTTTCAAGGCGATTCGAATCTACCTCCTGAAATCTGTTTCCTGTAATTCTGCCTTGCTTTCAAAGCCTCTTCGTTGCCTTCCCTTAATATATTTGTGGACGAGAGGTATCATTTAAAACTCTGCAGGTTTGTGAATTGCAGTGCCCCTGAGCTCCATTTTTCAACTCGCTTTTTTGGGAGCTGGCCGCAAAAGCGCAGGATTGCTTCAGGCCCTCTTCTGGTTCTGGGGGGCAGGCTGAACTTGTGCTTGATTCTTCTTCCTGATGGGAAAATAGAGTGACCTGTGCCTGTCCCAACACCTAGAGCTAGTCTCTCTTTAGTTCCCCCTCTTCCCGTTCATCCTCAGGACAAATTGCAACCTGTACGGAACAGGAGGTTAAAGGTGCTGATTCTCCAAGGAGGGAGATGGCTAGTAAATCGGCTGGAATGGCGAACCCGAGCAAAGGAGATGAGAAATGAGGTGCGTTTTAGAAACCTTTCCCGATCACACGGTGTACCATCTTCTGGGTTTCTCATGCCTGTTTTCGACGTAGGAAGATGCCCTTGAACCTGGAGATTTGGGACCCATGGGATGGGTACCATGCAGTATTACTTGAAAGGGTCTGCGTTGGCTCACCCAACCTCACCGAACCTCTCAGCCCCAAGAGTGTCCACCCTTATGTCTCATTCAGCTGTGGGTCTAGATATGGTCAATCCAGGTTGCATCACAGCCCCTGAACGAATTTTGTAAGAATTTCTCTCTCTTTCACTGTCTTTGTTTCACGGGTTTTGAAAAGTAATTTATTTTTATAATGGGGTTTAGCTGCTTTTCACGGCTGTGTTTATGCCGCTTTACACCCCCTTGACTCACTTACAGAGAGATATCAATACATAGGTTTGAAGATTCTTACTAGTCAGATATATTCTTGTGCGGTGACTAGGGGGTGTTGAGTCCAGTTCACTGAAAAAGCAATAGGTCTTGTCTCTTACATATTGGGTTTATGGAACGGTATCGGAGCTAATTTGAAACCCTTGTTTTATGCATCACCCCACCTCACCTTTCCCGTTCAGCAGCCATAGTGTGTTTTCTAAACGTGTGACTCTGTTCTGTTTTGTAATTCAGTTCAAGTGTAGGCGGTTTTTACATTCCCTCTCTAAGTGATATCTTATGATAAGTGTCTTTTTCTGTGTGCCTTATTTCACTTAGAATCGTCGTACCTAAATCCACTCATCGTGCTGCTACTAGCCTTATGTTGTGGATTTCATGGCTGAGTGATATTCCATTGTACATGAGGACCACAACTTCTTTATCCATTTTTCGCTTTCCTAGGATATTTAAGGTGTAATGAAGTGGGGGTTCTTGTCAACAGAGCAGCCCTAAACTTTGGGGTGCCTGTGTCTTGCTGATTTTTAGTTTTCCCAATTTATACGCCCATGAGTGGAAGTGCCCTATGCTCTCCAAGCTGTGTTTTTTAGATGTTTCAGAACACACCGTACACTTCTCCAGAGTGGCTGTTGGCAATTTACATCCCACCCATCAGCGTAGCAAGGCTCCCATTTCTCCATGGCCGGTCCTGCATTTCTGGTTTGGACACTTTTTTCCGCATGGCCCTTTTGCCCGCTGGGAAGCGAGACTTCTTTGGAGCGCTGATTGGCCTTTCCAGGTTGCTTGGTTGGCCAAAAAGGGCGTATGCGTTTTTTCCTGAATATATTCAGGAAAAAACGCATACGCCCTTTTTGGCCAAGGGCATCATTGTCCACGTTTTTCCGCTTTTCATGTGCTTTCAAGGCGATTCGAATCTACCTCCTGAAATCTGTTTCCTGCAATTCTGCCTTGCTTTCAAAGCCTCTTCGTTGCCTTCCCTTAATATATTTGTGGACGAGAGGTATCATTTAAAACTCTGCAGGTTTGTGAATTGCAGTGGCCCTGAGCTCCATTTTTCAACTCGCTTTTTTGGGAGCTGGCCGCAAAAGCGCAGGATTGCTTCAGGCCCTCTTCTGGTTCTGGGGGGCAGGCTGAGCTTGTGCTTAATTCTTCTTCCTGATGGGAAAATAGAGTGACCTGTGCCTGTCCCAACACCTAGAGCTAGTCTCTCATTGGTTCCCCCTCTTCCCGTTCATCCTCAGGACAAATTGCAACCTGTACGGAACAGGAGGTTAAAGGTGCTGATTCTCCAAGGAGGGAGATGGCTAGTAAATCGGCTGGAATGGCGAACCCGAGCAAAGGAGATGAGAAATGAGGTGCGTTTTAGAAACCTTTCCCGATCACACGGTGTACCATCTTCTGGGTTTCTCATGCCTGTTTTCGACGTAGGAAGATGCCCTTGAACCTGGAGATTTGGGACCCATGGGATGGGTACCATGCAGTATTACTTGAAAGGGTCTGCGTTGGCTCACCCAACCTCAGCGAACCTCTCAGCCCCAAGAGTGTCCACCCTTATGTCTCAATCAGCTGTGGGTCTAGATATGGTCAATCCAGGTTGCATCACAGCCCCTGAACGAATTTTGTAAGAATTTCTCTCTCTTTCACTGTCTTTGTTTCACGGGTTTTGAAAAGTAATTTATTTTTATAATGGGGTTTAGCTGCTTTTCACGGCTGTGTTTATGCCGCTTTACACACCCTTGACTCACTTACAGAGAGATATCAATACATAGGTTTGAAGATTCTTACTAGTCAGATATATTCTTGTGCGGTGAATAGGGGGTGTTGAGTCCAGTTCACTGAAAAAGGAATAGGTCTTGTCTCTTACATATTGGGTTTATGGAACGGTATCGGAGCTAATTTGAAACCCTTGTTTTATGCATCACCCCACCTCACCTTTCCCGTTCAGCAGCCATAGTGTGTTTCCTAAACGTGGGACTCTGTTCTGTTTTGCAATTCAGTTCAAGTGTAGCGGTTTTTACATTCCCACTCTAAGTGATATCTTATGATAAGTGTCTTTTTCTGTGTGACTTATTTCACTTAGAATCTTTGAATCTAAATCCACTCATCGTGCTGCTACTAGCCTTATGACGTTGATTTCATGGCTGAGTGATATTCCATTGTACATGAGGACCACAACTTCTTTATCCATTTTTCTCTTTCCTAGGATATTTAAGGTGTAATGAAGTGGGGGTTCTTGTCCACAGAGCAGCCCTAAACTTTGGGGTGCCTGTGTCTTGCTGATTTTTAGTTTTCCCAATTTATACGCCCATGAGTGGAAGTGCCCTATGCTCTCCAAGCTGTGTTTTTTAGATGTTTCAGAACACACCGTACACTTCTCCAGAGTGGCTGTTGGCAATTTACATCCCACCCATCAGCGTAGCAAGGCTCCCATTTCTCCATGGCCGGTCCTGCATTTCTGGTTTGGACACTTTTTTCCCCATGGCCCTTTTGCCCGCTGGGAAGCGAGACTTCTTTGGAGCGCTGATTGGCCTTTCCAGGTTGCTTGGTTGGCCAAAAAGGGCATATGCGTTTTTTCCTGAATATATTCAGGAAAAAACGCATACGCCCTTTTTGGCCAAGGGCATCATTGTCCACGTTTTGCCGCTTTTCATGTGCTTTCAAGGCGATTCGAATCTACCTCCTGAAATCTGTTTCCTGCAATTCTGCCTTGCTTTCAAAGCCTCTTCGTTGCCTTCCCTTAATATATTTGTGGACGAGAGGTATCATTTAAAATTCTGCAGGTTTGTGAATTGCAGTGCCCCTGAGCTCCATTTTTCAACTCGCTTTTTTGGGAGCTGGCCGCAAAAGCGCAGGATTGCTTCAGGCCCTCTTCTGGTTCTGGGGGGCAGGCTGAGCTTGTGCTTGATTCTTCTTCCTGATGGGAAAATAGAGTGACCTGTGCCTGTCCCAACACCTAGAGCTAGTCTCTCATTGGTTCCCCCTCTTCCCGTTCATCCTCAGGACAAATTGCAACCTGTACGGAACAGGAGGTTAAAGGTGCTGATTCTCCAAGGAGGGAGATGGCTAGTAAATCGGCTGGAATGGCGAACCCGAGCAAAGGAGATGAGAAATGAGGTGCGTTTTAGAAACCTTTCCCGATCACACGGTGTACCATCTTCTGGGTTTCTCATGCCTGTTTTCGACGTAGGAAGATGCCCTTGAACCTGGAGATTTGGGACCCATGGGATGGGTACCATGCAGTATTACTTGAAAGGGTCTGCGTTGGCTCACCCAACCTAACCGAACCTCTCAGCCCCAAGAGTGTCCACCCTTATGTCTCAATCAGCTGTGGGTCTAGATATGGTCAATCCAGGTTGCATCACAGCCCCTGAACGAATTTTGTAAGAATTTCTCTCTCTTTCACTGTCTTTGTTTCACGGGTTTTGAAAAGTAATTTATTTTTATAATGGGGTTTAGCTGCTTTTCACGGCTGTGTTTATGCCGCTTTACACCCCCTTGACTCACTTACAGAGAGATATCAATACATAGGTTTGAAGATTCTTGCTAATCAGATATATTCTTGTGCGGTGACTAGGGGGTATTGAGTCCAGTTCACTGAAAAAGCAATAGGTCTTGTCTCTTACATATTGGGTTTATGGAACGGTATCTGAGCTAATTTGAAACCCTTGTTTTATGCATCACCCCACCTCACCTTTCCCGTTCAGCAGCCATAGTGTGTTTCCTAAACGTGTGACTCTGTTCTGTTTTGCAATTCAGTTCAAGTGTAGCGGTTTTTACATTCCCTCTAGAAGTGATATCTTATGATAAGTGTCTTTTTCTGTGTGACTTATTTCACTTAGAATCGTCGTACCTAAATCCACTCATCGTGCTGCTACTAGCCTTATGACGTGGATTTCATGGCTGAGTGATATTCCATTGTACATGAGGACCACAACTTCTTTATCCATTTTTCTCTTTCCTAGGATATTTAAGGTGTAATGAAGTGGGGGTTCTTGTCCACAGAGCAGCCCTAAACTTTGGGGTGCCTGTGTCTTGCTGATTTTTAGTTTTCCCAATTTATACGCCCATGAGTGGAAGTGCCCTATGCTCTCCAAGCTGTGTTTTTTAGATGTTTCAGAACACACCGTACACTTCTCCAGAGTGGCTGTTGGCAATTTACATCCCACCCATCAGCTTAGCAAGGCTCCCATTTCTCCATGGCCGGTCCTGCATTTCTGGTTTGGACACTTTTTTCCGCATGGCCCTTTTGCCCGCTGGGAAGCGAGACTTCTTTGGAGCGCTGATTGGCCTTTCCAGGTTGCTTGGTTGGCCAAAAAGGGCGTATGCGTTTTTTCCTGAATATATTCAGGAAAAAACGCATACGCCCTTTTTGGCCAAGGGCATCATTGTCCACGTTTTGCCGCTTTTCATGTGCTTTCAAGGCGATTCGAATCTACCTCCTGAAATCTGTTTCCTGCAATTCTGCCTTGCTTTCAAAGCCTCTTCGTTGCCTTCCCTTAGTATATTTGTGGACGAGAGGTATCATTTAAAACTCTGCAGGTTTGTGAATTGCAGTGGCCCTGAGCTCCATTTTTCAACTCGCTTTTTTGGGAGCCGGCCGCAAAAGCGCAGGATTGCTTCAGGCCCTCTTCTGGTTCTGGGGGGCAGGCTGAGCTTGTGCTTAATTCTTCTTCCTGATGGGAAAATAGAGTGACCTGTGCCTGTCCCAACACCTAGAGCTAGTCTCTCATTGGTTCCCCCTCTTCCCGTTCATCCTCAGGACAAATTGCAACCTGTACGGAACAGGAGGTTAAAGGTGCTGATTCTCCAAGGAGGGAGATGGCTAGTAAATCGGCTGGAATGGCGAACCCGAGCAAAGGAGATGAGAAATGAGGTGCGTTTTAGAAACCTTTCCCGATCACACGGTGTACCATCTTCTGGGTTTCTCATGCCTGTTTTCGACGTAGGAAGATGCCCTTGAACCTGGAGATTTGGGACCCATGGGATGGGTACCATGCAGTATTACTTGAAAGGGTCTGCGTTGGCTCACCCAACCTCAGCGAACCTCTCAGCCCCAAGAGTGTCCACCCTTATGTCTCAATCAGCTGTGGGTCTAGATATGGTCAATCCAGGTTGCATCACAGCCCCTGAACGAATTTTGTAAGAATTTCTCTCTCTTTCACTGTCTTTGTTTCACGGGTTTTGAAAAGTAATTTATTTTTATAATGGGGTTTAGCTGCTTTTCACGGCTGTGTTTATGCCGCTTTACACCCCCTTGACTCACTTACAGAGAGATATCAATACATAGGTTTGAAGATTCTTACTAGTCAGATATATTCTTGTGCGGTGAATAGGGGGTGTTGAGTCCAGTTCACTGAAAAAGGAATAGGTCTTGTCTCTTACATATTGGGTTTATGGAACGGTATCGGAGCTAATTTGAAACCCTTGTTTTATGCATCACCCCACCTCACCTTTCCCGTTCAGCAGCCATAGTGTGTTTCCTAAACGTGGGACTCTGTTCTGTTTTGCAATTCAGTTCAAGTGTAGCGGTTTTTACATTCCCACTCTAAGTGATATCTTATGATAAGTATCTTTTTCTGTGTGACTTATTTCACTTAGAATCGTCGAACCTAAATCCACTCATCGTGCTGCTACTAGCCTTATGACGTTGATTTCATGGCTGAGTGATATTCCATTGTACATGAGGACCACAACTTCTTTATCCATTTTTCTCTTTCCTAGGATATTTAAGGTGTAATGAAGTGGGGGTTCTTGTCCACAGAGCAGCCCTAAACTTTGGGGTGCCTGTGTCTTGCTGATTTTTAGTTTTCCCAATTTATACGCCCATGAGTGGAAGTGCCCTATGCTCTCCAAGCTGTGTTTTTTAGATGTTTCAGAACACACCGTACACTTCTCCAGAGTGGCTGTTGGCAATTTACATCCCACCCATCAGCGTAGCAAGGCTCCCATTTCTCCATGGCCGGTCCTGCATTTCTGGTTTGGACACTTTTTTCCCCATGGCCCTTTTGCCCGCTGGGAAGCGAGACTTCTTTGGAGCGCTGATTGGCCTTTCCAGGTTGCTTGGTTGGCCAAAAAGGGCGTATGCGTTTTTTCCTGAATATATTCAGGAAAAAACGCATACGCCCTTTTTGGCCAAGGGCATCATTGTCCACGTTTTGCCGCTTTTCATGTGCTTTCAAGGCGATTCGAATCTACCTCCTGAAATCTGTTTCCTGCAATTCTGCCTTGCTTTCAAAGCCTCTTCGTTGCCTTCCCTTAATATATTTGTGGACGAGAGGTATCATTTAAAACTCTGCAGGTTTGTGAATTGCAGTGCCCCTGAGCTCCATTTTTCAACTCGCTTTTTTGGGAGCTGGCCGCAAAAGCGCAGGATTGCTTCAGGCCCTCTTCTGGTTCTGGGGGGCAGGCTGAGCTTGTGCTTGATTCTTCTTCCTGATGGGAAAATAGAGTGACCTGTGCCTGTCCCAACACCTAGAGCTAGTCTCTCATTGGTTCCCCCTCTTCCCGTTCATCCTCAGGACAAATTGCAACCTGTACGGAACAGGAGGTTAAAGGTGCTGATTCTCCAAGGAGGGAGATGGCTAGTAAATCGGCTGGAATGGTGAACCCGAGCAAAGGAGATGAGAAATGAGGTGCGTTTTAGAAACCTTTCCCGATCACACGGTGTACCATCTTCTGGGTTTCTCATGCCTGTTTTCGACGTAGGAAGATGCCCTTGAACCTGGAGATTTGGGACCCATGGGATGGGTACCATGCAGTATTACTTGAAAGGGTCTGCGTTGGCTCACCCAACCTCACCGAACCTCTCAGCCCCAAGAGTGTCCACCCTTATGTCTCAATCAGCTGTGGGTCTAGATATGGTCAATCCAGGTTGCATCACAGCCCGTGAACGAATTTTGTAAGAATTTCTCTCGCTTTCACTGTCTTTGTTTCACGGGTTTTGAAAAGTAATTTATTTTTATAATGGGGTTTAGCTGCTTTTCACAGCTGTGTTTATGCCGCTTTACACCCCCTTGACTCACTTACAGAGAGATATCAATACATAGGTTTGAAGATTCTTGCTAATCAGATATATTCTTGTGCGGTGACTAGGGGGTATTGAGTCCAGTTCACTGAAAAAGCAATAGGTCTTGTCTCTTACATATTGGGTTTATGGAACGGTATCTGAGCTAATTTGAAACCCTTGTTTTATGCATCACCCCACCTCACCTTTCCCGTTCAGCAGCCATAGTGTGTTTCCTAAACGTGTGACTCTGTTCTGTTTTGCAATTCAGTTCAAGTGTAGCGGTTTTTACATTCCCTCTAGAAGTGATATCTTATGATAAGTGTCTTTTTCTGTGTGACTTATTTCACTTAGAATCGTCGTACCTAAATCCACTCATCGTGCTGCTACTAGCCTTATGACGTGGATTTCATGGCTGAGTGATATTCCATTGTACATGAGGACCACAACTTCTTTATCCATTTTTCTCTTTCCTAGGATATTTAAGGTGTAATGAAGTGGGGGTTCTTGTCCACAGAGCAGCCCTAAACTTTGGGGTGCCTGTGTCTTGCTGATTTTTAGTTTTCCCAATTTATACGCCCATGAGTGGAAGTGCCCTATGCTCTCCAAGCTGTGTTTTTTAGATGTTTCAGAACACACCGTACACTTCTCCAGAGTGGCTGTTGGCAATTTACATCCCACCCATCAGCTTAGCAAGGCTCCCATTTCTCCATGGCCGGTCCTGCATTTCTGGTTTGGACACTTTTTTCCGCATGGCCCTTTTGCCCGCTGGGAAGCGAGACTTCTTTGGAGCGCTGATTGGCCTTTCCAGGTTGCTTGGTTGGCCAAAAAGGGCGTATGCGTTTTTTCCTGAATATATTCAGGAAAAAACGCATACGCCCTTTTTGGCCAAGGGCATCATTGTCCACGTTTTGCCGCTTTTCATGTGCTTTCAAGGCGATTCGAATCTACCTCCTGAAATCTGTTTCCTGCAATTCTGCCTTGCTTTCAAAGCCTCTTCGTTGCCTTCCCTTAGTATATTTGTGGACGAGAGGTATCATTTAAAACTCTGCAGGTTTGTGAATTGCAGTGGCCCTGAGCTCCATTTTTCAACTCGCTTTTTTGGGAGCCGGCCGCAAAAGCGCAGGATTGCTTCAGGCCCTCTTCTGGTTCTGGGGGGCAGGCTGAGCTTGTGCTTAATTCTTCTTCCTGATGGGAAAATAGAGTGACCTGTGCCTGTCCCAACACCTAGAGCTAGTCTCTCATTGGTTCCCCCTCTTCCCGTTCATCCTCAGGACAAATTGCAACCTGTACGGAACAGGAGGTTAAAGGTGCTGATTCTCCAAGGAGGGAGATGGCTAGTAAATCGGCTGGAATGGCGAACCCGAGCAAAGGAGATGAGAAATGAGGTGCGTTTTAGAAACCTTTCCCGATCACACGGTGTACCATCTTCTGGGTTTCTCATGCCTGTTTTCGACGTAGGAAGATGCCCTTGAACCTGGAGATTTGGGACCCATGGGATGGGTACCATGCAGTATTACTTGAAAGGGTCTGCGTTGGCTCACCCAACCTCAGCGAACCTCTCAGCCCCAAGAGTGTCCACCCTTATGTCTCAATCAGCTGTGGGTCTAGATATGGTCAATCCAGGTTGCATCACAGCCCCTGAACGAATTTTGTAAGAATTTCTCTCTCTTTCACTGTCTTTGTTTCACGGGTTTTGAAAAGTAATTTATTTTTATAATGGGGTTTAGCTGCTTTTCACGGCTGTGTTTATGCCGCTTTACACCCCCTTGACTCACTTACAGAGAGATATCAATACATAGGTTTGAAGATTCTTACTAGTCAGATATATTCTTGTGCGGTGAATAGGGGGTGTTGAGTCCAGTTCACTGAAAAAGGAATAGGTCTTGTCTCTTACATATTGGGTTTATGGAACGGTATCGGAGCTAATTTGAAACCCTTGTTTTATGCATCACCCCACCTCACCTTTCCCGTTCAGCAGCCATAGTGTGTTTCCTAAACGTGGGACTCTGTTCTGTTTTGCAATTCAGTTCAAGTGTAGCGGTTTTTACATTCCCACTCTAAGTGATATCTTATGATAAGTATCTTTTTCTGTGTGACTTATTTCACTTAGAATCGTCGAACCTAAATCCACTCATCGTGCTGCTACTAGCCTTATGACGTTGATTTCATGGCTGAGTGATATTCCATTGTACATGAGGACCACAACTTCTTTATCCATTTTTCTCTTTCCTAGGATATTTAAGGTGTAATGAAGTGGGGGTTCTTGTCCACAGAGCAGCCCTAAACTTTGGGGTGCCTGTGTCTTGCTGATTTTTAGTTTTCCCAATTTATACGCCCATGAGTGGAAGTGCCCTATGCTCTCCAAGCTGTGTTTTTTAGATGTTTCAGAACACACCGTACACTTCTCCAGAGTGGCTGTTGGCAATTTACATCCCACCCATCAGCGTAGCAAGGCTCCCATTTCTCCATGGCCGGTCCTGCATTTCTGGTTTGGACACTTTTTTCCCCATGGCCCTTTTGCCCGCTGGGAAGCGAGACTTCTTTGGAGCGCTGATTGGCCTTTCCAGGTTGCTTGGTTGGCCAAAAAGGGCGTATGCGTTTTTTCCTGAATATATTCAGGAAAAAACGCATACGCCCTTTTTGGCCAAGGGCATCATTGTCCACGTTTTGCCGCTTTTCATGTGCTTTCAAGGCGATTCGAATCTACCTCCTGAAATCTGTTTCCTGCAATTCTGCCTTGCTTTCAAAGCCTCTTCGTTGCCTTCCCTTAATATATTTGTGGACGAGAGGTATCATTTAAAACTCTGCAGGTTTGTGAATTGCAGTGCCCCTGAGCTCCATTTTTCAACTCGCTTTTTTGGGAGCTGGCCGCAAAAGCGCAGGATTGCTTCAGGCCCTCTTCTGGTTCTGGGGGGCAGGCTGAGCTTGTGCTTGATTCTTCTTCCTGATGGGAAAATAGAGTGACCTGTGCCTGTCCCAACACCTAGAGCTAGTCTCTCATTGGTTCCCCCTCTTCCCGTTCATCCTCAGGACAAATTGCAACCTGTACGGAACAGGAGGTTAAAGGTGCTGATTCTCCAAGGAGGGAGATGGCTAGTAAATCGGCTGGAATGGTGAACCCGAGCAAAGGAGATGAGAAATGAGGTGCGTTTTAGAAACCTTTCCCGATCACACGGTGTACCATCTTCTGGGTTTCTCATGCCTGTTTTCGACGTAGGAAGATGCCCTTGAACCTGGAGATTTGGGACCCATGGGATGGGTACCATGCAGTATTACTTGAAAGGGTCTGCGTTGGCTCACCCAACCTCACCGAACCTCTCAGCCCCAAGAGTGTCCACCCTTATGTCTCAATCAGCTGTGGGTCTAGATATGGTCAATCCAGGTTGCATCACAGCCCGTGAACGAATTTTGTAAGAATTTCTCTCGCTTTCACTGTCTTTGTTTCACGGGTTTTGAAAAGTAATTTATTTTTATAATGGGGTTTAGCTGCTTTTCACAGCTGTGTTTATGCCGCTTTACACCCCCTTGACTCACTTACAGAGAGATATCAATACATAGGTTTGAAGATTCTTACTAGTCAGATATATTCTTGTGCGGTGAATAGGGGGTGTTGAGTCCAGTTCACTGAAAAAGGAATAGGTCTTGTCTCTTACATATTGGGATTATGGAACGGTATCGGAGCTAATTTGAAACCCTTGTTTTATGCATCACCCCACCTCACCTTTCCCGTTCAGCAGCCATAGTGTGTTTCCTAAACGTGTGACTCTGTTCTGTTTTGCAATTCAGTTCAAGTGTAGCGGTTTTTACATTCCCTCTCTAAGTGATATCTTATGATAAGTGTCTTTTTCTGTGTGACTTATTTCACTTAGAATCGTCGTACCTAAATCCACTCATCGTGCTGCTACTAGCCTTATGACGTTGATTTCATGGCTGAGTGATATTCCATTGTACATGAGGACCACAACTTCTTTATCCATTTTTCTCTTTCCTAGGATATTTAAGGTGTAATGAAGTGGGGGTTCTTGTCAACAGAGCAGCCCTAAACTTTGGGGTGCCTGTGTCTTGCTGATTTTTAGTTTTCCCAATTTATACACCCATGAGTGGAAGTGCCCTATGCTCTCCAAGCTGTGTTTTTAGATGTTTCAGAACACACCGTACACTTCTCCGGAGTGCCTGTTGGCAATTTACATCCCACCCATCAGCGTAGCAATGCTCCCATTTCTCCATGGCCGGTCCTGCATTTCTGGTTTGGACACTTTTTTCCGCATGGCCCTTTTGCCCGCTGGGAAGCGAGACTTCTTTGGAGCGCTGATTGGCCTTTCCAGGTTGCTTGGTTGGCCAAAAAGGGCGTATGCGTTTTTTCCTGAATATATTCAGGAAAAAACGCATACGCCCTTTTTGGCCAAGGGCATCATTGTCCACGTTTTGCCGCTTTTCATGTGCTTTCAAGGCGATTCGAATCTACCTCCTGAAATCTGTTTCCTGCAATTCTGCCTTGCTTTCAAAGCCTCTTCGTTGCCTTCCCTTAATATATTTGTGGACGAGAGGTATCATTTAAAACTCTGCAGGTTTGTGAATTGCAGTGCCCCTGAGCTCCATTTTTCAACTCGCTTTTTTGGGAGCTGGCCGCAAAAGCGCAGGATTGCTTCAGGCCCTCTTCTGGTTCTGGGGGGCAGGCTGAGCTTGTGCTTGATTCTTCTTCCTGATGGGAAAATAGAGTGACCTGTGCCTGTCCCAACACCTAGAGCTAGTCTCTCATTGGTTGCCCCTCTTCCCGTTCATCCTCAGGGCAAATTGCAACCTGTACGGAACAGGAGGTTAAAGGTGCTGATTCTCCAAGGAGGGAGATGGCTAGTAAATCGGCTGGAATGGCGAACCCGAGCAAAGGAGATGAGAAATGAGGTGCGTTTTAGAAACCTTTCCCGATCACACGGTGTACCATCTTCTGGGTTTCTCATGCCTGTTTTCGACGTAGGAAGATGCCCTTGAACCTGGAGATTTGGGACCCATGGGATGGGTACCATGCAGTATTACTTGAAAGGGTCTGCGTTGGCTCACCCAACCTCACCGAACCTCTCAGCCCCAAGAGTGTCCACCCTTATGTCTCATTCAGCTGTGGGTCTAGATATGGTCAATCCAGGTTGCATCACAGCCCCTGAACGAATTTTGTAAGAATTTCTCTCTCTTTCACTGTCTTTGTTTCACGGGTTTTGAAAAGTAATTTATTTTTATAATGGGGTTTAGCTGCTTTTCACGGCTGTGTTTATGCCGCTTTACACCCCCTTGACTCACTTACAGAGAGATATCAATACATAGGTTTGAAGATTCTTACTAGTCAGATATATTCTTGTGCGGTGACTAGGGGGTGTTGAGTCCAGTTCACTGAAAAAGCAATAGGTCTTGTCTCTTACATATTGGGTTTATGGAACGGTATCTGAGCTAATTTGAAACCCTTGTTTTATGCATCACCCCACCTCACCTTTCCCGTTCAGCAGCCATAGTGTGTTTCCTAAACGTGTGACTCTGTTCTGTTTTGCAATTCAGTTCAAGTGTAGCGGTTTTTACATTCCCTCTAGAAGTGATATCTTATGATAAGTGTCTTTTTCTGTGTGACTTATTTCACTTAGAATCGTCGTACCTAAATCCACTCATCGTGCTGCTACTAGCCTTATGACGTGGATTTCATGGCTGAGTGATATTCCATTGTACATGAGGACCACAACTTCTTTATCCATTTTTCTCTTTCCTAGGATATTTAAGGTGTAATGAAGTGGGGGTTCTTGTCCACAGAGCAGCCCTAAACTTTGGGGTGCCTGTGTCTTGCTGATTTTTAGTTTTCCCAATTTATACGCCCATGAGTGGAAGTGCCCTATGCTCTCCAAGCTGTGTTTTTTAGATGTTTCAGAACACACCGTACACTTCTCCAGAGTGGCTGTTGGCAATTTACATCCCACCCATCAGCGTAGCAAGGCTCCCATTTCTCCATGGCCGGTCCTGCATTTCTGGTTTGGACACTTTTTTCCCCATGGCCCTTTTGCCCGCTGGGAAGCGAGACTTCTTTGGAGCGCTGATTGGCCTTTCCAGGTTGCTTGGTTGGCCAAAAAGGGCGTATGCGTTTTTTCCTGAATATATTCAGGAAAAAACGCATACGCCCTTTTTGGCCAAGGGCATCATTGTCCACGTTTTGCCGCTTTTCATGTGCTTTCAAGGCGATTCGAATCTACCTCCTGAAATCTGTTTCCTGCAATTCTGCCTTGCTTTCAAAGCCTCTTCGTTGCCTTCCCTTAATATATTTGTGGACGAGAGGTATCATTTAAAACTCTGCAGGTTTGTGAATTGCAGTGCCCCTGAGCTCCATTTTTCAACTCGCTTTTTTGGGAGCTGGCCGCAAAAGCGCAGGATTGCTTCAGGCCCTCTTCTGGTTCTGGGGGGCAGGCTGAGCTTGTGCTTAATTCTTCTTCCTGATGGGAAAATAGAGTGACCTGTGCCTGTCCCAACACCTAGAGCTAGTCTCTCATTGGTTCCCCCTCTTCCCGTTCATCCTCAGGACAAATTGCAACCTGTACGGAACAGGAGGTTAAAGGTGCTGATTCTCCAAGGAGGGAGATGGCTAGTAAATCGGCTGGAATGGCGAACCCGAGCAAAGGAGATGAGAAATGAGGTGCGTTTTAGAAACCTTTCCCGATCACACGGTGTACCATCTTCTGGGTTTCTCATGCCTGTTTTCGACGTAGGAAGATGCCCTTGAACCTGGAGATTTGGGACCCATGGGATGGGTACCATGCAGTATTACTTGAAAGGGTCTGCGTTGGCTCACCCAACCTCACCGAACCTCTCAGCCCCAAGAGTGTCCACCCTTATGTCTCAATCAGCTGTGGGTCTAGATATGGTCAATCCAGGTTGCATCACAGCCCGTGAACGAATTTTGTAAGAATTTCTCTCGCTTTCACTGTCTTTGTTTCACGGGTTTTGAAAAGTAATTTATTTTTATAATGGGGTTTAGCTGCTTTTCACAGCTGTGTTTATGCCGCTTTACACCCCCTTGACTCACTTACAGAGAGATATCAATACATAGGTTTGAAGATTCTTACTAGTCAGATATATTCTTGTGCGGTGAATAGGGGGTGTTGAGTCCAGTTCACTGAAAAAGGAATAGGTCTTGTCTCTTACATATTGGGATTATGGAACGGTATCGGAGCTAATTTGAAACCCTTGTTTTATGCATCACCCCACCTCACCTTTCCCGTTCAGCAGCCATAGTGTGTTTCCTAAACGTGTGACTCTGTTCTGTTTTGCAATTCAGTTCAAGTGTAGCGGTTTTTACATTCCCTCTCTAAGTGATATCTTATGATAAGTGTCTTTTTCTGTGTGACTTATTTCACTTAGAATCGTCGTACCTAAATCCACTCATCGTGCTGCTACTAGCCTTATGACGTGGATTTCATGGCTGAGTGATATTCCATTGTACATGAGGACCACAACTTCTTTATCCATTTTTCTCTTTCCTAGGATATTTAAGGTGTAATGAAGTGGGGGTTCTTGTCAACAGAGCAGCCCTAAACTTTGGGGTGCCTGTGTCTTGCTGATTTTTAGTTTTCCCAATTTATACGCCCATGAGTGGAAGTGCCCTATGCTCTCCAAGCTGTGTTTTTAGATGTTTCAAAACACACCGTACACTTCTCCGGAGTGCCTGTTGGCAATTTACATCCCACCCATCAGCGTAGCAATGCTCCCATTTCTCCATGGCCGGTCCTGCATTTCTGGTTTGGACACTTTTTTCCGCATGGCCCTTTTGCCCGCTGGGAAGCGAGACTTCTTTGGAGCGCTGATTGGCCTTTCCAGGTTGCTTGGTTGGCCAAAAAGGGCGTATGCGTTTTTTCCTGAATATATTCAGGAAAAAACGCATACGCCCTTTTTGGCCAAGGGCATCATTGTCCACGTTTTGCCGCTTTTCATGTGCTTTCAAGGCGATTCGAATCTACCTCCTGAAATCTGTTTCCTGCAATACTGCCTTGCTTTCAAAGCCTCTTCGTTGCCTTCCCTTAATATATTTGTGGACGAGAGGTATCATTTAAAACTCTGCAGGTTTGTGAATTGCAGTGCCCCTGAGCTCCATTTTTCAACTCGCTTTTTTGGGAGCTGGCCGCAAAAGCGCAGGATTGCTTCAGGCCCTCTTCTGGTTCTGGGGGGCAGGCTGAGCTTGTGCTTGATTCTTCTTCCTGATGGGAAAATAGAGTGACCTGTGCCTGTCCCAACACCTAGAGCTAGTCTCTCATTGGTTCCCCCTCTTCCCGTTCATCCTCAGGACAAATTGCAACCTGTACGGAACAGGAGGTTAAAGGTGCTGATTCTCCAAGGAGGGAGATGGCTAGTAAATCGGCTGGAATGGCGAACCCGAGCAAAGGAGATGAGAAATGAGGTGCGTTTTAGAAACCTTTCCCGATCACACGGTGTACCATCTTCTGGGTTTCTCATGCCTGTTTTCGACGTAGGAAGATGCCCTTGAACCTGGAGATTTGGGACCCATGGGATGGGTACCATGCAGTATTACTTGAAAGGGTCTGCGTTGGCTCACCCAACCTCACCGAACCTCTCAGCCCCAAGAGTGTCCACCCTTATGTCTCATTCAGCTGTGGGTCTAGATATGGTCAATCCAGGTTGCATCACAGCCCCTGAACGAATTTTGTAAGAATTTCTCTCTCTTTCACTGTCTTTGTTTCACGGGTTTTGAAAAGTAATTTATTTTTATAATGGGGTTTAGCTGCTTTTCACGGCTGTGTTTATGCCGCTTTACACCCCCTTGACTCACTTACAGAGAGATATCAATACATAGGTTTGAAGATTCTTACTAGTCAGATATATTCTTGTGCGGTGACTAGGGGGTGTTGAGTCCAGTTCACTGAAAAAGCAATAGGTCTTGTCTCTTACATATTGGGTTTATGGAACGGTATCTGAGCTAATTTGAAACCCTTGTTTTATGCATCACCCCACCTCACCTTTCCCGTTCAGCAGCCATAGTGTGTTTCCTAAACGTGTGACTCTGTTCTGTTTTGCAATTCAGTTCAAGTGTAGCGGTTTTTACATTCCCTCTAGAAGTGATATCTTATGATAAGTGTCTTTTTCTGTGTGACTTATTTCACTTAGAATCGTCGTACCTAAATCCACTCATCGTGCTGCTACTAGCCTTATGACGTGGATTTCATGGCTGAGTGATATTCCATTGTACATGAGGACCACAACTTCTTTATCCATTTTTCTCTTTCCTAGGATATTTAAGGTGTAATGAAGTGGGGGTTCTTGTCCACAGAGCAGCCCTAAACTTTGGGGTGCCTGTGTCTTGCTGATTTTTAGTTTTCCCAATTTATACGCCCATGAGTGGAAGTGCCCTATGCTCTCCAAGCTGTGTTTTTTAGATGTTTCAGAACACACCGTACACTTCTCCAGAGTGGCTGTTGGCAATTTACATCCCACCCATCAGCTTAGCAAGGCTCCCATTTCTCCATGGCCGGTCCTGCATTTCTGGTTTGGACACTTTTTTCCGCATGGCCCTTTTGCCCGCTGGGAAGCTAGACTTCTTTGGAGCGCTGATTGGCCTTTCCAGGTTGCTTGGTTGGCCAAAAAGGGCGTATGCGTTTTTTCCTGAATATATTCAGGAAAAAACGCATACGCCCTTTTTGGCCAAGGGCATCATTGTCCACGTTTTGCCGCTTTTCATGTGCTTTCAAGGCGATTCGAATCTACCTCCTGAAATCTGTTTCCTGCAATTCTGCCTTGCTTTCAAAGCCTCTTCGTTGCCTTCCCTTAGTATATTTGTGGACGAGAGGTATCATTTAAAACTCTGCAGGTTTGTGAATTGCAGTGCCCCTGAGCTCCATTTTTCAACTCGCTTTTTTGGGAGCCGGCCGCAAAAGCGCAGGATTGCTTCAGGCCCTCTTCTGGTTCTGGGGGGCAGGCTGAGCTTGTGCTTAATTCTTCTTCCTGATGGGAAAATAGAGTGACCTGTGCCTGTCCCAACACCTAGAGCTAGTCTCTCATTGGTTCCCCCTCTTCCCCTTCATCCTCAGGACAAATTGCAACCTGTACGGAACAGGAGGTTAAAGGTGCTGATTCTCCAAGGAGGGAGATGGCTAGTAAATCGGCTGGAATGGCGAACCCGAGCAAAGGAGATGAGAAATGAGGTGCGTTTTAGAAACCTTTCCCGATCACACGGTGTACCATCTTCTGGGTTTCTCATGCCTGTTTTCGACGTAGGAAGATGCCCTTGAACCTGGAGATTTGGGACCCATGGGATGGGTACCATGCAGTATTACTTGAAAGGGTCTGCGTTGGCTCACCCAACCTCACCGAACCTCTCAGCCCCAAGAGTGTCCACCCTTATGTCTCAATCAGCTGTGGGTCTAGATATGGTCAATCCAGGTTGCATCACAGCCCCTGAACGAATTTTGTAAGAATTTCTCTCTCTTTCACTGTTTTGTTTCACGGGTTTTGAAAAGTAATTTATTTTTATATTGGGGTTTAGCTGCTTTTCACGGCTGTGTTTATGCCGCTTTACACCCCCTTGACTCACTTACGGAGAGATATCAATACATAGGTTTGAAGATTCTTACTAGTCAGATATATTCTTGTGCGGTGAATAGGGGGTGTTGAGTCCAGTTCACTGAAAAAGGAATAGGTCTTGTCTCTTACATATTGGGTTTATGGAACGGTATCGGAGCTAATTTGAAACCCTTGTTTTATGCATCACCCCACCTCACCTTTCCCGTTCAGCAGCCATAGTGTGTTTCCTAAACGTGTGACTCTGTTCTGTTTTGCAATTCAGTTCAAGTGTAGCGGTTTTAACATTCCCTCTCTAAGTGATATCTTATGATAAGTGTCTTTTCTGTGTGACTTATTTCACTTAGAATCGTCGTACCTAAATCCACTCATCGTGCTGCTACTAGCCTTATGACGTGGATTTCATGGCTGAGTGATATTCCATTGTACATGAGGACCACAACTTCTTTATCCATTTTTCTCTTTCCTAGGATATTTCAGGTGTAATGAAGTGGGGGTTCTTGTCCACAGAGCAGCCCTAAACTTTGGGGTGCCTGTGTCTTGCTGATTTTTAGTTTTCCCAATTTATACGCCCATGAGTGGAAGTGCCCTATGCTCTCCAAGCTGTGTTTTTTAGATGTTTCAGAACACACCGTACACTTCTCCAGAGTGGCTGTTGGCAATTTACATCCCACCCATCAGCTTAGCAAGGCTCCCATTTCTCCATGGCCGGTCCTGCATTTCTGGTTTGGACACTTTTTTCCGCATGGCCCTTTTGCCCGCTGGGAAGCGAGACTTCTTTGGAGCGCTGATTGGCCTTTCCAGGTTGCTTGGTTGGCCAAAAAGGGCGTATGCGTTTTTTCCTGAATATATTCAGGAAAAAACGCATACGCCCTTTTTGGCCAAGGGCATCATTGTCCACGTTTTGCCGCTTTTCATGTGCTTTCAAGGCGATTCGAATCTACCTCCTGAAATCTGTTTCCTGCAATTCTGCCTTGCTTTCAAAGCCTCTTCGTTGCCTTCCCTTAATATATTTGTGGACGAGAGGTATCATTTAAAACTCTGCAGGTTTGTGAATTGCAGTGCCCCTGAGCTCCATTTTTCAACTCGCTTTTTTGGGAGCTGGCCGCAAAAGCGCAGGATTGCTTCAGGCCCTCTTCTGGTTCTGGGGGGCAGGCTGAGCTTGTGCTTGATTCTTCTTCCTGATGGGAAAATAGAGTGACCTGTGCCTGTCCCAACACCTAGAGCTAGTCTCTCATTGGTTCCCCCTCTTCCCGTTCATCCTCAGGACAAATTGCAACCTGTACGGAACAGGAGGTTAAAGGTGCTGATTCTCCAAGGAGGGAGATGGCTAGTAAATCGGCTGGAATGGCGAACCCGAGCAAAGGAGATGAGAAATGAGGTGCGTTTTAGAAACCTTTCCCGATCACACGGTGTACCATCTTCTGGGTTTCTCATGCCTGTTTTCGACGTAGGAAGATGCCCTTGAACCTGGAGATTTGGGACCCATGGGATGGGTACCATGCAGTATTACTTGAAAGGGTCTGCGTTGGCTCACCCAACCTCACCGAACCTCTCAGCCCCAAGAGTGTCCACCCTTATGTCTCATTCAGCTGTGGGTCTAGATATGGTCAATCCAGGTTGCATCACAGCCCCTGAACGAATTTTGTAAGAATTTCTCTCTCTTTCACTGTCTTTGTTTCACGGGTTTTGAAAAGTAATTTATTTTTATAATGGGGTTTAGCTGCTTTTCACGGCTGTGTTTATGCCGCTTTACACCCCCTTGACTCACTTACAGAGAGATATCAATACATAGGTTTGAAGATTCTTACTAGTCAGATATATTCTTGTGCGGTGACTAGGGGGTGTTGAGTCCAGTTCACTGAAAAAGCAATAGGTCTTGTCTCTTACATATTGGGTTTATGGAACGGTATCTGAGCTAATTTGAAACCCTTGTTTTATGCATCACCCCACCTCACCTTTCCCGTTCAGCAGCCATAGTGTGTTTCCTAAACGTGTGACTCTGTTGTGTTTTGCAATTCAGTTCAAGTGTAGCGGTTTTTACATTCCCTCTAGAAGTGATATCTTATGATAAGTGTCTTTTTCTGTGTGACTTATTTCACTTAGAATCGTCGTACCTAAATCCACTCATCGTGCTGCTACTAGCCTTATGACGTGGATTTCATGGCTGAGTGATATTCCATTGTACATGAGGACCACAACTTCTTTATCCATTTTTCTCTTTCCTAGGATATTTAAGGTGTAATGAAGTGGGGGTTCTTGTCCACAGAGCAGCCCTAAACTTTGGGGTGCCTGTGTCTTGCTGATTTTTAGTTTTCCCAATTTATACGCCCATGAGTGGAAGTGCCCTATGCTCTCCAAGCTGTGTTTTTTAGATGTTTCAGAACACACCGTACACTTCTCCAGAGTGGCTGTTGGCAATTTACATCCCACCCATCAGCGTAGCAAGGCTCCCATTTCTCCATGGCCGGTCCTGCATTTCTGGTTTGGACACTTTTTTCCGCATGGCCCTTTTGCCCGCTGGGAAGCTAGACTTCTTTGGAGCGCTGATTGGCCTTTCCAGGTTGCTTGGTTGGCCAAAAAGGGCGTATGCGTTTTTTCCTGAATATATTCAGGAAAAAACGCATACGCCCTTTTTGGCCAAGGGCATCATTGTCCACGTTTTGCCGCTTTTCATGTGCTTTCAAGGCGATTCGAATCTACCTCCTGAAATCTGTTTCCTGCAATTCTGCCTTGCTTTCAAAGCCTCTTCGTTGCCTTCCCTTAGTATATTTGTGGACGAGAGGTATCATTTAAAACTGTGCAGGTTTGTGAATTGCAGTGCCCCTGAGCTCCATTTTTCAACTCGCTTTTTTGGGAGCTGGCCGCAAAAGCGCAGGATTGCTTCAGGCCCTCTTCTGGTTCTGGGGGGCAGGCTGAGCTTGTGCTTAATTCTTCTTCCTGATGGGAAAATAGAGTGACCTGTGCCTGTCCCAACACCTAGAGCTAGTCTCTCATTGGTTCCCCCTCTTCCCGTTCATCCTCAGGACAAATTGCAACCTGTACGGAACAGGAGGTTAAAGGTGCTGATTCTCCAAGGAGGGAGATGGCTAGTAAATCGGCTGGAATGGCGAACCCGAGCAAAGGAGATGAGAAATGAGGTGCGTTTTAGAAACCTTTCCCGATCACACGGTGTACCATCTTCTGGGTTTCTCATGCCTGTTTTCGACGTAGGAAGATGCCCTTGAACCTGGAGATTTGGGACCCATGGGATGGGTACCATGCAGTATTACTTGAAAGGGTCTGCGTTGGCTCACCCAACCTCACCGAACCTCTCAGCCCCAAGAGTGTCCACCCTTATGTCTCAATCAGCTGTGGGTCTAGATATGGTCAATCCAGGTTGCATCACAGCCCCTGAACGAATTTTGTAAGAATTTCTCTCTCTTTCACTGTCTTTGTTTCACGGGTTTTGAAAAGTAATTTATTTTTATATTGGGGTTTAGCTGCTTTTCACGGCTGTGTTTATGCCGCTTTACACCCCCTTGACTCACTTACGGAGAGATATCAATACATAGGTTTGAAGATTCTTACTAGTCAGATATATTCTTGTGCGGTGAATAGGGGGTGTTGAGTCCAGTTCACTGAAAAAGGAATAGGTCTTGTCTCTTACATATTGGGTTTATGGAACGGTATCGGAGCTAATTTGAAACCCTTGTTTTATGCATCACCCCACCTCACCTTTCCCGTTCAGCAGCCATAGTGTGTTTCCTAAACGTGTGACTCTGTTCTGTTTTGCAATTCAGTTCAAGTGTAGCGGTTTTTACATTCCCTCTCTAAGTGATATCTTATGATAAGTGTCTTTTCTGTGTGACTTATTTCACTTAGAATCGTCGTACCTAAATCCACTCATCGTGCTGCTACTAGCCTTATGACGTGGATTTCATGGCTGAGTGATATTCCATTGTACATGAGGACCACAACTTCTTTATCCATTTTTCTCTTTCCTAGGATATTTCAGGTGTAATGAAGTGGGGGTTCTTGTCCACAGAGCAGCCCTAAACTTTGGGGTGCCTGTGTCTTGCTGATTTTTAGTTTTCCCAATTTATACGCCCATGAGTGGAAGTGCCCTATGCTCTCCAAGCTGTGATTTTAGATGTTTCAGAACACACCGTACACTTCTCCAGAGTGGCTGTTGGCAATTTACATCCCACCCATCAGCTTAGCAAGGCTCCCATTTCTCCATGGCCGGTCCTGCATTTCTGGTTTGGACACTTTTTTCCGCATGGCCCTTTTGCCCGCTGGGAAGCTAGACTTCTTTGGAGCGCTGATTGGCCTTTCCAGGTTGCTTGGTTGGCCAAAAAGGGCGTATGCGTTTTTTCCTGAATATATTCAGGAAAAAACGCATACGCCCTTTTTGGCCAAGGGCATCATTGTCCACGTTTTGCCGCTTTTCATGTGCTTTCAAGGCGATTCGAATCTACCTCCTGAAATCTGTTTCCTGCAATTCTGCCTTGCTTTCAAAGCCTCTTCGTTGCCTTCCCTTAGTATATTTGTGGACGAGAGGTATCATTTAAAACTGTGCAGGTTTGTGAATTGCAGTGCCCCTGAGCTCCATTTTTCAACTCGCTTTTTTGGGAGCTGGCCGCAAAAGCGCAGGATTGCTTCAGGCCCTCTTCTGGTTCTGGGGGGCAGGCTGAGCTTGTGCTTAATTCTTCTTCCTGATGGGAAAATAGAGTGACCTGTGCCTGTCCCAACACCTAGAGCTAGTCTCTCATTGGTTCCCCCTCTTCCCGTTCATCCTCAGGACAAATTGCAACCTGTACGGAACAGGAGGTTAAAGGTGCTGATTCTCCAAGGAGGGAGATGGCTAGTAAATCGGCTGGAATGGCGAACCCGAGCAAAGGAGATGAGAAATGAGGTGCGTTTTAGAAACCTTTCCCGATCACACGGTGTACCATCTTCTGGGTTTCTCATGCCTGTTTTCGACGTAGGAAGATGCCCTTGAACCTGGAGATTTGGGACCCATGGGATGGGTACCATGCAGTATTACTTGAAAGGGTCTGCGTTGGCTCACCCAACCTCACCGAACCTCTCAGCCCCAAGAGTGTCCACCCTTATGTCTCAATCAGCTGTGGGTCTAGATATGGTCAATCCAGGTTGCATCACAGCCCCTGAACGAATTTTGTAAGAATTTCTCTCTCTTTCACTGTCTTTGTTTCACGGGTTTTGAAAAGTAATTTATTTTTATATTGGGGTTTAGCTGCTTTTCACGGCTGTGTTTATGCCGCTTTACACCCCCTTGACTCACTTACGGAGAGATATCAATACATAGGTTTGAAGATTCTTACTAGTCAGATATATTCTTGTGCGGTGAATAGGGGGTGTTGAGTCCAGTTCACTGAAAAAGGAATAGGTCTTGTCTCTTACATATTGGGTTTATGGAACGGTATCGGAGCTAATTTGAAACCCTTGTTTTATGCATCACCCCACCTCACCTTTCCCGTTCAGCAGCCATAGTGTGTTTCCTAAACGTGTGACTCTGTTCTGTTTTGCAATTCAGTTCAAGTGTAGCGGTTTTTACATTCCCTCTCTAAGTGATATCTTATGATAAGTGTCTTTTCTGTGTGACTTATTTCACTTAGAATCGTCGTACCTAAATCCACTCATCGTGCTGCTACTAGCCTTATGACGTGGATTTCATGGCTGAGTGATATTCCATTGTACATGAGGACCACAACTTCTTTATCCATTTTTCTCTTTCCTAGGATATTTCAGGTGTAATGAAGTGGGGGTTCTTGTCAACAGAGCAGCCCTAAACTTTGGGGTGCCTGTGTCTTGCTGATTTTTAGTTTTCCCAATTTATACGCCCATGAGTGGAAGTGCCCTATGCTCTCCAAGCTGTGTTTTTTAGATGTTTCAGAACACACCGTACACTTCTCCAGAGTGGCTGTTGGCAATTTACATCCCACCCATCAGCGTAGCAAGGCTCCCATTTCTCCATGGCCGGTCCTGCATTTCTGGTTTGGACACTTTTTTCCGCATGGCCCTTTTGCCCGCTGGGAAGCGAGACTTCTTTGGAGCGCTGATTGGCCTTTCCAGGTTGCTTGGTTGGCCAAAAAGGGCGTATGCGTTTTTTCCTGAATATATTCAGGAAAAAACGCATACGCCCTTTTTGGCCAAGGGCATCATTGTCCACGTTTTGCCGCTTTTCATGTGCTTTCAAGGCGATTCGAATCTACCTCCTGAAATCTGTTTCCTGCAATTCTGCCTTGCTTTCAAAGCGTCTTCGTTGCCTTCCCTTAATATATTTGTGGACGAGAGGTATCATTTAAAACTCTGCAGGTTTGTGAATTGCAGTGCCCCTGAGCTCCATTTTTCAACTCGCTTTTTTGGGAGCTGGCCGCAAAAGCGCAGGATTGCTTCAGGCCCTCTTCTGGTTCTGGGGGGCAGGCTGAGCTTGTGCTTAATTCTTCTTCCTGATGGGAAAATAGAGTGACCTGTGCCTGTCCCAACACCTAGAGCTAGTCTCTCATTGGTTCCCCCTCTTCCCCTTCATCCTCAGGACAAATTGCAACCTGTACGGAACAGGAGGTTAAAGGTGCTGATTCTCCAAGGAGGGAGATGGCTAGTAAATCGGCTGGAATGGCGAACCCGAGCAAAGGAGATGAGAAATGAGGTGCGTTTTAGAAACCTTTCCCGATCACACGGTGTACCATCTTCTGGGTTTCTCATGCCTGTTTTCGACGTAGGAAGATGCCCTTGAACCTGGAGATTTGGGACCCATGGGATGGGTACCATGCAGTATTACTTGAAAGGGTCTGCGTTGGCTCACCCAACCTCACCGAACCTCTCAGCCCCAAGAGTGTCCACCCTTATGTCTCAATCAGCTGTGGGTCTAGATATGGTCAATCCAGGTTGCATCACAGCCCCTGAACGAATTTTGTAAGAATTTCTCTCTCTTTCACTGTCTTTGTTTCACGGGTTTTGAAAAGTAATTTATTTTTATAATGGGGTTTAGCTGCTTTTCACGGCTGTGTTTATGCCGCTTTACACCCCCTTGACTCACTTACGGAGAGATATCAATACATAGGTTTGAAGATTCTTCCTAGTCAGATATATTCTTGTGCGGTGAATAGGGGGTGTTGAGTCCAGTTCACTGAAAAAGGAATAGGTCTTGTCTCTTACATATTGGGTTTATGGAACGGTATCGGAGCTAATTTGAAACCCTTGTTTTATGCATCACCCCACCTCACCTTTCCCGTTCAGCAGCCATAGTGTGTTTCCTAAACATGTGACTCTGTTCTGTTTTGTAATTCAGTTCAAGTGTAGCGGTTTTTACATTCCCTCTCTAAGTGGTATCTTATGATAAGTGTCTTTTTCTGTGTGACTTATTTCACTTAGAATCGTCGTACCTAAATCCACTCATCGTGCTGCTACTAGCCTTATGACGTGGATTTCATGGCTGAGTGATATTCCATTGTACATGAGGACCACAACTTCTTTATCCATTTTTCTCTTTCCTAGGATATTTAAGGTGTAATGAAGTGGGGGTTCTTGTTAACAGAGCAGCCCTAAACTTTGGGGTGCCTGTGTCTTGCTGATTTTTAGTTTTCCCAATTTATACGCCCATGAGTGGAAGTGCCCTATGCTCTCCAAGCTGTGTTTTTTAGATGTTTCAGAACACACCGTACACTTCTCCAGAGTGGCTGTTGGCAATTTACATCCCACCCATCAGCGTAGCAAGGCTCCCATTTCTCCATGGCCGGTCCTGCATTTCTGGTTTGGACACTTTTTTCCGCATGGCCCTTTTGCCCGCTGGGAAGCGAGACTTCTTTGGAGCGCTGATTGGCCTTTCCAGGTTGCTTGGTTGGCCAAAAAGGGCGTATGCGTTTTTTCCTGAATATATTCAGGAAAAAACGCATACGCCCTTTTTGGCCAAGGGCATCATTGTCCACGTTTTGCCGCTTTTCATGTGCTTTCAAGGCGATTCGAATCTACCTCCTGAAATCTGTTTCCTGCAATTCTGCCTTGCTTTCAAAGCCTCTTCGTTGCCTTCCCTTAGTATATTTGTGGACGAGAGGTATCATTTAAAACTGTGCAGGTTTGTGAATTACAGTGCCCCTGAGCTCCATTTTTCAACTCGCTTTTTTGGGAGCTGGCCGAAAAAGCGCAGGATTGCTTCAGGCCCTCTTCTGGTTCTGGGGGGCAGGCTGAGCTTGTGCTTAATTCTTCTTCCTGATGGGAAAATAGAGTGACCTGTGCCTGTCCCAACACCTAGAGCTAGTCTCTCATTGGTTCCCCCTCTTCCCGTTCATCCTCAGGACAAATTGCAACCTGTACGGAACAGGAGGTTAAAGGTGCTGATTCTCCAAGGAGGGAGATGGCTAGTAAATCGGCTGGAATGGCGAACCCGAGCAAAGGAGATGAGAAATGAGGTGCGTTTTAGAAACCTTTCCCGATCACACGGTGTACCATCTTCTGGGTTTCTCATGCCTGTTTTCGACGTAGGAAGATGCCCTTGAACCTGGAGATTTGGGACCCATGGGATGGGTACCATGCAGTATTACTTGAAAGGGTCTGCGTTGGCTCACCCAACCTCACCGAACCTCTCAGCCCCAGGAGTGTCCACCCTTATGTCTCAATCAGCTGTGGGTCTAGATATGGTCAATCCAGGTTGCATCACAGCCCCTGAACGAATTTTGTAAGAATTTCTCTCTCTTTCACTGTCTTTGTTTCACGGGTTTTGAAAAGTAATTTATTTTTATAATGGGGTTTAGCTGCTTTTCACGGCTGTGTTTATGCCGCTTTACACCCCCTTGACTCACTTACAGAGAGATATCAATACATAGGTTTGAAGATTCTTACTAGTCAGATATATTCTTGTGCGGTGAATAGGGGGTGTTGAGTCCAGTTCACTGAAAAAGGAATAGGTCTTGTCTCTTACATATTGGGTTTATGGAACGGTATCGGAGCTAATTTGAAACCCTTGTTTTATGCATCACCCCACCTCACCTTTCCCGTTCAGCAGCCATAGTGTGTTTCCTAAACGTGTGACTCTGTTCTGTTTTGCAATTCAGTTCAAGTGTAGCGGTTTTTACATTCCCTCTCTAAGTGATATCTTATGATAAGTGTCTTTTCTGTGTGACTTATTTCACTTAGAATCGTCGTACCTAAATCCACTCATCGTGCTGCTACTAGCCTTATGACGTGGATTTCATGGCTGAGTGATATTCCATTGTACATGAGGACCACAACTTCTTTATCCATTTTTCTCTTTCCTAGGATATTTAAGGTGTAATGAAGTGGGGGTTCTTGTCAACAGAGCAGCCCTAAACTTTGGGGTGCCTGTGTCTTGCTGATTTTTAGTTTTCCCAATTTATACGCCCATGAGTGGAAGTGCCCTATGCTCTCCAAGCTGTGTTTTTTAGATGTTTCAGAACACACCATACACTTCTCCAGAGTGGCTGTTGGCAATTTACATCCCTCCCATCAGCGTAGCAAGGCTCCCATTTCTCCATGGCCGGTCCTGCATTTCTGGTTTGGACACTTTTTTCCGCATGGCCCTTTTGCCCGCTGGGAAGCGAGACTTCTTTGGAGCGCTGATTGGCCTTTCCAGGTTGCTTGGTTGGCCAAAAAGGGCGTATGCGTTTTTTCCTGAATATATTCAGGAAAAAACGCATACGCCCTTTTTGGCCAAGGGCATCATTGTCCACGTTTTGCCGCTTTTCATGTGCTTTCAAGGCGATTCGAATCTACCTCCTGAAATCTGTTTCCTGCAATTCTTCCTTGCTTTCAAAGCCTCTTCGTTGCCTTCCCTTAATATATTTGTGGACGAGAGGTATCATTTAAAACTCTGCAGGTTTGTGAATTGCAGTGCCCCTGAGCTCCATTTTTCAACTCGCTTTTTTGGGAGCTGGCCGCCAAAGCGCAGGATTGCTTCAGGCCCTCTTCTGGTTCTGGGGGGCAGGCTGAGCTTGTGCTTAATTCTTCTTCCTGATGGGAAAATAGAGTGACCTGTGCCTGTCCCAACACCTAGAGCTAGTCTCTCATTGGTTCCCCCTCTTCCCGTTCATCCTCAGGACAAATTGCAACCTGTACGGAACAGGAGGTTAAAGGTGCTGATTCTCCAAGGAGGGAGATGGCTAGTAAATCGGCTGGAATGGCGAACCCGAGCAAAGGAGATGAGAAATGAGGTGCGTTTTAGAAACCTTTCCCGATCACACGGTGTACCATCTTCTGGGTTTCTCATGCCTGTTTTCGACGTAGGAAGATGCCCTTGAACCTGGAGATTTGGGACCCATGGGATGGGTACCATGCAGTATTACTTGAAAGGGTCTGCGTTGGCTCACCCAACCTCACCGAACCTCTCAGCCCCAAGAGTGTCCACCCTTATGTCTCAATCAGCTGTGGGTCTAGATATGGTCAATCCAGGTTGCATCACAGCCCCTGAACGAATTTTGTAAGAATTTCTCTCTCTTTCACTGTCTTTGTTTCACGGGTTTTGAAAAGTAATTTATTTTTATAATGGGGTTTAGCTGCTTTTCACGGCTGTGTTTATGCCGCTTTACACCCCCTTGACTCACTTACGGAGAGATATCAATACATAGGTTTGAAGATTCTTACTAGTCAGATATATTCTCGTGCGGTGAATAGGGGGTGTTGAGTCCAGTTCACTGAAAAAGGAATAGGTCTTGTCTCTTACATATTGGGTTTATGGAACGGTATCGGAGCTAATTTGAAACCCTTGTTTTATGCATCACCCCACCTCACCTTTCCCGTTCAGCAGCCATAGTGTGTTTCCTAAACGTGTGACTCTGTTCTGTTTTGCAATTCAGTTCAAGTGTAGCGGTTTTTACATTCCCTCTCTAAGTGATATCTTATGATAAGTGTCTTTTCTGTGTGACTTATTTCATTTAGAATCGTCGTACCTAAATCCACTCATCGTGCTGCTACTAGCCTTATGACGTGTATTTCATGGCTGAGTGATATTCCATTGTACATGAGGACCCCAACTTCTTTATCCATTTTTCGCTTTCCTAGGATATTTAAGGTGTAATGAAGTGGGGGTTCTTGTCAACAGAGCAGCCCTAAACTTTGGGGTGCCTGTGTCTTGCTGATTTTTAGTTTTCCCAATTTATACGCCCATGAGTGGAAGTGCCCTATGCTCTCCAAGCTGTGTTTTTTAGATGTTTCAGAACACACCGTACACTTCTCCAGAGTGGCTGTTGGCAATTTACATCCCACCCATCAGCGTAGCAAGGCTCCCATTTCTCCATGGCCGGTCCTGCATTTCTGGTTTGGACACTTTTTTCCGCATGGCCCTTTTGCCCGCTGGGAAGCGAGACTTCTTTGGAGCGCTGATTGGCCTTTCCAGGTTGCTTGGTTGGCCAAAAAGGGCGTATGCGTTTTTTCCTGAATATATTCAGGAAAAAACGCATACGCCCTTTTTGGCCAAGGGCATCATTGTCCACGTTTTGCCGCTTTTCATGTGCTTTCAAGGCGATTCGAATCTACCTCCTGAAATCTGTTTCCTGCAATTCTGCCTTGCTTTCAAAGCCTCTTCGTTGCCTTCCCTTAATATATTTGTGGACGAGAGGTATCATTTAAAACTCTGCAGGTTTGTGAATTGCAGTGCCCCTGAGCTCCATTTTTCAACTCGCTTTTTTGGGAGCTGGCCGCCAAAGCGCAGGATTGCTTCAGGCCCTCTTCTGGTTCTGGGGGGCAGGCTGAGCTTGTGCTTAATTCTTCTTCCTGATGGGAAAATAGAGTGACCTGTGCCTGTCCCAACACCTAGAGCTAGTCTCTCATTGGTTCCCCCTCTTCCCCTTCATCCTCAGGACAAATTGCAACCTGTACGGAACAGGAGGTTAAAGGTGCTGATTCTCCAAGGAGGGAGATGGCTAGTAAATCGGCTGGAATGGCGAACCCGAGCAAAGGAGATGAGAAATGAGGTGCGTTTTAGAAACCTTTCCTGATCACACGGTGTACCATCTTCTGGGTTTCTCATGTCTGTTTTCGACGTAGGAAGATGCCCTTGAACCTGGAGATTTGGGACCCATGGGATGGGTACCATGCAGTATTACTTGAAAGGGTCTGCGTTGGCTCACCCAACCTCACCGAACCTCTCAGCCCCAAGAGTGTCCACCCTTATGTCTCAATCAGCTGTGGGTCTAGATATGGTCAATCCAGGTTGCATCACAGCCCCTGAACGAATTTTGTAAGAATTTCTCTCTCTTTCACTGTCTTTGTTTCACGGGTTTTGAAAAGTAATTTATTTTTATAATGGGGTTTAGCTGCTTTTCACGGCTGTGTTTATGCCGCTTTACACCCCCTTGACTCACTTACGGAGAGATATCAATACATAGGTTTGAAGATTCTTACTAGTCAGATATATTCTTGTGTGGTGAATAGGGGGTGTTGAGTCCAGTTCACTGAAAAAGGAATAGGTCTTGTCTCTTACATATTGGGTTTATGGAACGGTATCGGAGCTAATTTGAAACCCTTGTTTTATGCATCACCCCACCTCACCTTTCCCGTTCAGCAGCCATAGTGTGTTTCCTAAACGTGTGACTCTGTTCTGTTTTGCAATTCAGTTCAAGTGTAGCGGTTTTTACATTCCCTCTCTAAGTGATATCTTATGATAAGTGTCTTTTCTGTGTGACTTATTTCACTTAGAATCGTCGTACCTAAATCCACTCATCGTGCTGCTACTAGCCTTATGACGTGGATTTCATGGCTGAGTGATATTCCATTGTACATGAGGACCACAACTTCTTTATCCATTTTTCTCTTTCCTAGGATATTTAAGGTGTAATGAAGTGGGGGTTCTTGTCAACAGAGCAGCCCTAAACTTTGGGGTGCCTGTGTCTTGCTGATTTTTAGTTTTCCCAATTTATACGCCCATGAGTGGAAGTGCCCTATGCTCTCCAAGCTATGTTTTTTAGATGTTTCAGAACACACCGTACACTTCTCCAGAGTGGCTGTTGGCAATTTACATCCCTCCCATCAGCGTAGCAAGGCTCCCATTTCTCCATGGCCGGTCCTGCATTTCTGGTTTGGACACTTTTTTCCGCATGGCCCTTTTGCCCGCTGGGAAGCGAGACTTCTTTGGAGCGCTGATTGGCCTTTCCAGGTTGCTTGGTTGGCCAAAAAGGGCGTATGCGTTTTTTCCTGAATATATTCAGGAAAAAACGCATACGCCCTTTTTGGCCAAGGGCATCATTGTCCACGTTTTGCCGCTTTTCATGTGCTTTCAAGGCGATTCGAATCTACCTCCTGAAATCTGTTTCCTGCAATTCTGCCTTGCTTTCAAAGCCTCTTCGTTGCCTTCCCTTAATATATTTGTGGACGAGAGGTATCATTTAAAACTCTGCAGGTTTGTGAATTGCAGTGCCCCTGAGCTCCATTTTTCAACTCGCTTTTTTGGGAGCTGGCCGCCAAAGCGCAGGATTGCTTCAGGCCCTCTTCTGGTTCTGGGGGGCAGGCTGAGCTTGTGCTTAATTCTTCTTCCTGATGGGAAAATAGAGTGACCTGTGCCTGTCCCAACACCTAGAGCTAGTCTCTCATTGGTTCCCCCTCTTCCCGTTCATCCTCAGGACAAATTGCAACCTGTACGGAACAGGAGGTTAAAGGTGCTGATTCTCCAAGGAGGGAGATGGCTAGTAAATCGGCTGGAATGGCGAACCCGAGCAAAGGAGATGAGAAATGAGGTGCGTTTTAGAAACCTTTCCCGATCACACGGTGTACCATCTTCTGGGTTTCTCATGCCTGTTTTCGACGTAGGAAGATGCCCTTGAACCTGGAGATTTGGGACCCATGGGATGGGTACCATGCAGTATTACTTGAAAGGGTCTGCGTTGGCTCACCCAACCTCACCGAACCTCTCAGCCCCAAGAGTGTCCACCCTTATGTCTCAATCAGCTGTGGGTCTAGATATGGTCAATCCAGGTTGCATCACAGCCCCTGAACGAATTTTGTAAGAATTTCTCTCTCTTTCACTGTCTTTGTTTCACGGGTTTTGAAAAGTAATTTATTTTTATAATGGGGTTTAGCTGCTTTTCACGGCTGTGTTTATGCCGCTTTACACCCCCTTGACTCACTTACGGAGAGATATCAATACATAGGTTTGAAGATTCTTCCTAGTCAGATATATTCTTGTGCGGTGAATAGGGGGTGTTGAGTCCAGTTCACTGAAAAAGGAATAGGTCTTGTCTCTTACATATTGGGTTTATGGAACGGTATCGGAGCTAATTTGAAACCCTTGTTTTATGCATCACCCCACCTCACCTTTCCCGTTCAGCAGCCATAGTGTGTTTCCTAAACATGTGACTCTGTTCTGTTTTGTAATTCAGTTCAAGTGTAGCGGTTTTTACATTCCCTCTCTAAGTGGTATCTTATGATAAGTGTCTTTTTCTGTGTGACTTATTTCACTTAGAATCGTCGTACCTAAATCCACTCATCGTGCTGCTACTTGCCTTATGACGTGGATTTCATGGCTGAGTGATATTCCATTGTACATGAGGACCACAACTTCTTTATCCATTTTTCTCTTTCCTAGGATATTTAAGGTGTAATGAAGTGGGGGTTCTTGTTAACAGAGCAGCCCTAAACTTTGGGGTGCCTGTGTCTTGCTGATTTTTAGTTTTCCCAATTTATACGCCCATGAGTGGAAGTGCCCTATGCTCTCCAAGCTGTGTTTTTTAGATGTTTCAGAACACACCGTACACTTCTCCAGAGTGGCTGTTGGCAATTTACATCCCACCCATCAGCGTAGCAAGGCTCCCATTTCTCCATGGCCGGTCCTGCATTTCTGGTTTGGACACTTTTTTCCGCATGGCCCTTTTGCCCGCTGGGAAGCGAGACTTCTTTGGAGCGCTGATTGGCCTTTCCAGGTTGCTTGGTTGGCCAAAAAGGGCGTATGCGTTTTTTCCTGAATATATTCAGGAAAAAACGCATACGCCCTTTTTGGCCAAGGGCATCATTGTCCACGTTTTGCCGCTTTTCATGTGCTTTCAAGGCGATTCGAATCTACCTCCTGAAATCTGTTTCCTGCAATTCTGCCTTGCTTTCAAAGCCTCTTCGTTGCCTTCCCTTAGTATATTTGTGGACGAGAGGTATCATTTAAAACTGTGCAGGTTTGTGAATTACAGTGCCCCTGAGCTCCATTTTTCAACTCGCTTTTTTGGGAGCTGGCCGAAAAAGCGCAGGATTGCTTCAGGCCCTCTTCTGGTTCTGGGGGGCAGGCTGAGCTTGTGCTTAATTCTTCTTCCTGATGGGAAAATAGAGTGACCTGTGCCTGTCCCAACACCTAGAGCTAGTCTCTCATTGGTTCCCCCTCTTCCCGTTCATCCTCAGGACAAATTGCAACCTGTACGGAACAGGAGGTTAAAGGTGCTGATTCTCCAAGGAGGGAGATGGCTAGTAAATCGGCTGGAATGGCGAACCCGAGCAAAGGAGATGAGAAATGAGGTGCGTTTTAGAAACCTTTCCCGATCACACGGTGTACCATCTTCTGGGTTTCTCATGCCTGTTTTCGACGTAGGAAGATGCCCTTGAACCTGGAGATTTGGGACCCATGGGATGGGTACCATGCAGTATTACTTGAAAGGGTCTGCGTTGGCTCACCCAACCTCACCGAACCTCTCAGCCCCAGGAGTGTCCACCCTTATGTCTCAATCAGCTGTGGGTCTAGATATGGTCAATCCAGGTTGCATCACAGCCCCTGAACGAATTTTGTAAGAATTTCTCTCTCTTTCACTGTCTTTGTTTCACGGGTTTTGAAAAGTAATTTATTTTTATAATGGGGTTTAGCTGCTTTTCACGGCTGTGTTTATGCCGCTTTACACCCCCTTGACTCACTTACAGAGAGATATCAATACATAGGTTTGAAGATTCTTACTAGTCAGATATATTCTTGTGCGGTGAATAGGGGGTGTTGAGTCCAGTTCACTGAAAAAGGAATAGGTCTTGTCTCTTACATATTGGGTTTATGGAACGGTATCGGAGCTAATTTGAAACCCTTGTTTTATGCATCACCCCACCTCACCTTTCCCGTTCAGCAGCCATAGTGTGTTTCCTAAACGTGTGACTCTGTTCTGTTTTGCAATTCAGTTCAAGTGTAGCGGTTTTTACATTCCCTCTCTAAGTGATATCTTATGATAAGTGTCTTTTCTGTGTGACTTATTTCACTTAGAATCGTCGTACCTAAATCCACTCATCGTGCTGCTACTAGCCTTATGACGTGGATTTCATGGCTGAGTGATATTCCATTGTACATGAGGACCACAACTTCTTTATCCATTTTTCTCTTTCCTAGGATATTTAAGGTGTAATGAAGTGGGGGTTCTTGTCAACAGAGCAGCCCTAAACTTTGGGGTGCCTGTGTCTTGCTGATTTTTAGTTTTCCCAATTTATACGCCCATGAGTGGAAGTGCCCTATGCTCTCCAAGCTGTGTTTTTTAGATGTTTCAGAACACACCATACACTTCTCCAGAGTGGCTGTTGGCAATTTACATCCCTCCCATCAGCGTAGCAAGGCTCCCATTTCTCCATGGCCGGTCCTGCATTTCTGGTTTGGACACTTTTTTCCGCATGGCCCTTTTGCCCGCTGGGAAGCGAGACTTCTTTGGAGCGCTGATTGGCCTTTCCAGGTTGCTTGGTTGGCCAAAAAGGGCGTATGCGTTTTTTCCTGAATATATTCAGGAAAAAACGCATACGCCCTTTTTGGCCAAGGGCATCATTGTCCACGTTTTGCCGCTTTTCATGTGCTTTCAAGGCGATTCGAATCTACCTCCTGAAATCTGTTTCCTGCAATTCTTCCTTGCTTTCAAAGCCTCTTCGTTGCCTTCCCTTAATATATTTGTGGACGAGAGGTATCATTTAAAACTCTGCAGGTTTGTGAATTGCAGTGCCCCTGAGCTCCATTTTTCAACTCGCTTTTTTGGGAGCTGGCCGCCAAAGCGCAGGATTGCTTCAGGCCCTCTTCTGGTTCTGGGGGGCAGGCTGAGCTTGTGCTTAATTCTTCTTCCTGATGGGAAAATAGAGTGACCTGTGCCTGTCCCAACACCTAGAGCTAGTCTCTCATTGGTTCCCCCTCTTCCCGTTCATCCTCAGGACAAATTGCAACCTGTACGGAACAGGAGGTTAAAGGTGCTGATTCTCCAAGGAGGGAGATGGCTAGTAAATCGGCTGGAATGGCGAACCCGAGCAAAGGAGATGAGAAATGAGGTGCGTTTTAGAAACCTTTCCCGATCACACGGTGTACCATCTTCTGGGTTTCTCATGCCTGTTTTCGACGTAGGAAGATGCCCTTGAACCTGGAGATTTGGGACCCATGGGATGGGTACCATGCAGTATTACTTGAAAGGGTCTGCGTTGGCTCACCCAACCTCACCGAACCTCTCAGCCCCAAGAGTGTCCACCCTTATGTCTCAATCAGCTGTGGGTCTAGATATGGTCAATCCAGGTTGCATCACAGCCCCTGAACGAATTTTGTAAGAATTCCTCTCTCTTTCACTGTCTTTGTTTCACGGGTTTTGAAAAGTAATTTATTTTTATAATGGGGTTTAGCTGCTTTTCACGGCTGTGTTTATGCCGCTTTACACCCCCTTGACTCACTTACGGAGAGATATCAATACATAGGTTTGAAGATTCTTACTAGTCAGATATATTCTCGTGCGGTGAATAGGGGGTGTTGAGTCCAGTTCACTGAAAAAGGAATAGGTCTTGTCTCTTACATATTGGGTTTATGGAACGGTATCGGAGCTAATTTGAAACCCTTGTTTTATGCATCACCCCACCTCACCTTTCCCGTTCAGCAGCCATAGTGTGTTTCCTAAACGTGTGACTCTGTTCTGTTTTGCAATTCAGTTCAAGTGTAGCGGTTTTTACATTCCCTCTCTAAGTGATATCTTATGATAAGTGTCTTTTCTGTGTGACTTATTTCATTTAGAATCGTCGTACCTAAATCCACTCATCGTGCTGCTACTAGCCTTATGACGTGTATTTCATGGCTGAGTGATATTCCATTGTACATGAGGACCCCAACTTCTTTATCCATTTTTCGCTTTCCTAGGATATTTAAGGTGTAATGAAGTGGGGGTTCTTGTCAACAGAGCAGCCCTAAACTTTGGGGTGCCTGTGTCTTGCTGATTTTTAGTTTTCCCAATTTATACGCCCATGAGTGGAAGTGCCCTATGCTCTCCAAGCTGTGTTTTTTAGATGTTTCAGAACACACCGTACACTTCTCCAGAGTGGCTGTTGGCAATTTACATCCCACCCATCAGCGTAGCAAGGCTCCCATTTCTCCATGGCCGGTCCTGCATTTCTGGTTTGGACACTTTTTTCCGCATGGCCCTTTTGCCCGCTGGGAAGCGAGACTTCTTTGGAGCGCTGATTGGCCTTTCCAGGTTGCTTGGTTGGCCAAAAAGGGCGTATGCGTTTTTTCCTGAATATATTCAGGAAAAAACGCATACGCCCTTTTTGGCCAAGGGCATCATTGTCCACGTTTTGCCGCTTTTCATGTGCTTTCAAGGCGATTCGAATCTACCTCCTGAAATCTGTTTCCTGCAATTCTGCCTTGCTTTCAAAGCCTCTTCGTTGCCTTCCCTTAATATATTTGTGGACGAGAGGTATCATTTAAAACTCTGCAGGTTTGTGAATTGCAGTGCCCCTGAGCTCCATTTTTCAACTCGCTTTTTTGGGAGCTGGCCGCCAAAGCGCAGGATTGCTTCAGGCCCTCTTCTGGTTCTGGGGGGCAGGCTGAGCTTGTGCTTAATTCTTCTTCCTGATGGGAAAATAGAGTGACCTGTGCCTGTCCCAACACCTAGAGCTAGTCTCTCATTGGTTCCCCCTCTTCCCCTTCATCCTCAGGACAAATTGCAACCTGTACGGAACAGGAGGTTAAAGGTGCTGATTCTCCAAGGAGGGAGATGGCTAGTAAATCGGCTGGAATGGCGAACCCGAGCAAAGGAGATGAGAAATGAGGTGCGTTTTAGAAACCTTTCCTGATCACACGGTGTACCATCTTCTGGGTTTCTCATGTCTGTTTTCGACGTAGGAAGATGCCCTTGAACCTGGAGATTTGGGACCCATGGGATGGGTACCATGCAGTATTACTTGAAAGGGTCTGCGTTGGCTCACCCAACCTCACCGAACCTCTCAGCCCCAAGAGTGTCCACCCTTATGTCTCAATCAGCTGTGGGTCTAGATATGGTCAATCCAGGTTGCATCACAGCCCCTGAACGAATTTTGTAAGAATTTCTCTCTCTTTCACTGTCTTTGTTTCACGGGTTTTGAAAAGTAATTTATTTTTATAATGGGGTTTAGCTGCTTTTCACGGCTGTGTTTATGCCGCTTTACACCCCCTTGACTCACTTACGGAGAGATATCAATACATAGGTTTGAAGATTCTTACTAGTCAGATATATTCTTGTGTGGTGAATAGGGGGTGTTGAGTCCAGTTCACTGAAAAAGGAATAGGTCTTGTCTCTTACATATTGGGTTTATGGAACGGTATCGGAGCTAATTTGAAACCCTTGTTTTATGCATCACCCCACCTCACCTTTCCCGTTCAGCAGCCATAGTGTGTTTCCTAAACGTGTGACTCTGTTCTGTTTTGCAATTCAGTTCAAGTGTAGCGGTTTTTACATTCCCTCTCTAAGTGATATCTTATGATAAGTGTCTTTTCTGTGTGACTTATTTCACTTAGAATCGTCGTACCTAAATCCACTCATCGTGCTGCTACTAGCCTTATGACGTGGATTTCATGGCTGAGTGATATTCCATTGTACATGAGGACCACAACTTCTTTATCCATTTTTCTCTTTCCTAGGATATTTAAGGTGTAATGAAGTGGGGGTTCTTGTCAACAGAGCAGCCCTAAACTTTGGGGTGCCTGTGTCTTGCTGATTTTTAGTTTTCCCAATTTATACGCCCATGAGTGGAAGTGCCCTATGCTCTCCAAGCTGTGTTTTTTAGATGTTTCAGAACACACCGTACACTTCTCCAGAGTGGCTGTTGGCAATTTACATCCCTCCCATCAGCGTAGCAAGGCTCCCATTTCTCCATGGCCGGTCCTGCATTTCTGGTTTGGACACTTTTTTCCGCATGGCCCTTTTGCCCGCTGGGAAGCGAGACTTCTTTGGAGCGCTGATTGGCCTTTCCAGGTTGCTTGGTTGGCCAAAAAGGGCGTATGCGTTTTTTCCTGAATATATTCAGGAAAAAACGCATACGCCCTTTTTGGCCAAGGGCATCATTGTCCACGTTTTGCCGCTTTTCATGTGCTTTCAAGGCGATTCGAATCTACCTCCTGAAATCTGTTTCCTGCAATTCTGCCTTGCTTTCAAAGCCTCTTCGTTGCCTTCCCTTAATATATTTGTGGACGAGAGGTATCATTTAAAACTCTGCAGGTTTGTGAATTGCAGTGCCCCTGAGCTCCATTTTTCAACTCGCTTTTTTGGGAGCTGGCCGCCAAAGCGCAGGATTGCTTCAGGCCCTCTTCTGGTTCTGGGGGGCAGGCTGAGCTTGTGCTTAATTCTTCTTCCTGATGGGAAAATAGAGTGACCTGTGCCTGTCCCAACACCTAGAGCTAGTCTCTCATTGGTTCCCCCTCTTCCCGTTCATCCTCAGGACAAATTGCAACCTGTACGGAACAGGAGGTTAAAGGTGCTGATTCTCCAAGGAGGGAGATGGCTAGTAAATCGGCTGGAATGGCGAACCCGAGCAAAGGAGATGAGAAATGAGGTGCGTTTTAGAAACCTTTCCCGATCACACGGTGTACCATCTTCTGGGTTTCTCATGCCTGTTTTCGACGTAGGAAGATGCCCTTGAACCTGGAGATTTGGGACCCATGGGATGGATACCATGCAGTATTACTTGAAAGGGTCTGCGTTGGCTCACCCAACCTCACCGAACCTCTCAGCCCCAAGAGTGTCCACCCTTATGTCTCAATCAGCTGTGGGTCTAGATATGGTCAATCCAGGTTGCATCACAGCCCCTGAACGAATTTTGTAAGAATTTCTCTCTCTTTCACTGTCTTTGTTTCACGGGTTTTGAAAAGTAATTTATTTTTACATTGGGGTTTAGCTGCTTTTCACGGCTGTGTTTATGCCGCTTTACACCCCCTTGACTCACTTACGGAGAGATATCAATACATTGGTTTGAAGATTCTTACTAGTCAGATATATTCTTGTGCGGTGAATAGGGGGTGTTGAGTCCAGTTCACTGAGCAAGGAATAGGTCTTGTCTCTTACATATTGGGTTTATGGAACGGTATCGGAGCTAATTTGAAACCCTTGTTTTATGCATCACCCCACCTCACCTTTCCCGTTCAGCAGCCATAGTGTGTTTCCTAAACGTGTGACTCTGTTCTGTTTTGCAATTCAGTTCAAGTGTAGCGGTTTTTACATTCCCTCTCTAAGTGATATCTTATGATAAGTGTCTTTTCTGTGTGACTTATTTCACTTAGAATCGTCGTACCTAAATCCACTCATCGTGCTGCTACTAGCCTTATGACGTGGATTTCATGGCTGAGTGATATTCCATTGTACATGAGGACCACAACTTCTTTATCCATTTTTCTCTTTCCTAGGATATTTAAGGTGTAATGAAGTGGGGGTTCTTGTCAACAGAGCAGCCCTAAACTTTGGGGTGCCTGTGTCTTGCTGATTTTTAGTTTTCCCAATTTATACGCCCATGAGTGGAAGTGCCCTATGCTCTCCAAGCTGTGTTTTTTAGATGTTTCAGAACACACCGTACACTTCTCCAGAGTGGCTGTTGGCAATTTACATCCCTCCCATCAGCGTAGCAAGGCTCCCATTTCTCCATGGCCGGTCCTGCATTTCTGGTTTGGACACTTTTTTCCGCATGGCCCTTTTGCCCGCTGGGAAGCGAGACTTCTTTGGAGCGCTGATTGGCCTTTCCAGGTTGCTTGGTTGGCCAAAAAGGGCGTATGCGTTTTTTCCTGAATATATTCAGGAAAAAACGCATACGCCCTTTTTGGCCAAGGGCATCATTGTCCACGTTTTGCCGCTTTTCATGTGCTTTCAAGGCGATTCGAATCTACCTCCTGAAATCTGTTTCCTGCAATTCTGCCTTGCTTTCAAAGCCTCTTCGTTGCCTTCCCTTAATATATTTGTGGACGAGAGGTATCATTTAAAACTCTGCAGGTTTGTGAATTGCAGTGCCCCTGAGCTCCATTTTTCAACTCGCTTTTTTGGGAGCTGGCCGCCAAAGCGCAGGATTGCTTCAGGCCCTCTTCTGGTTCTGGGGGGCAGGCTGAGCTTGTGCTTAATTCTTCTTCCTGATGGGAAAATAGAGTGACCTGTGCCTGTCCCAACACCTAGAGCTAGTCTCTCATTGGTTCCCCCTCTTCCCGTTCATCCTCAGGACAAATTGCAACCTGTACGGAACAGGAGGTTAAAGGTGCTGATTCTCCAAGGAGGGAGATGGCTAGTAAATCGGCTGGAATGGCGAACCCGAGCAAAGGAGATGAGAAATGAGGTGCGTTTTAGAAACCTTTCCCGATCACACGGTGTACCATCTTCTGGGTTTCTCATGCCTGTTTTCGACGTAGGAAGATGCCCTTGAACCTGGAGATTTGGGACCCATGGGATGGGTACCATGCAGTATTACTTGAAAGGGTCTGCGTTGGCTCACCCAACCTCACCGAACCTCTCAGCCCCAAGAGTGTCCACCCTTATGTCTCAATCAGCTGTGGGTCTAGATATGGTCAATCCAGGTTGCATCACAGCCCCTGAACGAATTTTGTAAGAATTTCTCTCTCTTTCACTGTCTTTGTTTCACGGGTTTTGAAAAGTAATTTATTTTTACATTGGGGTTTAGCTGCTTTTCACGGCTGTGTTTATGCCGCTTTACACCCCCTTGACTCACTTACGGAGAGATATCAATACATTGGTTTGAAGATTCTTACTAGTCAGATATATGCTTGTGCGGTGAATAGGGGGTGTTGAGTCCAGTTCACTGAGCAAGGAATAGGTCTTGTCTCTTACATATTGGGTTTATGGAACGGTATCGGAGCTAATTTGAAACCCTTGTTTTATGCATCACCCCACCTCACCTTTCCCTTTCAGCAGCCATAGTGTGTTTTCTAAACGTGTGACTCTGTTCTGTTTTGTAATTCAGTTCAAGTGTAGCGGTTTTTACATTCCCTCTCTAAGTGATATCTTATGATAAGTGTCTTTTTCTGTGTGACTTATTTCACTTAGAATCGTCGTACCTAAATCCACTCATCGTGCTGCTACTAGCCTTATGACGTGGATTTCATGGCTGAGTGATATTCCATTGTACATGAGGACCACAACTTCTTTATCCATTTTTCTCTTTCCTAGGATATTTAAGGTGTAATGAAGTGGGGGTTCTTGTCAACAGAGCAGCCCTAAACTTTGGGGTGGCTGTGTCTTGCTGATTTTTAGTTTTCCCAATTTATACGCCCATGAGTGGAAGTGCCCTATGCTCTCCAAGCTGTGTTTTTTAGATGTTTCAGAACACACCGTACACTTCTCCAGAGTGGCTGTTGGCAATTTACATCCCACCCATCAGCGTAGCAAGGCTCCCATTTCTCCATGGCCGGTCCTGCATTTCTGGTTTGGACACTTTTTTCCGCATGGCCCTTTTGCCCGCTGGGAAGCGAGACTTCTTTGGAGCACTGATTGGCCTTTCCAGGTTGCTTGGTTGGCCAAAAAGGGCGTATGCGTTTTTTCCTGAATATATTCAGGAAAAAACGCATACGCCCTTTTTGGCCAAGGGCATCATTGTCCACGTTCTGCCGCTTTTCATGTGCTTTCAAGGCGATTCAAATCTACCTCCTGAAATCTGTTTCCTGCAATTCTGCCTTGCTTTCAAAGCCTCTTCGTTGCCTTCCCTTAATATATTTGTGGACGAGAGGTATCATTTAAAACTCTGCAGGTTTGTGAATTGCAGTGCCCCTGAGCTCCATTTTTCAACTCGCTTTTTTGGGAGCTGGCCGCCAAAGCGCAGGATTGCTTCAGGCCCTCTTCTGGTTCTGGGGGGCAGGCTGAGCTTGTGCTTAATTCTTCTTCCTGATGGGAAAATAGAGTGACCTGTGCCTGTCCCAACACCTAGAGCTAGTCTCTCATTGGTTCCCCCTCTTCCCGTTCATCCTCAGGACAAATTGCAACCTGTACGGAACAGGAGGTTAAAGGTGCTGATTCTCCAAGGAGGGAGATGGCTAGTAAATCGGCTGGAATGGCGAACCCGAGCAAAGGAGATGAGAAATGAGGTGCGTTTTAGAAACCTTTCCCGATCACACGGTGTACCATCTTCTGGGTTTCTCATGCCTGTTTTCGACGTAGGAAGATGCCCTTGAACCTGGAGATTTGGGACCCATGGGATGGGTACCATGCAGTATTACTTGAAAGGGTCTGCGTTGGCTCACCCAACCTCACCGAACCTCTCAGCCCCAAGAGTGTCCACCCTTATGTCTCAATCAGCTGTGGGTCTAGATATGGTCAATCCAGGTTGCATCACAGCCCCTGAACGAATTTTGTAAGAATTTCTCTCTCTTTCACTGTCTTTGTTTCACGGGTTTTGAAAAGTAATTTATTTTTACATTGGGGTTTAGCTGCTTTTCACGGCTGTGTTTATGCCGCTTTACACCCCCTTGACTCACTTACGGAGAGATATCAATACATTGGTTTGAAGATTCTTACTAGTCAGATATATGCTTGTGCGGTGAATAGGGGGTGTTGAGTCCAGTTCACTGAGCAAGGAATAGGTCTTGTCTCTTACATATTGGGTTTATGGAACGGTATCGGAGCTAATTTGAAACCCTTGTTTTATGCATCACCCCACCTCACCTTTCCCTTTCAGCAGCCATAGTGTGTTTTCTAAACGTGTGACTCTGTTCTGTTTTGTAATTCAGTTCAAGTGTAGCGGTTTTTACATTCCCTCTCTAAGTGATATCTTATGATAAGTGTCTTTTTCTGTGTGACTTATTTCACTTAGAATCGTCGTACCTAAATCCACTCATCGTGCTGCTACTAGCCTTATGACGTGGATTTCATGGCTGAGTGATATTCCATTGTACATGAGGACCACAACTTCTTTATCCATTTTTCTCTTTCCTAGGATATTTAAGGTGTAATGAAGTGGGGGTTCTTGTCAACAGAGCAGCCCTAAACTTTGGGGTGGCTGTGTCTTGCTGATTTTTAGTTTTCCCAATTTATACGCCCATGAGTGGAAGTGCCCTATGCTCTCCAAGCTGTGTTTTTTAGATGTTTCAGAACACACCGTACACTTCTCCAGAGTGGCTGTTGGCAATTTACATCCCACCCATCAGCGTAGCAAGGCTCCCATTTCTCCATGGCCGGTCCTGCATTTCTGGTTTGGACACTTTTTTCCGCATGGCCCTTTTGCCCGCTGGGAAGCGAGACTTCTTTGGAGCACTGATTGGCCTTTCCAGGTTGCTTGGTTGGCCAAAAAGGGCGTATGCGTTTTTTCCTGAATATATTCAGGAAAAAACGCATACGCCCTTTTTGGCCAAGGGCATCATTGTCCACGTTCTGCCGCTTTTCATGTGCTTTCAAGGCGATTCAAATCTACCTCCTGAAATCTGTTTCCTGCAATTCTGCCTTGCTTTCAAAGCCTCTTCGTTGCCTTCCCTTAATATATTTGTGGACGAGAGGTATCATTTAAAACTCTGCAGGTTTGTGAATTGCAGTGCCCCTGAGCTCCATTTTTCAACTCGCTTTTTTGGGAGCTGGCCGCCAAAGCGCAGGATTGCTTCAGGCCCTCTTCTGGTTCTGGGGGGCAGGCTGAGCTTGTGCTTAATTCTTCTTCCTGATGGGAAAATAGAGTGACCTGTGCCTGTCCCAACACCTAGAGCTAGTCTCTCATTGGTTCCCCCTCTTCCCGTTCATCCTCAGGACAAATTGCAACCTGTACGGAACAGGAGGTTAAAGGTGCTGATTCTCCAAGGAGGGAGATGGCTAGTAAATCGGCTGGAATGGCGAACCCGAGCAAAGGAGATGAGAAATGAGGTGCGTTTTAGAAACCTTTCCCGTTCACACGGTGTACCATCTTCTGGGTTTCTCATGCCTGTTTTCGACGTAGGAAGATGCCCTTGAACCTGGAGATTTGGGACCCATGGGATGGGTACCATGCAGTATTACTTGAAAGGGTCTGCGTTGGCTCACCCAACCTCACCGAAACTCTCAGCCCCAAGAGTGTCCACCCTTATGTCTCAATCAGCTGTGGGTCTAGATATGGTCAATCCAGGTTGCATCACAGCCCCTGAACGAATTTTGTAAGAATTTCTCTCTCTTTCACTGTCTTTGTTTCACGGGTTTTGAAAAGTAATTTATTTTTATAATGGGGTTTAGCTGCTTTTCACGGCTGTGTTTATGCCGCTTTACACCCCCTTGACTCACTTACGGAGAGATATCAATACATAGGTTTGAAGATTCTTACTAGTCAGATATATTCTTGTGCGGTGAATAGGGGGTGTTGAGTCCAGTTCACTGAAAAAGGAATAGGTCTTGTCTCTTACATATTGGGTTTATGGAACGGTATCGGAGCTAATTTGAAACCCTTGTTTTATGCATCACCCCACCTCACCTTTCCCGTTCAGCAGCCATAGTGTGTTTTCTAAACGTGTGACTCTGTTCTGTTTTGTAATTCAGTTCAAGTGTAGCGGTTTTTACATTCCCTCTCTAAGTGATATCTTATGATAAGTGTCTTTTTCTGTGTGACTTATTTCACTTAGAATCGTCGTACCTAAATCCACTCATCGTGCTGCTACTAGCCTTATGACGTGGATTTCATGGCTGAGTGATATTCCATTGTACATGAGGACCACAACTTCTTTATCCATTTTTCGCTTTCCTAGGATATTTAAGGTGTAATGAAGTGGGGGTTCTTGTCAACAGAGCAGCCCTAAACTTTGGGGTGCCTGTGTCTTGCTGATTTTTAGTTTTCCCAATTTATACGCCCATGAGTGGAAGTGCCCTATGCTCTCCAAGCTGTGTTTTTTAGATGTTTCAGAACACACCGTACACTTCTCCAGAGTGGCTGTTGGCAATTTACATCCCTCCCATCAGCGTAGCAAGGCTCCCATTTCTCCATGGCCGGTCCTGCATTTCTGGTTTGGACACTTTTTTCCGCATGGCCCTTTTGCCCGCTGGGAAGCGAGACTTCTTTGGAGCGCTGATTGGCCTTTCCAGGTTGCTTGGTTGGCCAAAAAGGGCGTATGCGTTTTTTCCTGAATATATTCAGGAAAAAACGCATACGCCCTTTTTGGCCAAGGGCATCATTGTCCACGTTTTGCCGCTTTTCATGTGCTTTCAAGGCGATTCGAATCTACCTCCTGAAATCTGTTTCCTGCAATTCTGCCTTGCTTTCAAAGCCTCTTCGTTGCCTTCCCTTAATATATTTGTGGACGAGAGGTATCATTTAAAACTCTGCAGGTTTGTGAATTGCAGTGCCCCTGAGCTCCATTTTTCAACTCGCTTTTTTGGGAGCTGGCCGCCAAAGCGCAGGATTGCTTCAGGCCCTCTTCTGGTTCTGGGGGGCAGGCTGAGCTTGTGCTTAATTCTTCTTCCTGATGGGAAAATAGAGTGACCTGTGCCTGTCCCAACACCTAGAGCTAGTCTCTCATTGGTTCCCCCTCTTCCCGTTCATCCTCAGGACAAATTGCAACCTGTACGGAACAGGAGGTTAAAGGTGCTGATTCTCCAAGGAGGGAGATGGCTAGTAAATCGGCTGGAATGGCGAACCCGAGCAAAGGAGATGAGAAATGAGGTGCGTTTTAGAAACCTTTCCCGTTCACACGGTGTACCATCTTCTGGGTTTCTCATGCCTGTTTTCGACGTAGGAAGATGCCCTTGAACCTGGAGATTTGGGACCCATGGGATGGGTACCATGCAGTATTACTTGAAAGGGTCTGCGTTGGCTCACCCAACCTCACCGAACCTCTCAGCCCCAAGAGTGTCCACCCTTATGTCTCAATCAGCTGTGGGTCTAGATATGGTCAATCCAGGTTGCATCACAGCCCCTGAACGAATTTTGTAAGAATTTCTCTCTCTTTCACTGTCTTTGTTTCACGGGTTTTGAAAAGTAATTTATTTTTACATTGGGGTTTAGCTGCTTTTCACGGCTGTGTTTATGCCGCTTTACACCCCCTTGACTCACTTACGGAGAGATATCAATACATTGGTTTGAAGATTCTTACTAGTCAGATATATGCTTGTGCGGTGAATAGGGGGTGTTGAGTCCAGTTCACTGAGCAAGGAATAGGTCTTGTCTCTTACATATTGGGTTTATGGAACGGTATCGGAGCTAATTTGAAACCCTTGTTTTATGCATCACCCCACCTCACCTTTCCCTTTCAGCAGCCATAGTGTGTTTTCTAAACGTGTGACTCTGTTCTGTTTTGTAATTCAGTTCAAGTGTAGCGGTTTTTACATTCCCTCTCTAAGTGATATCTTATGATAAGTGTCTTTTTCTGTGTGACTTATTTCACTTAGAATCGTCGTACCTAAATCCACTCATCGTGCTGCTACTAGCCTTATGACGTGGATTTCATGGCTGAGTGATATTCCATTGTACATGAGGACCACAACTTCTTTATCCATTTTTCTCTTTCCTAGGATATTTAAGGTGTAATGAAGTGGGGGTTCTTGTCAACAGAGCAGCCCTAAACTTTGGGGTGGCTGTGTCTTGCTGATTTTTAGTTTTCCCAATTTATACGCCCATGAGTGGAAGTGCCCTATGCTCTCCAAGCTGTGTTTTTTAGATGTTTCAGAACACACCGTACACTTCTCCAGAGTGGCTGTTGGCAATTTACATCCCACCCATCAGCGTAGCAAGGCTCCCATTTCTCCATGGCCGGTCCTGCATTTCTGGTTTGGACACTTTTTTCCGCATGGCCCTTTTGCCCGCTGGGAAGCGAGACTTCTTTGGAGCACTGATTGGCCTTTCCAGGTTGCTTGGTTGGCCAAAAAGGGCGTATGCGTTTTTTCCTGAATATATTCAGGAAAAAACGCATACGCCCTTTTTGGCCAAGGGCATCATTGTCCACGTTCTGCCGCTTTTCATGTGCTTTCAAGGCGATTCAAATCTACCTCCTGAAATCTGTTTCCTGCAATTCTGCCTTGCTTTCAAAGCCTCTTCGTTGCCTTCCCTTAATATATTTGTGGACGAGAGGTATCATTTAAAACTCTGCAGGTTTGTGAATTGCAGTGCCCCTGAGCTCCATTTTTCAACTCGCTTTTTTGGGAGCTGGCCGCCAAAGCGCAGGATTGCTTCAGGCCCTCTTCTGGTTCTGGGGGGCAGGCTGAGCTTGTGCTTAATTCTTCTTCCTGATGGGAAAATAGAGTGACCTGTGCCTGTCCCAACACCTAGAGCTAGTCTCTCATTGGTTCCCCCTCTTCCCGTTCATCCTCAGGACAAATTGCAACCTGTACGGAACAGGAGGTTAAAGGTGCTGATTCTCCAAGGAGGGAGATGGCTAGTAAATCGGCTGGAATGGCGAACCCGAGCAAAGGAGATGAGAAATGAGGTGCGTTTTAGAAACCTTTCCCGTTCACACGGTGTACCATCTTCTGGGTTTCTCATGCCTGTTTTCGACGTAGGAAGATGCCCTTGAACCTGGAGATTTGGGACCCATGGGATGGGTACCATGCAGTATTACTTGAAAGGGTCTGCGTTGGCTCACCCAACCTCACCGAAACTCTCAGCCCCAAGAGTGTCCACCCTTATGTCTCAATCAGCTGTGGGTCTAGATATGGTCAATCCAGGTTGCATCACAGCCCCTGAACGAATTTTGTAAGAATTTCTCTCTCTTTCACTGTCTTTGTTTCACGGGTTTTGAAAAGTAATTTATTTTTATAATGGGGTTTAGCTGCTTTTCACGGCTGTGTTTATGCCGCTTTACACCCCCTTGACTCACTTACGGAGAGATATCAATACATAGGTTTGAAGATTCTTACTAGTCAGATATATTCTTGTGCGGTGAATAGGGGGTGTTGAGTCCAGTTCACTGAAAAAGGAATAGGTCTTGTCTCTTACATATTGGGTTTATGGAACGGTATCGGAGCTAATTTGAAACCCTTGTTTTATGCATCACCCCACCTCACCTTTCCCGTTCAGCAGCCATAGTGTGTTTTCTAAACGTGTGACTCTGTTCTGTTTTGTAATTCAGTTCAAGTGTAGCGGTTTTTACATTCCCTCTCTAAGTGATATCTTATGATAAGTGTCTTTTTCTGTGTGACTTATTTCACTTAGAATCGTCGTACCTAAATCCACTCATCGTGCTGCTACTAGCCTTATGACGTGGATTTCATGGCTGAGTGATATTCCATTGTACATGAGGACCACAACTTCTTTATCCATTTTTCGCTTTCCTAGGATATTTAAGGTGTAATGAAGTGGGGGTTCTTGTCAACAGAGCAGCCCTAAACTTTGGGGTGCCTGTGTCTTGCTGATTTTTAGTTTTCCCAATTTATACGCCCATGAGTGGAAGTGCCCTATGCTCTCCAAGCTGTGTTTTTTAGATGTTTCAGAACACACCGTACACTTCTCCAGAGTGGCTGTTGGCAATTTACATCCCTCCCATCAGCGTAGCAAGGCTCCCATTTCTCCATGGCCGGTCCTGCATTTCTGGTTTGGACACTTTTTTCCGCATGGCCCTTTTGCCCGCTGGGAAGCGAGACTTCTTTGGAGCGCTGATTGGCCTTTCCAGGTTGCTTGGTTGGCCAAAAAGGGCGTATGCGTTTTTTCCTGAATATATTCAGGAAAAAACGCATACGCCCTTTTTGGCCAAGGGCATCATTGTCCACGTTTTGCCGCTTTTCATGTGCTTTCAAGGCGATTCGAATCTACCTCCTGAAATCTGTTTCCTGCAATTCTGCCTTGCTTTCAAAGCCTCTTCGTTGCCTTCCCTTAATATATTTGTGGACGAGAGGTATCATTTAAAACTCTGCAGGTTTGTGAATTGCAGTGCCCCTGAGCTCCATTTTTCAACTCGCTTTTTTGGGAGCTGGCCGCCAAAGCGCAGGATTGCTTCAGGCCCTCTTCTGGTTCTGGGGGGCAGGCTGAGCTTGTGCTTAATTCTTCTTCCTGATGGGAAAATAGAGTGACCTGTGCCTGTCCCAACACCTAGAGCTAGTCTCTCATTGGTTCCCCCTCTTCCCGTTCATCCTCAGGACAAATTGCAACCTGTACGGAACAGGAGGTTAAAGGTGCTGATTCTCCAAGGAGGGAGATGGCTAGTAAATCGGCTGGAATGGCGAACCCGAGCAAAGGAGATGAGAAATGAGGTGCGTTTTAGAAACCTTTCCCGTTCACACAGTGTACCATCTTCTGGGTTTCTCATGCCTGTTTTCGACGTAGGAAGATGCCCTTGAACCTGGAGATTTGGGACCCATGGGATGGGTACCATGCAGTATTACTTGAAAGGGTCTGCGTTGGCTCACCCAACCTCACCGAACCTCTCAGCCCCAAGAGTGTCCACCCTTATGTCTCAATCAGCTGTGGGTCTAGATATGGTCAATCCAGGTTGCATCACAGCCCCTGAACGAATTTTGTAAGAATTTCTCTCTCTTTCACTGTCTTTGTTTCACGGGTTTTGAAAAGTAATTTATTTTTACATTGGGGTTTAGCTGCTTTTCACGGCTGTGTTTATGCCGCTTTACACCCCCTTGACTCACTTACGGAGAGATATCAATACATTGGTTTGAAGATTCTTACTAGTCAGATATATGCTTGTGCGGTGAATAGGGGGTGTTGAGTCCAGTTCACTGAAAAAGGAATAGGTCTTGTCTCTTACATATTGGGTTTATGGAACGGTATCGGAGCTAATTTGAAACCCTTGTTTTATGCATCACCCCACCTCACCTTTCCCTTTCAGCAGCCATAGTGTGTTTTCTAAACGTGTGACTCTGTTCTGTTTTGTAATTCAGTTCAAGTGTAGCGGTTTTTACATTCCCTCTCTAAGTGATATCTTATGATAAGTGTCTTTTTCTGTGTGACTTATTTCACTTAGAATCGTCGTACCTAAATCCACTCATCGTGCTGCTACTAGCCTTATGACGTGGATTTCATGGCTGAGTGATATTCCATTGTACATGAGGACCACAACTTCTTTATCCATTTTTCTCTTTCCTAGGATATTTAAGGTGTAATGAAGTGGGGGTTCTTGTCAACAGAGCAGCCCTAAACTTTGGGGTGGCTGTGTCTTGCTGATTTTTAGTTTTCCCAATTTATACGCCCATGAGTGGAAGTGCCCTATGCTCTCCAAGCTGTGTTTTTTAGATGTTTCAGAACACACCGTACACTTCTCCAGAGTGGCTGTTGGCAATTTACATCCCACCCATCAGCGTAGCAAGGCTCCCATTTCTCCATGGCCGGTCCTGCATTTCTGGTTTGGACACTTTTTTCCGCATGGCCCTTTTGCCCGCTGGGAAGCGAGACTTCTTTGGAGCACTGATTGGCCTTTCCAGGTTGCTTGGTTGGCCAAAAAGGGCGTATGCGTTTTTTCCTGAATATATTCAGGAAAAAACGCATACGCCCTTTTTGGCCAAGGGCATCATTGTCCACGTTCTGCCGCTTTTCATGTGCTTTCAAGGCGATTCAAATCTACCTCCTGAAATCTGTTTCCTGCAATTCTGCCTTGCTTTCAAAGCCTCTTCGTTGCCTTCCCTTAATATATTTGTGGACGAGAGGTATCATTTAAAACTCTGCAGGTTTGTGAATTGCAGTGCCCCTGAGCTCCATTTTTCAACTCGCTTTTTTGGGAGCTGGCCGCCAAAGCGCAGGATTGCTTCAGGCCCTCTTCTGGTTCTGGGGGGCAGGCTGAGCTTGTGCTTAATTCTTCTTCCTGATGGGAAAATAGAGTGACCTGTGCCTGTCCCAACACCTAGAGCTAGTCTCTCATTGGTTCCCCCTCTTCCCGTTCATCCTCAGGACAAATTGCAACCTGTACGGAACAGGAGGTTAAAGGTGCTGATTCTCCAAGGAGGGAGATGGCTAGTAAATCGGCTGGAATGGCGAACCCGAGCAAAGGAGATGAGAAATGAGGTGCGTTTTAGAAACCTTTCCCGATCACACGGTGTACCATCTTCTGGGTTTCTCATGCCTGTTTTCGACGTAGGAAGATGCCCTTGAACCTGGAGATTTGGGACCCATGGGATGGGTACCATGCAGTATTACTTGAAAGGGTCTGCGTTGGCTCACCCAACCTCACCGAAACTCTCAGCCCCAAGAGTGTCCACCCTTATGTCTCAATCAGCTGTGGGTCTAGATATGGTCAATCCAGGTTGCATCACAGCCCCTGAACGAATTTTGTAAGAATTTCTCTCTCTTTCACTGTCTTTGTTTCACGGGTTTTGAAAAGTAATTTATTTTTATAATGGGGTTTAGCTGCTTTTCACGGCTGTGTTTATGCCGCTTTACACCCCCTTGACTCACTTACGGAGAGATATCAATACATAGGTTTGAAGATTCTTACTAGTCAGATATATTCTTGTGCGGTGAATAGGGGGTGTTGAGTCCAGTTCACTGAAAAAGGAATAGGTCTTGTCTCTTACATATTGGGTTTATGGAACGGTATCGGAGCTAATTTGAAACCCTTGTTTTATGCATCACCCCACCTCACCTTTCCCGTTCAGCAGCCATAGTGTGTTTTCTAAACGTGTGACTCTGTTCTGTTTTGTAATTCAGTTCAAGTGTAGCGGTTTTTACATTCCCTCTCTAAGTGATATCTTATGATAAGTGTCTTTTTCTGTGTGACTTATTTCACTTAGAATCGTCGTACCTAAATCCACTCATCGTGCTGCTACTAGCCTTATGACGTGGATTTCATGGCTGAGTGATATTCCATTGTACATGAGGACCACAACTTCTTTATCCATTTTTCTCTTTCCTAGGATATTTAAGGTGTAATGAAGTGGGGGTTCTTGTCAACAGAGCAGCCCTAAACTTTGGGGTGCCTGTGTCTTGCTGATTTTTAGTTTTCCCAATTTATACGCCCATGAGTGGAAGTGCCCTATGCTCTCCAAGCTGTGTTTTTTAGATGTTTCAGAACACACCGTACACTTCTCCAGAGTGGCTGTTGGCAATTTACATCCCTCCCATCAGCGTAGCAAGGCTCCCATTTCTCCATGGCCGGTCCTGCATTTCTGGTTTGGACACTTTTTTCCGCATGGCCCTTTTGCCCGCTGGGAAGCGAGACTTCTTTGGAGCGCTGATTGGCCTTTCCAGGTTGCTTGGTTGGCCAAAAAGGGCGTATGCGTTTTTTCCTGAATATATTCAGGAAAAAACGCATACGCCCTTTTTGGCCAAGGGCATCATTGTCCACGTTTTGCCGCTTTTCATGTGCTTTCAAGGCGATTCGAATCTACCTCCTGAAATCTGTTTCCTGCAATTCTGCCTTGCTTTCAAAGCCTCTTCGTTGCCTTCCCTTAATATATTTGTGGACGAGAGGTATCATTTAAAACTCTGCAGGTTTGTGAATTGCAGTGCCCCTGAGCTCCATTTTTCAACTCGCTTTTTTGGGAGCTGGCCGCCAAAGCGCAGGATTGCTTCAGGCCCTCTTCTGGTTCTGGGGGGCAGGCTGAGCTTGTGCTTAATTCTTCTTCCTGATGGGAAAATAGAGTGACCTGTGCCTGTCCCAACACCTAGAGCTAGTCTCTCATTGGTTCCCCCTCTTCCCGTTCATCCTCAGGACAAATTGCAACCTGTACGGAACAGGAGGTTAAAGGTGCTGATTCTCCAAGGAGGGAGATGGCTAGTAAATCGGCTGGAATGGCGAACCCGAGCAAAGGAGATGAGAAATGAGGTGCGTTTTAGAAACCTTTCCCGATCACACGGTGTACCATCTTCTGGGTTTCTCATGCCTGTTTTCGACGTAGGAAGATGCCCTTGAACCTGGAGATTTGGGACCCATGGGATGGGTACCATGCAGTATTACTTGAAAGGGTCTGCGTTGGCTCACCCAACCTCACCGAACCTCTCAGCCCCAAGAGTGTCCACCCTTATGTCTCAATCAGCTGTGGGTCTAGATATGGTCAATCCAGGTTGCATCACAGCCCCTGAACGAATTTTGTAAGAATTTCTCTCTCTTTCACTGTCTTTGTTTCACGGGTTTTGAAAAGTAATTTATTTTTACATTGGGGTTTAGCTGCTTTTCACGGCTGTGTTTATGCCGCTTTACACCCCCTTGACTCACTTACGGAGAGATATCAATACATTGGTTTGAAGATTCTTACTAGTCAGATATATTCTTGTGCGGTGAATAGGGGGTGTTGAGTCCAGTTCACTGAGCAAGGAATAGGTCTTGTCTCTTACATATTGGGTTTATGGAACGGTATCGGAGCTAATTTGAAACCCTTGTTTTATGCATCACCCCACCTCACCTTTCCCGTTCAGCAGCCATAGTGTGTTTCCTAAACGTGTGACTCTGTTCTGTTTTGCAATTCAGTTCAAGTGTAGCGGTTTTTACATTCCCTCTCTAAGTGATATCTTATGATAAGTGTCTTTTCTGTGTGACTTATTTCACTTAGAATCGTCGTACCTAAATCCACTCATCGTGCTGCTACTAGCCTTATGACGTGGATTTCATGGCTGAGTGATATTCCATTGTACATGAGGACCACAACTTCTTTATCCATTTTTCTCTTTCCTAGGATATTTAAGGTGTAATGAAGTGGGGGTTCTTGTCAACAGAGCAGCCCTAAACTTTGGGGTGGCTGTGTCTTGCTGATTTTTAGTTTTCCCAATTTATACGCCCATGAGTGGAAGTGCCCTATGCTCTCCAAGCTGTGTTTTTTAGATGTTTCAGAACACACCGTACACTTCTCCAGAGTGGCTGTTGGCAATTTACATCCCACCCATCAGCGTAGCAAGGCTCCCATTTCTCCATGGCCGGTCCTGCATTTCTGGTTTGGACACTTTTTTCCGAATGGCCCTTTTGCCCGCTGGGAAGCGAGACTTCTTTGGAGCACTGATTGGCCTTTCCAGGTTGCTTGGTTGGCCAAAAAGGGCGTATGCGTTTTTTCCTGAATATATTCAGGAAAAAACGCATACGCCCTTTTTGGCCAAGGGCATCATTGTCCACGTTCTGCCGCTTTTCATGTGCTTTCAAGGCGATTCAAATCTACCTCCTGAAATCTGTTTCCTGCAATTCTGCCTTGCTTTCAAAGCCTCTTCGTTGCCTTCCCTTAATATATTTGTGGACGAGAGGTATCATTTAAAACTCTGCAGGTTTGTGAATTGCAGTGCCCCTGAGCTCCATTTTTCAACTCGCTTCTTTGGGAGCTGGCCGCCAAAGCGCAGGATTGCTTCAGGCCCTCTTCTGGTTCTGGGGGGCAGGCTGAGCTTGTGCTTAATTCTTCTTCCTGATGGGAAAATAGAGTGACCTGTGCCTGTCCCAACACCTAGAGCTAGTCTCTCATTGGTTCCCCCTCTTCCCGTTCATCCTCAGGACAAATTGCAACCTGTACGGAACAGGAGGTTAAAGGTGCTGATTCTCCAAGGAGGGAGATGGCTAGTAAATCGGCTGGAATGGCGAACCCGAGCAAAGGAGATGAGAAATGAGGTGCGTTTTAGAAACCTTTCCCGTTCACACGGTGTACCATCTTCTGGGTTTCTCATGCCTGTTTTCGACGTAGGAAGATGCCCTTGAACCTGGAGATTTGGGACCCATGGGATGGGTACCATGCAGTATTACTTGAAAGGGTCTGCGTTGGCTCACCCAACCTCACCGAAACTCTCAGCCCCAAGAGTGTCCACCCTTATGTCTCAATCAGCTGTGGGTCTAGATATGGTCAATCCAGGTTGCATCAGAGCCCCTGAACGAATTTTGTAAGAATTTCTCTCTCTTTCACTGTCTTTGTTTCACGGGTTTTGAAAAGTAATTTATTTTTATAATGGGGTTTAGCTGCTTTTCACGGCTGTGTTTATGCCGCTTTACACCCCCTTGACTCACTTACGGAGAGATATCAATACATAGGTTTGAAGATTCTTACTAGTCAGATATATTCTTGTGCGGTGAATAGGGGGTGTTGAGTCCAGTTCACTGAAAAAGGAATAGGTCTTGTCTCTTACATATTGGGTTTATGGAACGGTATTGGAGCTAATTTGAAACCCTTGTTTTATGCATCACCCCACCTCACCTTTCCCGTTCAGCAGCCATAGTGTGTTTTCTAAACGTGTGACTCTGTTCTGTTTTGTAATTCAGTTCAAGTGTAGCGGTTTTTACATTCCCTCTCTAAGTGATATCTTATGATAAGTGTCTTTTTCTGTGTGACTTATTTCACTTAGAATCGTCGTACCTAAATCCACTCATCGTGCTGCTACTAGCCTTATGACGTGGATTTCATGGCTGAGTGATATTCCATTGTACATGAGGACCACAACTTCTTTATCCATTTTTCTCTTTCCTAGGATATTTAAGGTGTAATGAAGTGGGGGTTCTTGTCAACAGAGCAGCCCTAAACTTTGGGGTGCCTGTGTCTTGCTGATTTTTAGTTTTCCCAATTTATACGCCCATGAGTGGAAGTGCCCTATGCTCTCCAAGCTGTGTTTTTTAGATGTTTCAGAACACACCGTACACTTCTCCAGAGTGGCTGTTGGCAATTTACATCCCACCCATCAGCGTAGCAAGGCTCCCATTTCTCCATGGCCGGTCCTGCATTTCTGGTTTGGACACTTTTTTCCGCATGGCCCTTTTGCCCGCTGGGAAGCGAGACTTCTTTGGAGCGCTGATTGGCCTTTCCAGGTTGCTTGGTTGGCCAAAAAGGGCGTATGCGTTTTTTCCTGAATATATTCAGGAAAAAACGCATACGCCCTTTTTGGCCAAGGGCATCATTGTCCACGTTTTGCCGCTTTTCATGTGCTTTCAAGGCGATTCGAATCTACCTCCTGAAATCTGTTTCCTGCAATTCTGCCTTGCTTTCAAAGCCTCTTCGTTGCCTTCCCTTAATATATTTGTGGACGAGAGGTATCATTTAAAACTCTGCAGGTTTGTGAATTGCAGTGCCCCTGAGCTCCATTTTTCAACTCGCTTTTTTGGGAGCTGGCCGCCAAAGCGCAGGATTGCTTCAGGCCCTCTTCTGGTTCTGGGGGGCAGGCTGAGCTTGTGCTTAATTCTTCTTCCTGATGGGAAAATAGAGTGACCTGTGCCTGTCCCAACACCTAGAGCTAGTCTCTCATTGGTTCCCCCTCTTCCCGTTCATCCTCAGGACAAATTGCAACCTGTACGGAACAGGAGGTTAAAGGTGCTGATTCTCCAAGGAGGGAGATGGCTAGTAAATCGGCTGGAATGGCGAACCCGAGCAAAGGAGATGAGAAATGAGGTGCGTTTTAGAAACCTTTCCCGATCACACGGTGTACCATCTTCTGGGTTTCTCATGCCTGTTTTCGACGTAGGAAGATGCCCTTGAACCTGGAGATTTGGGACCCATGGGATGGGTACCATGCAGTATTACTTGAAAGGGTCTGCGTTGGCTCACCCAACCTCACCGAACCTCTCAGCCCCAAGAGTGTCCACCCTTATGTCTCAATCAGCTGTGGGTCTAGATATGGTCAATCCAGGTTGCATCACAGCCCCTGAACGAATTTTGTAAGAATTTCTCTCTCTTTCACTGTCTTTGTTTCACGGGTTTTGAAAAGTAATTTATTTTTACATTGGGGTTTAGCTGCTTTTCACGGCTGTGTTTATGCCGCTTTACACCCCCTTGACTCACTTACGGAGAGATATCAATACATTGGTTTGAAGATTCTTACTAGTCAGATATATTCTTGTGCGGTGAATAGGGGGTGTTGACTCCAGTTCACTGAGCAAGGAATAGGTCTTGTCTCTTACATATTGGGTTTATGGAACGGTATCGGAGCTAATTTGAAACCCTTGTTTTATGCATCACCCCACCTCACCTTTCCCTTTCAGCAGCCATAGTGTGTTTTCTAAACGTGTGACTCTGTTCTGTTTTGTAATTCAGTTCAAGTGTAGCGGTTTTTACATTCCCTCTCTAAGTGATATCTTATGATAAGTGTCTTTTTCTGTGTGACTTATTTCACTTAGAATCGTCGTACCTAAATCCACTCATCGTGCTGCTACTAGCCTTATGACGTGGATTTCATGGCTGAGTGATATTCCATTGTACATGAGGACCACAACTTCTTTATCCATTTTTCTCTTTCCTAGGATATTTAAGGTGTAATGAAGTGGGGGTTCTTGTCAACAGAGCAGCCCTAAACTTTGGGGTGGCTGTGTCTTGCTGATTTTTAGTTTTCCCAATTTATACGCCCATGAGTGGAAGTGCCCTATGCTCTCCAAGCTGTGTTTTTTAGATGTTTCAGAACACACCGTACACTTCTCCAGAGTGGCTGTTGGCAATTTACATCCCACCCATCAGCGTAGCAAGGCTCCCATTTCTCCATGGCCGGTCCTGCATTTCTGGTTTGGACACTTTTTTCCGCATGGCCCTTTTGCCCGCTGGGAAGCGAGACTTCTTTGGAGCGCTGATTGGCCTTTCCAGATTGCTTGGTTGGCCAAAAAGGGCGTATGCGTTTTTTCCTGAATATATTCAGGAAAAAACGCATACGCCCTTTTTGGCCAAGGGCATCATTGTCCACGTTCTGCCGCTTTTCATGTGCTTTCAAGGCGATTCAAATCTACCTCCTGAAATCTGTTTCCTGCAATTCTGCCTTGCTTTCAAAGCCTCTTCGTTGCCTTCCCTTAATATATTTGTGGACGAGAGGTATCATTTAAAACTCTGCAGGTTTGTGAATTGCAGTGCCCCTGAGCTCCATTTTTCAACTCGCTTTTTTGGGAGCTGGCCGCCAAAGCGCAGGATTGCTTCAGGCCCTCTTCTGGTTCTGGGGGGCAGGCTGAGCTTGTGCTTAATTCTTCTTCCTGATGGGAAAATAGAGTGACCTGTGCCTGTCCCAACACCTAGAGCTAGTCTCTCATTGGTTCCCCCTCTTCCCGTTCATCCTCAGGACAAATTGCAACCTGTACGGAACAGGAGGTTAAAGGTGCTGATTCTCCAAGGAGGGAGATGGCTAGTAAATCGGCTGGAATGGCGAACCCGAGCAAAGGAGATGAGAAATGAGGTGCGTTTTAGAAACCTTTCCCGTTCACACGGTGTACCATCTTCTGGGTTTCTCATGCCTGTTTTCGACGTAGGAAGATGCCCTTGAACCTGGAGATTTGGGACCCATGGGATGGGTACCATGCAGTATTACTTGAAAGGGTCTGCGTTGGCTCACCCAACCTCACCGAAACTCTCAGCCCCAAGAGTGTCCACCCTTATGTCTCAATCAGCTGTGGGTCTAGATATGGTCAATCCAGGTTGCATCACAGCCCCTGAACGAATTTTGTAAGAATTTCTCTCTCTTTCACTGTCTTTGTTTCACGGGTTTTGAAAAGTAATTTATTTTTATAATGGGGTTTAGCTGCTTTTCACGGCTGTGTTTATGCCGCTTTACACCCCCTTGACTCACTTACGGAGAGATATCAATACATAGGTTTGAAGATTCTTACTAGTCAGATATATTCTTGTGCGGTGAATAGGGGGTGTTGAGTCCAGTTCACTGAAAAAGGAATAGGTCTTGTCTCTTACATATTGGGTTTATGGAACGGTATTGGAGCTAATTTGAAACCCTTGTTTTATGCATCACCCCACCTCACCTTTCCCGTTCAGCAGCCATAGTGTGTTTTCTAAACGTGTGACTCTGTTCTGTTTTGTAATTCAGTTCAAGTGTAGCGGTTTTTACATTCCCTCTCTAAGTGATATCTTATGATAAGTGTCTTTTTCTGTGTGACTTATTTCACTTAGAATCGTCGTACCTAAATCCACTCATCGTGCTGCTACTAGCCTTATGACGTGGATTTCATGGCTGAGTGATATTCCATTGTACATGAGGACCACCACTTCTTTATCCATTTTTCGCTTTCCTAGGATATTTAAGGTGTAATGAAGTGGGGGTTCTTGTCAACAGAGCAGCCCTAAACTTTGGGGTGCCTGTGTCTTGCTGATTTTTAGTTTTCCCAGTTTATACGCCCATGAGTGGAAGTGCCCTATGCTCTCCAAGCTGTGTTTTTAGATGTTTCAGAACACACCGTACACTTCTCCAGAGTGGCTGTTGGCAATTTACATCCCTCCCATCAGCGTAGCAAGGCTCCCATTTCTCCATGGCCGGTCCTGCATTTCTGGTTTGGACACTTTTTTCCGCATGGCCCTTTTGCCCGCTGGGAAGCGAGACTTCTTTGGAGCGCTGATTGGCCTTTCCAGGTTGCTTGGTTGGCCAAAAAGGGCGTATGCGTTTTTTCCTGAATATATTCAGGAAAAAACGCATACGCCCTTTTTGGCCAAGGGCATCATTGTCCACGTTTTGCCGCTTTTCATGTGCTTTCAAGGCGATTCGAATCTACCTCCTGAAATCTGTTTCCTGCAATTCTGCCTTGCTTTCAAAGCCTCTTCGTTGCCTTCCCTTAATATATTTGTGGACGAGAGGTATCATTTAAAACTCTGCAGGTTTGTGAATTGCAGTGCCCCTGAGCTCCATTTTTCAACTCGCTTTTTTGGGAGCTGGCCGCAAAAGCGCAGGATTGCTTCAGGCCCTCTTCTGGTTCTGGGGGGCAGGCTGAGCTTGTGCTTGATTCTTCTTCCTGATGGGAAAATAGAGTGACCTGTGCCTGTCCCAACACCAAGAGCTAGTCTCTCATTGGTTCCCCCTCTTCCCGTTCATCCTCAGGACAAATTGCAACCTGTACGGAACAGGAGGTTAAAGGTGCTGATTCTCCAAGGAGGGAGATGGCTAGTAAATCGGCTGGAATGGCGAACCCGAGCAAAGGAGATGAGAAATGAGGTGCGTTTTAGAAACCTTTCCCGTTCACACGGTGTACCATCTTCTGGGTTTCTCATGCCTGTTTTCGACGTAGGAAGATGCCCTTGAACCTGGAGATTTGGGACCCATGGGATGGGTACCATGCAGTATTACTTGAAAGGGTCTGCGTTGGCTCACCCAACCTCACCGAACCTCTCAGCCCCAAGAGTGTCCACCCTTATGTCTCAATCAGCTGTGGGTCTAGATATGGTCAATCCAGGTTGCATCACAGCCCCTGAACGAATTTTGTAAGAATTTCTCTCTCTTTCACTGTCTTTGTTTCAAGGGTTTTGAAAAGTAATTTATTTTTACATTGGGGTTTAGCTGCTTTTCACGGCTGTGTTTATGCCGCTTTACACCCCCTTGACTCACTTACGGAGAGATATCAATACATTGGTTTGAAGATTCTTACTAGTCAGATATATGCTTGTGCGGTGAATAGGGGGTGTTGAGTCCAGTTCACTGAGCAAGGAATAGGTCTTGTCTCTTACATATTGGGTTTATGGAACGGTATCGGAGCTAATTTGAAACCCTTGTTTTATGCATCACCCCACCTCACCTTTCCCTTTCAGCAGCCATAGTGTGTTTTCTAAACGTGTGACTCTGTTCTGTTTTGTAATTCAGTTCAAGTGTAGCGGTTTTTACATTCCCTCTCTAAGTGATATCTTATGATAAGTGTCTTTTTCTGTGTGACTTATTTCACTTAGAATCGTCGTACCTAAATCCACTCATCGTGCTGCTACTAGCCTTATGACGTGGATTTCATGGCTGAGTGATATTCCATTGTACATGAGGACCACAACTTCTTTATCCATTTTTCTCTTTCCTAGGATATTTAAGGTGTAATGAAGTGGGGGTTCTTGTCAACAGAGCAGCCCTAAACTTTGGGGTGGCTGTGTCTTGCTGATTTTTAGTTTTCCCAATTTATACGCCCATGAGTGGAAGTGCCCTATGCTCTCCAAGCTGTGTTTTTTAGATGTTTCAGAACACACCGTACACTTCTCCAGAGTGGCTGTTGGCAATTTACATCCCACCCATCAGCGTAGCAAGGCTCCCATTTCTCCATGGCCGGTCCTGCATTTCTGGTTTGGACACTTTTTTCCGCATGGCCCTTTTGCCCGCTGGGAAGCGAGACTTCTTTGGAGCACTGATTGGCCTTTCCAGGTTGCTTGGTTGGCCAAAAAGGGCGTATGCGTTTTTTCCTGAATATATTCAGGAAAAAACGCATACGCCCTTTTTGGCCAAGGGCATCATTGTCCACGTTCTGCCGCTTTTCATGTGCTTTCAAGGCGATTCAAATCTACCTCCTGAAATCTGTTTCCTGCAATTCTGCCTTGCTTTCAAAGCCTCTTCGTTGCCTTCCCTTAATATATTTGTGGACGAGAGGTATCATTTAAAACTCTGCAGGTTTGTGAATTGCAGTGCCCCTGAGCTCCATTTTTCAACTCGCTTTTTTGGGAGCTGGCCGCCAAAGCGCAGGATTGCTTCAGGCCCTCTTCTGGTTCTGGGGGGCAGGCTGAGCTTGTGCTTAATTCTTCTTCCTGATGGGAAAATAGAGTGACCTGTGCCTGTCCCAACACCTAGAGCTAGTCTCTCATTGGTTCCCCCTCTTCCCGTTCATCCTCAGGACAAATTGCAACCTGTACGGAACAGGAGGTTAAAGGTGCTGATTCTCCAAGGAGGGAGATGGCTAGTAAATCGGCTGGAATGGCGAACCCGAGCAAAGGAGATGAGAAATGAGGTGCGTTTTAGAAACCTTTCCCGATCACACGGTGTACCATCTTCTGGGTTTCTCATGCCTGTTTTCGACGTAGGAAGATGCCCTTGAACCTGGAGATTTGGGACCCATGGGATGGGTACCATGCAGTATTACTTGAAAGGGTCTGCGTTGGCTCACCCAACCTCACCGAAACTCTCAGCCCCAAGAGTGTCCACCCTTATGTCTCAATCAGCTGTGGGTCTAGATATGGTCAATCCAGGTTGCATCACAGCCCCTGAACGAATTTTGTAAGAATTTCTCTCTCTTTCACTGTCTTTGTTTCACGGGTTTTGAAAAGTAATTTATTTTTATAATGGGGTTTAGCTGCTTTTCACGGCTGTGTTTATGCCGCTTTACACCCCCTTGACTCACTTACGGAGAGATATCAATACATAGGTTTGAAGATTCTTACTAGTCAGATATATTCTTGTGCGGTGAATAGGGGGTGTTGAGTCCAGTTCACTGAAAAAGGAATAGGTCTTGTCTCTTACATATTGGGTTTATGGAACGGTATCGGAGCTAATTTGAAACCCTTGTTTTATGCATCACCCCACCTCACCTTTCCCGTTCAGCAGCCATAGTGTGTTTTCTAAACGTGTGACTCTGTTCTGTTTTGTAATTCAGTTCAAGTGTAGCGGTTTTTACATTCCCTCTCTAAGTGATATCTTATGATAAGTGTCTTTTTCTGTGTGACTTATTTCACTTAGAATCGTCGTACCTAAATCCACTCATCGTGCTGCTACTAGCCTTATGACGTGGATTTCATGGCTGAGTGATATTCCATTGTACATGAGGACCACAACTTCTTTATCCATTTTTCTCTTTCCTAGGATATTTAAGGTGTAATGAAGTGGGGGTTCTTGTCAACAGAGCAGCCCTAAACTTTGGGGTGCCTGTGTCTTGCTGATTTTTAGTTTTCCCAATTTATACGCCCATGAGTGGAAGTGCCCTATGCTCTCCAAGCTGTGTTTTTTAGATGTTTCAGAACACACCGTACACTTCTCCAGAGTGGCTGTTGGCAATTTACATCCCTCCCATCAGCGTAGCAAGGCTCCCATTTCTCCATGGCCGGTCCTGCATTTCTGGTTTGGACACTTTTTTCCGCATGGCCCTTTTGCCCGCTGGGAAGCGAGACTTCTTTGGAGCGCTGATTGGCCTTTCCAGGTTGCTTGGTTGGCCAAAAAGGGCGTATGCGTTTTTTCCTGAATATATTCAGGAAAAAACGCATACGCCCTTTTTGGCCAAGGGCATCATTGTCCACGTTTTGCCGCTTTTCATGTGCTTTCAAGGCGATTCGAATCTACCTCCTGAAATCTGTTTCCTGCAATTCTGCCTTGCTTTCAAAGCCTCTTCGTTGCCTTCCCTTAATATATTTGTGGACGAGAGGTATCATTTAAAACTCTGCAGGTTTGTGAATTGCAGTGCCCCTGAGCTCCATTTTTCAACTCGCTTTTTTGGGAGCTGGCCGCCAAAGCGCAGGATTGCTTCAGGCCCTCTTCTGGTTCTGGGGGGCAGGCTGAGCTTGTGCTTAATTCTTCTTCCTGATGGGAAAATAGAGTGACCTGTGCCTGTCCCAACACCTAGAGCTAGTCTCTCATTGGTTCCCCCTCTTCCCGTTCATCCTCAGGACAAATTGCAACCTGTACGGAACAGGAGGTTAAAGGTGCTGATTCTCCAAGGAGGGAGATGGCTAGTAAATCGGCTGGAATGGCGAACCCGAGCAAAGGAGATGAGAAATGAGGTGCGTTTTAGAAACCTTTCCCGATCACACGGTGTACCATCTTCTGGGTTTCTCATGCCTGTTTTCGACGTAGGAAGATGCCCTTGAACCTGGAGATTTGGGACCCATGGGATGGGTACCATGCAGTATTACTTGAAAGGGTCTGCGTTGGCTCACCCAACCTCACCGAACCTCTCAGCCCCAAGAGTGTCCACCCTTATGTCTCAATCAGCTGTGGGTCTAGATATGGTCAATCCAGGTTGCATCACAGCCCCTGAACGAATTTTGTAAGAATTTCTCTCTCTTTCACTGTCTTTGTTTCACGGGTTTTGAAAAGTAATTTATTTTTACATTGGGGTTTAGCTGCTTTTCACGGCTGTGTTTATGCCGCTTTACACCCCCTTGACTCACTTACGGAGAGATATCAATACATTGGTTTGAAGATTCTTACTAGTCAGATATATTCTTGTGCGGTGAATAGGGGGTGTTGAGTCCAGTTCACTGAGCAAGGAATAGGTCTTGTCTCTTACATATTGGGTTTATGGAACGGTATCGGAGCTAATTTGAAACCCTTGTTTTATGCATCACCCCACCTCACCTTTCCCGTTCAGCAGCCATAGTGTGTTTCCTAAACGTGTGACTCTGTTCTGTTTTGCAATTCAGTTCAAGTGTAGCGGTTTTTACATTCCCTCTCTAAGTGATATCTTATGATAAGTGTCTTTTCTGTGTGACTTATTTCACTTAGAATCGTCGTACCTAAATCCACTCATCGTGCTGCTACTAGCCTTATGACGTGGATTTCATGGCTGAGTGATATTCCATTGTACATGAGGACCACAACTTCTTTATCCATTTTTCTCTTTCCTAGGATATTTAAGGTGTAATGAAGTGGGGGTTCTTGTCAACAGAGCAGCCCTAAACTTTGGGGTGGCTGTGTCTTGCTGATTTTTAGTTTTCCCAATTTATACGCCCATGAGTGGAAGTGCCCTATGCTCTCCAAGCTGTGTTTTTTAGATGTTTCAGAACACACCGTACACTTCTCCAGAGTGGCTGTTGGCAATTTACATCCCACCCATCAGCGTAGCAAGGCTCCCATTTCTCCATGGCCGGTCCTGCATTTCTGGTTTGGACACTTTTTTCCGAATGGCCCTTTTGCCCGCTGGGAAGCGAGACTTCTTTGGAGCACTGATTGGCCTTTCCAGGTTGCTTGGTTGGCCAAAAAGGGCGTATGCGTTTTTTCCTGAATATATTCAGGAAAAAACGCATACGCCCTTTTTGGCCAAGGGCATCATTGTCCACGTTCTGCCGCTTTTCATGTGCTTTCAAGGCGATTCAAATCTACCTCCTGAAATCTGTTTCCTGCAATTCTGCCTTGCTTTCAAAGCCTCTTCGTTGCCTTCCCTTAATATATTTGTGGACGAGAGGTATCATTTAAAACTCTGCAGGTTTGTGAATTGCAGTGCCCCTGAGCTCCATTTTTCAACTCGCTTTTTTGGGAGCTGGCCGCCAAAGCGCAGGATTGCTTCAGGCCCTCTTCTGGTTCTGGGGGGCAGGCTGAGCTTGTGCTTAATTCTTCTTCCTGATGGGAAAATAGAGTGACCTGTGCCTGTCCCAACACCTAGAGCTAGTCTCTCATTGGTTCCCCCTCTTCCCGTTCATCCTCAGGACAAATTGCAACCTGTACGGAACAGGAGGTTAAAGGTGCTGATTCTCCAAGGAGGGAGATGGCTAGTAAATCGGCTGGAATGGCGAACCCGAGCAAAGGAGATGAGAAATGAGGTGCGTTTTAGAAACCTTTCCCGTTCACACGGTGTACCATCTTCTGGGTTTCTCATGCCTGTTTTCGACGTAGGAAGATGCCCTTGAACCTGGAGATTTGGGACCCATGGGATGGGTACCATGCAGTATTACTTGAAAGGGTCTGCGTTGGCTCACCCAACCTCACCGAAACTCTCAGCCCCAAGAGTGTCCACCCTTATGTCTCAATCAGCTGTGGGTCTAGATATGGTCAATCCAGGTTGCATCAGAGCCCCTGAACGAATTTTGTAAGAATTTCTCTCTCTTTCACTGTCTTTGTTTCACGGGTTTTGAAAAGTAATTTATTTTTATAATGGGGTTTAGCTGCTTTTCACGGCTGTGTTTATGCCGCTTTACACCCCCTTGACTCACTTACGGAGAGATATCAATACATAGGTTTGAAGATTCTTACTAGTCAGATATATTCTTGTGCGGTGAATAGGGGGTGTTGAGTCCAGTTCACTGAAAAAGGAATAGGTCTTGTCTCTTACATATTGGGTTTATGGAACGGTATTGGAGCTAATTTGAAACCCTTGTTTTATGCATCACCCCACCTCACCTTTCCCGTTCAGCAGCCATAGTGTGTTTTCTAAACGTGTGACTCTGTTCTGTTTTGTAATTCAGTTCAAGTGTAGCGGTTTTTACATTCCCTCTCTAAGTGATATCTTATGATAAGTGTCTTTTTCTGTGTGACTTATTTCACTTAGAATCGTCGTACCTAAATCCACTCATCGTGCTGCTACTAGCCTTATGACGTGGATTTCATGGCTGAGTGATATTCCATTGTACATGAGGACCACAACTTCTTTATCCATTTTTCTCTTTCCTAGGATATTTAAGGTGTAATGAAGTGGGGGTTCTTGTCAACAGAGCAGCCCTAAACTTTGGGGTGCCTGTGTCTTGCTGATTTTTAGTTTTCCCAATTTATACGCCCATGAGTGGAAGTGCCCTATGCTCTCCAAGCTGTGTTTTTTAGATGTTTCAGAACACACCGTACACTTCTCCAGAGTGGCTGTTGGCAATTTACATCCCACCCATCAGCGTAGCAAGGCTCCCATTTCTCCATGGCCGGTCCTGCATTTCTGGTTTGGACACTTTTTTCCGCATGGCCCTTTTGCCCGCTGGGAAGCGAGACTTCTTTGGAGCGCTGATTGGCCTTTCCAGGTTGCTTGGTTGGCCAAAAAGGGCGTATGCGTTTTTTCCTGAATATATTCAGGAAAAAACGCATACGCCCTTTTTGGCCAAGGGCATCATTGTCCACGTTTTGCCGCTTTTCATGTGCTTTCAAGGCGATTCGAATCTACCTCCTGAAATCTGTTTCCTGCAATTCTGCCTTGCTTTCAAAGCCTCTTCGTTGCCTTCCCTTAATATATTTGTGGACGAGAGGTATCATTTAAAACTCTGCAGGTTTGTGAATTGCAGTGCCCCTGAGCTCCATTTTTCAACTCGCTTTTTTGGGAGCTGGCCGCCAAAGCGCAGGATTGCTTCAGGCCCTCTTCTGGTTCTGGGGGGCAGGCTGAGCTTGTGCTTAATTCTTCTTCCTGATGGGAAAATAGAGTGACCTGTGCCTGTCCCAACACCTAGAGCTAGTCTCTCATTGGTTCCCCCTCTTCCCGTTCATCCTCAGGACAAATTGCAACCTGTACGGAACAGGAGGTTAAAGGTGCTGATTCTCCAAGGAGGGAGATGGCTAGTAAATCGGCTGGAATGGCGAACCCGAGCAAAGGAGATGAGAAATGAGGTGCGTTTTAGAAACCTTTCCCGATCACACGGTGTACCATCTTCTGGGTTTCTCATGCCTGTTTTCGACGTAGGAAGATGCCCTTGAACCTGGAGATTTGGGACCCATGGGATGGGTACCATGCAGTATTACTTGAAAGGGTCTGCGTTGGCTCACCCAACCTCACCGAACCTCTCAGCCCCAAGAGTGTCCACCCTTATGTCTCAATCAGCTGTGGGTCTAGATATGGTCAATCCAGGTTGCATCACAGCCCCTGAACGAATTTTGTAAGAATTTCTCTCTCTTTCACTGTCTTTGTTTCACGGGTTTTGAAAAGTAATTTATTTTTACATTGGGGTTTAGCTGCTTTTCACGGCTGTGTTTATGCCGCTTTACACCCCCTTGACTCACTTACGGAGAGATATCAATACATTGGTTTGAAGATTCTTACTAGTCAGATATATTCTTGTGCGGTGAATAGGGGGTGTTGACTCCAGTTCACTGAGCAAGGAATAGGTCTTGTCTCTTACATATTGGGTTTATGGAACGGTATCGGAGCTAATTTGAAACCCTTGTTTTATGCATCACCCCACCTCACCTTTCCCTTTCAGCAGCCATAGTGTGTTTTCTAAACGTGTGACTCTGTTCTGTTTTGTAATTCAGTTCAAGTGTAGCGGTTTTTACATTCCCTCTCTAAGTGATATCTTATGATAAGTGTCTTTTTCTGTGTGACTTATTTCACTTAGAATCGTCGTACCTAAATCCACTCATCGTGCTGCTACTAGCCTTATGACGTGGATTTCATGGCTGAGTGATATTCCATTGTACATGAGGACCACAACTTCTTTATCCATTTTTCTCTTTCCTAGGATATTTAAGGTGTAATGAAGTGGGGGTTCTTGTCAACAGAGCAGCCCTAAACTTTGGGGTGGCTGTGTCTTGCTGATTTTTAGTTTTCCCAATTTATACGCCCATGAGTGGAAGTGCCCTATGCTCTCCAAGCTGTGTTTTTTAGATGTTTCAGAACACACCGTACACTTCTCCAGAGTGGCTGTTGGCAATTTACATCCCACCCATCAGCGTAGCAAGGCTCCCATTTCTCCATGGCCGGTCCTGCATTTCTGGTTTGGACACTTTTTTCCGCATGGCCCTTTTGCCCGCTGGGAAGCGAGACTTCTTTGGAGCGCTGATTGGCCTTTCCAGATTGCTTGGTTGGCCAAAAAGGGCGTATGCGTTTTTTCCTGAATATATTCAGGAAAAAACGCATACGCCCTTTTTGGCCAAGGGCATCATTGTCCACGTTCTGCCGCTTTTCATGTGCTTTCAAGGCGATTCAAATCTACCTCCTGAAATCTGTTTCCTGCAATTCTGCCTTGCTTTCAAAGCCTCTTCGTTGCCTTCCCTTAATATATTTGTGGACGAGAGGTATCATTTAAAACTCTGCAGGTTTGTGAATTGCAGTGCCCCTGAGCTCCATTTTTCAACTCGCTTTTTTGGGAGCTGGCCGCCAAAGCGCAGGATTGCTTCAGGCCCTCTTCTGGTTCTGGGGGGCAGGCTGAGCTTGTGCTTAATTCTTCTTCCTGATGGGAAAATAGAGTGACCTGTGCCTGTCCCAACACCTAGAGCTAGTCTCTCATTGGTTCCCCCTCTTCCCGTTCATCCTCAGGACAAATTGCAACCTGTACGGAACAGGAGGTTAAAGGTGCTGATTCTCCAAGGAGGGAGATGGCTAGTAAATCGGCTGGAATGGCGAACCCGAGCAAAGGAGATGAGAAATGAGGTGCGTTTTAGAAACCTTTCCCGTTCACACGGTGTACCATCTTCTGGGTTTCTCATGCCTGTTTTCGACGTAGGAAGATGCCCTTGAACCTGGAGATTTGGGACCCATGGGATGGGTACCATGCAGTATTACTTGAAAGGGTCTGCGTTGGCTCACCCAACCTCACCGAAACTCTCAGCCCCAAGAGTGTCCACCCTTATGTCTCAATCAGCTGTGGGTCTAGATATGGTCAATCCAGGTTGCATCACAGCCCCTGAACGAATTTTGTAAGAATTTCTCTCTCTTTCACTGTCTTTGTTTCACGGGTTTTGAAAAGTAATTTATTTTTATAATGGGGTTTAGCTGCTTTTCACGGCTGTGTTTATGCCGCTTTACACCCCCTTGACTCACTTACGGAGAGATATCAATACATAGGTTTGAAGATTCTTACTAGTCAGATATATTCTTGTGCGGTGAATAGGGGGTGTTGAGTCCAGTTCACTGAAAAAGGAATAGGTCTTGTCTCTTACATATTGGGTTTATGGAACGGTATTGGAGCTAATTTGAAACCCTTGTTTTATGCATCACCCCACCTCACCTTTCCCGTTCAGCAGCCATAGTGTGTTTTCTAAACGTGTGACTCTGTTCTGTTTTGTAATTCAGTTCAAGTGTAGCGGTTTTTACATTCCCTCTCTAAGTGATATCTTATGATAAGTGTCTTTTTCTGTGTGACTTATTTCACTTAGAATCGTCGTACCTAAATCCACTCATCGTGCTGCTACTAGCCTTATGACGTGGATTTCATGGCTGAGTGATATTCCATTGTACATGAGGACCACAACTTCTTTATCCATTTTTCTCTTTCCTAGGATATTTAAGGTGTAATGAAGTGGGGGTTCTTGTCAACAGAGCAGCCCTAAACTTTGGGGTGCCTGTGTCTTGCTGATTTTTAGTTTTCCCAATTTATACGCCCATGAGTGGAAGTGCCCTATGCTCTCCAAGCTGTGTTTTTTAGATGTTTCAGAACACACCGTACACTTCTCCAGAGTGGCTGTTGGCAATTTACATCCCACCCATCAGCGTAGCAAGGCTCCCATTTCTCCATGGCCGGTCCTGCATTTCTGGTTTGGACACTTTTTTCCGCATGGCCCTTTTGCCCGCTGGGAAGCGAGACTTCTTTGGAGCGCTGATTGGCCTTTCCAGGTTGCTTGGTTGGCCAAAAAGGGCGTATGCGTTTTTTCCTGAATATATTCAGGAAAAAACGCATACGCCCTTTTTGGCCAAGGGCATCATTGTCCACGTTTTGCCGCTTTTCATGTGCTTTCAAGGCGATTCGAATCTACCTCCTGAAATCTGTTTCCTGCAATTCTGCCTTGCTTTCAAAGCCTCTTCGTTGCCTTCCCTTAATATATTTGTGGACGAGAGGTATCATTTAAAACTCTGCAGGTTTGTGAATTGCAGTGCCCCTGAGCTCCATTTTTCAACTCGCTTTTTTGGGAGCTGGCCGCCAAAGCGCAGGATTGCTTCAGGCCCTCTTCTGGTTCTGGGGGGCAGGCTGAGCTTGTGCTTAATTCTTCTTCCTGATGGGAAAATAGAGTGACCTGTGCCTGTCCCAACACCTAGAGCTAGTCTCTCATTGGTTCCCCCTCTTCCCGTTCATCCTCAGGACAAATTGCAACCTGTACGGAACAGGAGGTTAAAGGTGCTGATTCTCCAAGGAGGGAGATGGCTAGTAAATCGGCTGGAATGGCGAACCCGAGCAAAGGAGATGAGAAATGAGGTGCGTTTTAGAAACCTTTCCCGATCACACGGTGTACCATCTTCTGGGTTTCTCATGCCTGTTTTCGACGTAGGAAGATGCCCTTGAACCTGGAGATTTGGGACCCATGGGATGGGTACCATGCAGTATTACTTGAAAGGGTCTGCGTTGGCTCACCCAACCTCACCGAACCTCTCAGCCCCAAGAGTGTCCACCCTTATGTCTCAATCAGCTGTGGGTCTAGATATGGTCAATCCAGGTTGCATCACAGCCCCTGAACGAATTTTGTAAGAATTTCTCTCTCTTTCACTGTCTTTGTTTCACGGGTTTTGAAAAGTAATTTATTTTTACATTGGGGTTTAGCTGCTTTTCACGGCTGTGTTTATGCCGCTTTACACCCCCTTGACTCACTTACGGAGAGATATCAATACATTGGTTTGAAGATTCTTACTAGTCAGATATATTCTTGTGCGGTGAATAGGGGGTGTTGACTCCAGTTCACTGAGCAAGGAATAGGTCTTGTCTCTTACATATTGGGTTTATGGAACGGTATCGGAGCTAATTTGAAACCCTTGTTTTATGCATCACCCCACCTCACCTTTCCCTTTCAGCAGCCATAGTGTGTTTTCTAAACGTGTGACTCTGTTCTGTTTTGTAATTCAGTTCAAGTGTAGCGGTTTTTACATTCCCTCTCTAAGTGATATCTTATGATAAGTGTCTTTTTCTGTGTGACTTATTTCACTTAGAATCGTCGTACCTAAATCCACTCATCGTGCTGCTACTAGCCTTATGACGTGGATTTCATGGCTGAGTGATATTCCATTGTACATGAGGACCACAACTTCTTTATCCATTTTTCGCTTTCCTAGGATATTTAAGGTGTAATGAAGTGGGGGTTCTTGTCAACAGAGCAGCCCTAAACTTTGGGGTGCCTGTGTCTTGCTGATTTTTAGTTTTCCCAATTTATACGCCCATGAGTGGAAGTGCCCTATGCTCTCCAAGCTGTGTTTTTTAGATGTTTCAGAACACACCGTACACTTCTCCAGAGTGGCTGTTGGCAATTTACATCCCACCCATCAGCGTAGCAAGGCTCCCATTTCTCCATGGCCGGTCCTGCATTTCTGGTTTGGACACTTTTTTCCGCATGGCCCTTTTGCCCGCTGGGAAGCGAGACTTCTTTGGAGCGCTGATTGGCCTTTCCAGGTTGCTTGGTTGGCCAAAAAGGGCGTATGCGTTTTTTCCTGAATATATTCAGGAAAAAACGCATACGCCCTTTTTGGCCAAGGGCATCATTGTCCACGTTTTGCCGCTTTTCATGTGCTTTCAAGGCGATTCGAATCTACCTCCTGAAATCTGTTTCCTGCAATTCTGCCTTGCTTTCAAAGCCTCTTCGTTGCCTTCCCTTAATATATTTGTGGACGAGAGGTATCATTTAAAACTCTGCAGGTTTGTGAATTGCAGTGCCCCTGAGCTCCATTTTTCAACTCGCTTTTTTGGGAGCTGGCCGCCAAAGCGCAGGATTGCTTCAGGCCCTCTTCTGGTTCTGGGGGGCAGGCTGAGCTTGTGCTTAATTCTTCTTCCTGATGGGAAAATAGAGTGACCTGTGCCTGTCCCAACACCTAGAGCTAGTCTCTCATTGGTTCCCCCTCTTCCCGTTCATCCTCAGGACAAATTGCAACCTGTACGGAACAGGAGGTTAAAGGTGCTGATTCTCCAAGGAGGGAGATGGCTAGTAAATCGGCTGGAATGGCGAACCCGAGCAAAGGAGATGAGAAATGAGGTGCGTTTTAGAAACCTTTCCCGATCACACGGTGTACCATCCTCTAGGTTTCTCATGCCTGTTTTCGACGTAGGAAGATGCCCTTGAACCTGGAGATTTGGGACCCATGGGGTGGGTACCATGCAGTATTACTTGAAAGGGTCTGCGTTGGCTCACCCAACCTCACCGAACCTCTCAGCCCCAAGAGTGTCCACCCTTATGTCTCAATCAGCTGTGGGTCTAGATATGGTCAATCCAGGTTGCATCACAGCCCCTGAACGAATTTTGTAAGAATTTCTCTCTCTTTCACTGTCTTTGTTTCACGGGTTTTGAAAAGTAATTTATTTTTACATTGGGGTTTAGCTGCTTTTCACGGCTGTGTTTATGCCGCTTTACACCCCCTTGACTCACTTACGGAGAGATATCAATACATTGGTTTGAAGATTCTTACTAGTCAGATATATTCTTGTGCGGTGAATAGGGGGTGTTGAGTCAGTTCACTGAGCAAGGAATAGGTCTTGTCTCTTACATATTGGGTTTATGGAACGGTATCGGAGCTAATTTGAAACCCTTGTTTTATGCATCACCCCACCTCACCTTTCCCTTTCAGCAGCCATAGTGTGTTTTCTAAACGTGTGACTCTGTTCTGTTTTGTAATTCAGTTCAAGTGTAGCGGTTTTTACATTCCCTCTCTAAGTGATATCTTATGATAAGTGTCTTTTTCTGTGTGACTTATTTCACTTAGAATCGTCGTACCTAAATCCACTCATCGTGCTGCTACTAGCCTTATGACGTGGATTTCATGGCTGAGTGATATTCCATTGTACATGAGGACCACAACTTCTTTATCCATTTTTCTCTTTCCTAGGATATTTAAGGTGTAATGAAGTGGGGGTTCTTGTCAACAGAGCAGCCCTAAACTTTGGGGTGGCTGTGTCTTGCTGATTTTTAGTTTTCCCAATTTATACGCCCATGAGTGGAAGTGCCCTATGCTCTCCAAGCTGTGTTTTTTAGATGTTTCAGAACACACCGTACACTTCTCCAGAGTGGCTGTTGGCAATTTACATCCCACCCATCAGCGTAGCAAGGCTCCCATTTCTCCATGGCCGGTCCTGCATTTCTGGTTTGGACACTTTTTTCCGCATGGCCCTTTTGCCCGCTGGGAAGCGAGACTTCTTTGGAGCGCTGATTGGCCTTTCCAGGTTGCTTGGTTGGCCAAAAAGGGCGTATGCGTTTTTTCCTGAATATATTCAGGAAAAAACGCATACGCCCTTTTTGGCCAAGGGCATCATTGTCCACGTTTTGCCGCTTTTCATGTGCTTTCAAGGCGATTCAAATCTACCTCCTGAAATCTGTTTCCTGCAATTCTGCCTTGCTTTCAAAGCCTCTTCGTTGCCTTCCCTTAATATATTTGTGGACGAGAGGTATCATTTAAAACTCTGCAGGTTTGTGAATTGCAGTGCCCCTGAGCTCCATTTTTCAACTCGCTTTTTTGGGAGCTGGCCGCCAAAGCGCAGGATTGCTTCAGGCCCTCTTCTGGTTCTGGGGGGCAGGCTGAGCTTGTGCTTAATTCTTCTTCCTGATGGGAAAATAGAGTGACCTGTGCCTGTCCCAACACCTAGAGCTAGTCTCTCATTGGTTCCCCCTCTTCCCGTTCATCCTCAGGACAAATTGCAACCTGTACGGAACAGGAGGTTAAAGGTGATGATTCTCCAAGGAGGGAGATGGCTAGTAAATCGGCTGGAATGGCGAACCCGAGCAAAGGAGATGAGAAATGAGGTGCGTTTTAGAAACCTTTCCCGTTCACACGGTGTACCATCTTCTGGGTTTCTCATGCCTGTTTTCGACGTAGGAAGATGCCCTTGAACCTGGAGATTTGGGACCCATGGGATGGGTACCATGCAGTATTACTTGAAAGGGTCTGCGTTGGCTCACCCAACCTCACCGAAACTCTCAGCCCCAAGAGTGTCCACCCTTATGTCTCAATCAGCTGTGGGTCTAGATATGGTCAATCCAGGTTGCATCACAGCCCCTGAACGAATTTTGTAAGAATTTCTCTCTCTTTCACTGTCTTTGTTTCACGGGTTTTGAAAAGTAATTTATTTTTATAATGGGGTTTAGCTGCTTTTCACGGCTGTGTTTATGCCGCTTTACACCCCCTTGACTCACTTACGGAGAGATATCAATACATAGGTTTGAAGATTCTTACTAGTCAGATATATTCTTGTGCGGTGAATAGGGGGTGTTGAGTCCAGTTCACTGAGCAAGGAATAGGTCTTGTCTCTTACATATTGGGTTTATGGAACGGTATCGGAGCTAATTTGAAACCCTTGTTTTATGCATCACCCCACCTCACCTTTCCCTTTCAGCAGCCATAGTGTGTTTTCTAAACGTGTGACTCTGTTCTGTTTTGTAATTCAGTTCAAGTGTAGCGGTTTTTACATTCCCTCTCTAAGTGATATCTTATGATAAGTGTCTTTTTCTGTGTGACTTATTTCACTTAGAATCGTCGTACCTAAATCCACTCATCGTGCTGCTACTAGCCTTATGACGTGGATTTCATGGCTGAGTGATATTCCATTGTACATGAGGACCACAACTTCTTTATCCATTTTTCTCTTTCCTAGGATATTTAAGGTGTAATGAAGTGGGGGTTCTTGTCAACAGAGCAGCCCTAAACTTTGGGGTGCCTGTGTCTTGCTGATTTTTAGTTTTCCCAATTTATACGCCCATGAGTGGAAGTGCCCTATGCTCTCCAAGCTGTGTTTTTTAGATGTTTCAGAACACACCGTACACTTCTCCAGAGTGGCTGTTGGCAATTTACATCCCACCCATCAGCGTAGCAAGGCTCCCATTTCTCCATGGCCGGTCCTGCATTTCTGGTTTGGACACTTTTTTCCGCATGGCCCTTTTGCCCGCTGGGAAGCGAGACTTCTTTGGAGCACTGATTGGCCTTTCCAGGTTGCTTGGTTGGCCAAAAAGGGCGTATGCGTTTTTTCCTGAATATATTCAGGAAAAAACGCATACGCCCTTTTTGGCCAAGGGCATCATTGTCCACGTTCTGCCGCTTTTCATGTGCTTTCAAGGCGATTCAAATCTACCTCCTGAAATCTGTTTCCTGCAATTCTGCCTTGCTTTCAAAGCCTCTTCGTTGCCTTCCCTTAATATATTTGTGGACGAGAGGTATCATTTAAAACTCTGCAGGTTTGTGAATTGCAGTGCCCCTGAGCTCCATTTTTCAACTCGCTTTTTTGGGAGCTGGCTGCCAAAGCACAGGATTGCTTCAGGCCCTCTTCTGGTTCTGGGGGGCAGGCTGAGCTTGTGCTTAATTCTTCTTCCTGATGGGAAAATAGAGTGACCTGTGCCTGTCCCAACACCTAGAGCTAGTCTCTCATTGGTTCCCCCTCTTCCCGTTCATCCTCAGGACAAATTGCAACCTGTACGGAACAGGAGGTTAAAGGTGCTGATTCTCCAAGGAGGGAGATGGCTAGTAAATCGGCTGGAATGGCGAACCCGAGCAAAGGAGATGAGAAATGAGGTGCGTTTTAGAAACCTTTCCCGTTCACACGGTGTACCATCTTCTGGGTTTCTCATGCCTGTTTTCGACGTAGGAAGATGCCCTTGAACCTGGAGATTTGGGACCCATGGGATGGGTACCATGCAGTATTACTTGAAAGGGTCTGCGTTGGCTCACCCAACCTCACCGAAACTCTCAGCCCCAAGAGTGTCCACCCTTATGTCTCAATCAGCTGTGGGTCTAGATATGGTCAATCCAGGTTGCATCACAGCCCCTGAACGAATTTTGTAAGAATTTCTCTCTCTTTCACTGTCTTTGTTTCACGGGTTTTGAAAAGTAATTTATTTTTATAATGGGGTTTAGCTGCTTTTCACGGCTGTGTTTATGCCGCTTTACACCCCCTTGACTCACTTACGGAGAGATATCAATACATAGGTTTGAAGATTCTTACTAGTCAGATATATTCTTGTGCGGTGAATAGGGGGTGTTGAGTCCAGTTCACTGAAAAAGGAATAGGTCTTGTCTCTTACATATTGGGTTTATGGAACGGTATTGGAGCTAATTTGAAACCCTTGTTTTATGCATCACCCCACCTCACCTTCCCCGTTCAGCAGCCATAGTGTGTTTTCTAAACGTGTGACTCTGTTCTGTTTTGTAATTCAGTTCAAGTGTAGCGGTTTTTACATTCCCTCTCTAAGTGATATCTTATGATAAGTGTCTTTTTCTGTGTGACTTATTTCACTTAGAATCGTCGTACCTAAATCCACTCATCGTGCTGCTACTAGCCTTATGACGTGGATTTCATGGCTGAGTGATATTCCATTGTACATGAGGACCACAACTTCTTTATCCATTTTTCGCTTTCCTAGGATATTTAAGGTGTAATGAAGTGGGGGTTCTTGTCAACAGAGCAGCCCTAAACTTTGGGGTGCCTGTGTCTTGCTGATTTTTAGTTTTCCCAATTTATACGCCCATGAGTGGAAGTGCCCTATGCTCTCCAAGCTGTGTTTTTTAGATGTTTCAGAACACACCGTACACTTCTCCAGAGTGGCTGTTGGCAATTTACATCCCACCCATCAGCGTAGCAAGGCTCCCATTTCTCCATGGCCGGTCCTGCATTTCTGCTTTGGACACTTTTTTCCGCATGGCCCTTTTGCCCGCTGGGAAGCGAGACTTCTTTGGAGCGCTGATTGGCCTTTCCAGGTTGCTTGGTTGGCCAAAAAGGGCGTATGCGTTTTTTCCTGAATATATTCAGGAAAAAACGCATACGCCCTTTTTGGCCAAGGGCATCATTGTCCACGTTTTGCCGCTTTTCATGTGCTTTCAAGGCGATTCGAATCTACCTCCTGAAATCTGTTTCCTGCAATTCTGCCTTGCTTTCAAAGCCTCTTCGTTGCCTTCCCTTAAAATATTTGTGGAAGAGAGGTATCATTTAAAACTCTGCAGGTTTGTGAATTGCAGTGCCCCTGAGCTCCATTTTTCAACTCGCTTTTTTGGGAGCTGGCCGCAAAAGCGCAGGATTGCTTCAGGCCCTCTTCTGGTTCTGGGGGGCAGGCTGAGCTTGTGCTTAATTCTTCTTCCTGATGGGAAAATAGAGTGACCTGTGCCTGTCCCAACACCTAGAGCTAGTCTCTCATTGGTTCCCCCTCTTCCCCTTCATCCTCAGGACAAATTGCAACCTGTACGGAACAGGAGGTTAAAGGTGCTGATTCTCCAAGGAGGGAGATGGCTAGTAAATCGGCTGGAATGGCGAACCCGAGCAAAGGAGATGAGAAATGAGGTGCGTTTTAGAAACCTTTCCCGATCACACGGTGTACCATCTTCTGGGTTTCTCATGTCTGTTTTCGACGTAGGAAGATGCCCTTGAACCTGGAGATTTGGGACCCATGGGATGGGTACCATGCAGTATTACTTGAAAGGGTCTGCGTTGGCTCACCCAACCTCACCGAACCTCTCAGCCCCAAGAGTGTCCACCCTTATGTCTCAATCAGCTGTGGTTCTAGATATGGTCAATCCAGGTTGCATCACAGCCCCTGAAAGAATTTTGTAAGAATTTCTCTCTCTTTCACTGTCTTTTTTTCACGGGTTTTGAAAAGTAATTTATTTTTACATTGGGGTTTAGCTGCTTTTCACGGCTGTGTTTATGCCGCTTTACACCCCCTTGACTCACTTACGGAGAGATATCAATATATAGGTTTGAAGATTCTTACTAGTCAGATATATTCTTGTGCGGTGAATAGGGGGTGTTGAGTCCAGTTCACTGAAAAAGGAATAGGTCTTGTCTCTTACATATTGGGTTTATGGAACGGTATTGGAGCTAATTTGAAACCCTTGTTTTATGCATCACCCCACCTCACCTTCCCCGTTCAGCAGCCATAGTGTGTTTTCTAAACGTGTGACTCTGTTCTGTTTTGTAATTCAGTTCAAGTGTAGCGGTTTTTACATTCCCTCTCTAAGTGATATCTTATGATAAGTGTCTTTTTCTGTGTGACTTATTTCACTTAGAATCGTCGTACCTAAATCCACTCATCGTGCTGCTACTAGCCTTATGACGTGGATTTCATGGCTGAGTGATATTCCATTGTACATGAGGACCACAACTTCTTTATCCATTTTTCTCTTTCCTAGGATATTTAAGGTGTAATGAAGTGGGGGTTCTTGTCAACAGAGCAGCCCTAAACTTTGGGGTGCCTGTGTCTTGCTGATTTTTAGTTTTCCCAATTTATACGCCCATGAGTGGAAGTGCCCTATGCTCTCCAAGCTGTGTTTTTTAGATGTTTCAGGACACACCGTTCACTTCTCCAGAGTGGCTGTTGGCAATTTACATCCCACCCATCAGCGTAGCAAGGCTCCCATTTCTCCATGGCCGGTCCTGCATTTCTGCTTTGGACACTTTTTTCCGCATGGCCCTTTTGCCCGCTGGGAAGCGAGACTTCTTTGGAGCGCTGATTGGCCTTTCCAGGTTGCTTGGTTGGCCAAAAAGGGCGTATGCGTTTTTTCCTGAATGTATTCAGGAAAAAACGCATACGCCCTTTTTGGCCAAGGGCATCATTGTCCACGTTTTGCCGCTTTTCATGTGCTTTCAAGGCGATTCGAATCTACCTCCTGAAATCTGTTTCCTGCAATTCTGCCTTGCTTTCAAAGCCTCTTCGTTGCCTTCCCTTAGTATATTTGTGGACGAGAGGTATCATTTAAAACTCTGCAGGTTTGTGAATTGCAGTGCCCCTGAGCTCCATTTTTCAACTCGCTTTTTTGGGAGCTGGCCGCAAAAGCGCCGGATTGCTTCAGGCCGTCTTCTGGTTCTGGGGGGCAGGCTGAGCTTGTGCTTAATTCTTCTTCCTGATGGGAAAATAGAGTGACCTGTGCCTGTCCCAACACCTAGAGCTAGTCTCTCATTGGTTTCCCCTCTTCCCGTTCATCCTCAGGACAAATTGCAACCTGTACGGAACAGGAGGTTAAAGGTGCTGATTCTCCAAGGAGGGAGATGGCTAGTAAATCGGCTGGAATGGCGAACCCGAGCAAAGGAGATGAGAAATGAGGTGCGTTTTAGAAACCTTTCCCGATCACACGGTGTACCATCTTCTGAGTTTCTCATGCCTGTTTTCGACGTAGGAAGATGCCCTTGAACCTGGAGATTTGGGACCCATGGGATGGGTACCATGCAGTATTACTTGAAAGGGTCTGCGTTGGCTCACCCAACCTCACCGAACCTCTCAGCCCCAAGAGTGTCCACCCTTATGTCTCAATCAGCTGTGGGTCTAGATATGGTCAATCCAGGTTGCATCACAGCCCCTGAACGAATTTTGTAAGAATTTCTCTCTCTTTCACTGTCTTTGTTTCACGGGTTTTGAAAAGTAATTTATTTTTATATTGGGGTTTAGCTGCTTTTCACGGCTGTGTTTATGCCGCTTTACACCCCCTTGACTCACTTACGGAGAGATATCAATACATAGGTTTGAAGATTCTTACTAGTCAGATATATTCTTGTGCGGTGAATAGGGGGTGTTGAGTCCAGTTCACTGAAAAAGGAATAGGTCTTGTCTCTTACATATTGGGTTTATGGAACGGTATCGGAGCTAATTTGAAACCCTTGTTTTATGCATCACCCCACCTCACCTTTCCCGTTCAGCAGCCATAGTGTGTTTTCTAAACGTGTGACTCTGTTCTGTTTTGTAATTCAGTTCAAGTGTAGCGGTTTTTACATTCCCTCTCTAAGTGATATCTTATGATAAGTGTCTTTTTCTGTGTGACTTATTTCAGTTAGAATCGTCGTACCTAAATCCACTCATCGTGCTGCTACTAGCCTTATGACGTGGATTTCATGGCTGAGTGATATTCCATTGTACATGAGGACCACAACTTCTTTATCCATTTTTCTCTTTCCTAGGATATTTAAGGTGTAATGAAGTGGGGGTTCTTGTCAACAGAGCAGCCCTAAACTTTGGGGTGCCTGTGTCTTGCTGATTTTTAGTTTTCCCAATTTATACGCCCATGAGTGGAAGTGCCCTATGCTCTCCAAGCTGTGTTTTTTAGATGTTTCAGGACACACCGTACACTTCTCCAGAGTGGCTGTTGGCAATTTACATCCCACCCATCAGCGTAGCAAGGCTCCCATTTCTCCATGGCCGGTCCTGCATTTCTGGTTTGGACACTTTTTTCCGCATGGCCCTTTTGCCCGCTGGGAAGCGAGACTTCTTTGGAGCGCTGATTGGCCTTTCCAGGTTGCTTGGTTGGCCAAAAAGGGCGTATGCGTTTTTTCCTGAATGTATTCAGGAAAAAACGCATACGCCCTTTTTGGCCAAGGGCATCATTGTCCACGTTTTGCCGCTTTTCATGTGCTTTCAAGGCGATTCGAATCTACCTCCTGAAATCTGTTTCCTGCAATTCTGCCTTGCTTTCAAAGCCTCTTCGTTGCCTTCCCTTAGTATATTTGTGGACGAGAGGTATCATTTAAAACTCTGCAGGTTTGTGAATTGCAGTGCCCCTGAGCTCCATTTTTCAACTCGCTTTTTTGGGAGCTGGCCGCAAAAGCGCCGGATTGCTTCAGGCCCTCTTCTGGTTCTGGGGGGCAGGCTGAGCTTGTGCTTAATTCTTCTTCCTGATGGGAAAATAGAGTGACCTGTGCCTGTCCCAACACCTAGAGCTAGTCTCTCATTGGTTCCCCCTCTTCCCGTTCATCCTCAGGACAAATTGCAACCTGTACGGAACAGGAGGTTAAAGGTGCTGATTCTCCAAGGAGGGAGATGGCTAGTAAATCGGCTGGAATGGCGAACCCGAGCAAAGGAGATGAGAAATGAGGTGCGTTTTAGAAACCTTTCCCGATCACACGGTGTACCATCTTCTGAGTTTCTCATGCCTGTTTTCGACGTAGGAAGATGCCCTTGAACCTGGAGATTTGGGACCCATGGGATGGGTACCATGCAGTATTACTTGAAAGGGTCTGCGTTGGCTCACCCAACCTCACCGAACCTCTCAGCCCCAAGAGTGTCCACCCTTATGTCTCAATCAGCTGTGGGTCTAGATATGGTCAATCCAGGTTGCATCACAGCCCCTGAACGAATTTTGTAAGAATTTCTCTCTCTTTCACTGTCTTTGTTTCACGGGTTTTGAAAAGTAATTTATTTTTATATTGGGGTTTAGCTGCTTTTCACGGCTGTGTTTATGCCGCTTTACACCCCCTTGACTCACTTACGGAGAGATATCAATACATAGGTTTGAAGATTCTTACTAGTCAGATATATTCTTGTGCGGTGAATAGGGGGTGTTGAGTCCAGTTCACTGAAAAAGGAATAGGTCTTGTCTCTTACATATTGGGTTTATGGAACGGTATCGGAGCTAATTTGAAACCCTTGTTTTATGCATCACCCCACCTCACCTTTCCCGTTCAGCAGCCATAGTGTGTTTTCTAAACGTGTGACTCTGTTCTGTTTTGTAATTCAGTTCAAGTGTAGCGGTTTTTACATTCCCTCTCTAAGTGATATCTTATGATAAGTGTCTTTTTCTGTGTGACTTATTTCACGTAGAATCGTCGTACCTAAATCCACTCATCGTGCTGCTACTAGCCTTATGACATGGATTTCATGGCTGAGTGATATTCCATTGTACATGAGGACCACAACTTCTTTATCCATTTTTCTCTTTCCTAGGATATTTAAGGTGTAATGAAGTGGGGGTTCTTGTCAACAGAGCAGCCCTAAACTTTGGGGTGCCTGTGTCTTGCTGATTTTTAGTTTTCCCAATTTATACGCCCATGAGTGGAAGTGCCCTATGCTCTCCAAGCTGTGTGTTTTAGATGTTTCAGAACACACCGTACACTTCTCCAGAGTGGCTGTTGGCAATTTACATCCCACCCATCAGCATAGCAAGGCTCCCATTTCTCCATGGCTGGTCCTGCATTTCTGGTTTGGACACTTTTTTCCGCATGGCCCTTTTGCCCGCTGGGAAGCGAGACTTCTTTGGAGCACTGATTGGCCTTTCCAGGTTGCTTGGTTGGCCAAAAAGGGCGTATGCGTTTTTTCCTGAATATATTCAGGAAAAAACGCATACGCCCTTTTTGGCCAAGGGCATCATTGTCCACGTTTTGCCGCTTTTCATGTGCTTTCAAGGCGATTCGAATCTACCTCCTGAAATCTGTTTCCTGCAATTCTGCCTTGCTTTCAAAGCCTCTTCGTTGCCTTCCCTTAGTATATTTGTGGACGAGAGGTATCATTTAAAACTCTGCAGGTTTGTGAATTGCAGTGCCCCTGAGCTCCATTTTTCAACTCGCTTTTTTGGGAGCTGGCCGCAAAAGCGCCGGATTGCTTCAGGCCCTCTTCTGGTTCTGGGGGGCAGGCTGAGCTTGTGCTTAATTCTTCTTCCTGATGGGAAAATAGAGTGACCTGTGCCTGTCCCAACACCTAGAGCTAGTCTCTCATTGGTTCCCCCTCTTCCCGTTCATCCTCAGGACAAATTGCAACCTGTACGGAACAGGAGGTTAAAGGTGCTGATTCTCCAAGGAGGGAGATGGCTAGTAAATCGGCTGGAATCGCGAACCCGAGCAAAGGAGATGAGAAATGAGGTGCGTTTTAGAAACCTTTCCCGATCACACGGTGTACCATCTTCTGGGTTTCTCATGCCTGTTTTCGACGTAGGAAGATGCCCTTGAACCTGGAGATTTGGGACCCATGGGATGGGTACCATGCAGTATTACTTGAAAGGGTCTGCGTTGGCTCACCCAACCTCACCGAACCTCTCAGCCCCAAGAGTGTCCACCCTTATGTCTCAATCAGCTGTGGGTCTAGATATGGTCAATCCAGGTTGCATCACAGCCCCTGAACGAATTTTGTAAGAATTTCTCTCTCTTTCACTGTCTTTGTTTCACGGGTTTTGAAAAGTAATTTATTTTTATATTGGGGTTTAGCTGCTTTTCACGGCTGTGTTTATGCCGCTTTACACCCCCTTGACTCACTTACGGAGAGATATCAATACATAGGTTTGAAGATTCTTACTAGTCAGATATATTCTTGTGCGGTGAATAGGGGGTGTTGAGTCCAGTTCACTGAAAAAGGAATAGGTCTTGTCTCTTACATATTGGGTTTATGGAACGGTATCGGAGCTAATTTGAAACCCTTGTTTTATGCATCACCCCACCTCACCTTTCCCGTTCAGCAGCCATAGTGTGTATTCTAAACGTGTGACTCTGTTCTGTTTTGTAATTCAGTTCAAGTGTAGCGGTTTTTACATTCCCTCTCTAAGTGATATCTTAGGATAAGTGTCTTTTCTGTGTGACTTACTTCACTTAGAATCGTCGTACCTAAATCCACTCATCGTGCTGCTACTAGCCTTATGACGTTGATTTCATGGCTGAGTGATATTCCATTGTACATGAGGACCCCAACTTCTTTATCCATTTTTCGCTTTCCTAGGATATTTAAGGTGTAATGAAGTGGGGGTTCTTGTCAACAGAGCAGCCCTAAACTTTGGGGTGCCTGTGTCTTGCTGATTTTTAGTTTTCCCAATTTATACGCCCATGAGTGGAAGTGCCCTATGCTCTCCAAGCTGTGTTTTTTAGATGTTTCAGAACACACCGTACACTTCTCCAGAGTGGCTGTTGGCAATTTACATCCCACCCATCAGCGTAGCAAGGCTCCCATTTCTCCATGGCCGGTCCTGCATTTCTGGTTTGGACACTTTTTTCCGCATGGCCCTTTTGCCCGCTGGGAAGCGAGACTTCTTTGGAGCGCAGATTGGCCTTTCCAGGTTGCTTGGTTGGCCAAAAAGGGCGTATGCGTTTTTTCCTGAATATATTCAGGAAAAAACGCATACGCCCTTTTTGGCCAAGGGCATCATTGTCCACGTTTTGCCGCTTTTCATGTGCTTTCAAGGCGATTCGAATCTACCTCCTGAAATCTGTTTCCTGCAATTCTGCCTTGCTTTCAAAGCCTCTTCGTTGCCTTCCCTTAGTATATTTGTGGAAGAGAGGTATCATTTAAAACTCTGCAGGTTTGTGAATTGCAGTGCCCCTGAGCTCCATTTTTCAACTCGCTTTTTTGGGAGCTGGCCGCAAAAGCGCCGGATTGCTTCAGGCCCTCTTCTGGTTCTGGGGGGCAGGCTGAGCTTGTGCTTAATTCTTCTTCCTGATGGGAAAATAGAGTGACCTGTGCCTGTCCCAACACCTAGAGCTAGTCTCTCATTGGTTCCCCCTCTTCCCGTTCATCCTCAGGACAAATTGCAACCTGTACGGAACAGGAGGTTAAAGGTGCTGATTCTCCAAGGAGGGAGATGGCTAGTAAATCGGCTGGAATGGCGAACCCGAGCAAAGGAGATGAGAAATGAGGTGCGTTTTAGAAACCTTTCCCGATCACACGGTGTACCATCTTCTGGGTTTCTCATGCCTGTTTTCGACGTAGGAAGATGCCCTTGAACCTGGAGATTTGGGACCCATGGGATGGGTACCATGCAGTATTACTTGAAAGGGTCTGCGTTGGCTCACCCAACCTCACCGAACCTCTCAGCCCCAAGAGTGTCCACCCTTATGTCTCAATCAGCTGTGGGTCTAGATATGGTCAATCCAGGTTGCATCACAGCCCCTGAACGAATTTTGTAAGAATTTCTCTCTCTTTCACTGTCTTTGTTTCACGGGTTTTGAAAAGTAATTTATTTTTATATTGGGGTTTAGCTGCTTTTCACGGCTGTGTTTATGCCGCTTTACACCCCCTTGACTCACTTACGGAGAGATATCAATACATAGGTTTGAAGATTCTTACTAGTCAGATATATTCTTGTGCGGTGAATAGGGGCTGTTGAGTCCAGTTCACTGAAAAAGGAATAGGTCTTGTCTCTTACATATTGGGTTTATGGAACGGTATCGGAGCTAATTTGAAACCCTTGTTTTATGCATCACCCCACCTCACCTTTCCCGTTCAGCAGCCATAGTGTGTTTTCTAAACGTGTGACTCTGTTCTGTTTTGTAATTCAGTTCAAGTGTAGCGGTTTTTACATTCCCTTTCTAAGTGATATCTTATGATAAGTGTCTTTTTCTGTGTGACTTATTTCACTTAGAATCGTCGTACCTAAATCCACTCATCGTGCTGCTACTAGCCTTATGACGTTGATTTCATGGCTGAGTGATATTCCATTGTACATGAGGACCACAAAGTCTTTATCCATTTTTCGCTTTCCTAGGATATTTAAGGTGTAATGAAGTGGGGGTTCTTGTCAACAGAGCAGCCCTAAACTTTGGGGTGCCTGTGTCTTGCTGATTTTTAGTTTTCCCAATTTATACGCCCATGAGTGGAAGTGCCCTATGCTCTCCAAGCTGTGTTTTTTAGATGTTTCAGAACACACCGTACACTTCTCCAGAGTGGCTGTTGGCAATTTACATCCCACCCATCAGCGTAGCAAGGCTCCCATTTCTCCATGGCCGGTCCTGCATTTCTGGTTTGGACACTTTTTTCCGCATGGCCCTTTTGCCCGCTGGGAAGCGAGACTTCTTTGGAGCGCTGATTGGCCTTTCCAGGTTGCTTGGTTGGCCAAAAAGGGCGTATGCGTTTTTTCCTGAATATATTCAGGAAAAAACGCATACGCCCTTTTTGGCCAAGGGCATCATTGTCCACGTTTTGCCGCTTTTCATGTGCTTTCAAGGCGATTCGTATCTACCTCCTGAAATCTGTTTCCTGCAATTCTGCCTTGCTTTCAAAGCCTCTTCGTTGCCTTCCCTTAGTATATTTGTGGACGAGAGGTATCATTTAAAACTCTGCAGGTTTGTGAATTGCAGTGCCCCTGAGCTCCATTTTTCAACTCGCTTTTTTGGGAGCTGGCCGCAAAAGCGCCGGATTGCTTCAGGCCCTCTTCTGGTTCAGGGGGGCAGGCTGAGCTTGTGCTTAATTCTTCTTCCTGATGGGAAAATAGAGTGACCTGTGCCTGTCCCAACACCTAGAGCTAGTCTCTCATTGGTTCCCCCTCTTCCCGTTCATCCTCAGGACAAATTGCAACCTGTACGGAACAGGAGGTTAAAGGTGCTGATTCTCCAAGGAGGGAGATGGCTAGTAAATCGGCTGGAATGGCGAACCCGAGCAAAGGAGATGAGAAATGAGGTGCGTTTTAGAAACCTTTCCCGATCACACGGTGTACCATCTTCTGGGTTTCTCATGCCTGTTTTCGACGTAGGAAGATGCCCTTGAACCTGGAGATTTGGGACCCATGGGATGGGTACCATGCAGTATTACTTGAAAGGGTCTGCGTTGGCTCACCCAACCTCACCGAACCTCTCAGCCCCAAGAGTGTCCACCCTTATGTCTCAATCAGCTGTGGGTCTAGATATGGTCAATCCAGGTTGCATCACAGCCCCTGAACGAATTTTGTAAGAATTTCTCTCTCTTTCACTGTCTTTGTTTCACGGGTTTTGAAAAGTAATTTATTTTTATATTGGGGTTTAGCTGCTTTTCACGGCTGTGTTTATGCCGCTTTACACCCCCTTGACTCACTTACGGAGAGATATCAATACATAGGTTTGAAGATTCTTACTAGTCAGATATATTCTTGTGCGGTGAATAGGGGCTGTTGAGTCCAGTTCACTGAAAAAGGAATAGGTCTTGTCTCTTACATATTGGGTTTATGGAACGGTATCGGAGCTAATTTGAAACCCTTGTTTTATGCATCACCCCACCTCACCTTTCCCGTTCAGCAGCCATAGTGTGTTTTCTAAACGTGTGACTCTGTTCTGTTTTGTAATTCAGTTCAAGTGTAGCGGTTTTTACATTCCCTCTCTAAGTGATATCTTATGATAAGTGTCTTTTTCTGTGTGACTTATTTCACTTAGAATCGTCGTACCTAAATCCACTCATCGTGCTGCTACTAGCCTTATGACGTTGATTTCATGGCTGAGTGATATTCCATTGTATATGAGGACCACAAAGTCTTTATCCATTTTTCGCTTTCCTAGGATATTTAAGGTGTAATGAAGTGGGGGTTCTTGTCAACAGAGCAGCCCTAAACTTTGGGGTGCCTGTGTCTTGCTGATTTTTAGTTTTCCCAATTTATACGCCCATGAGTGGAAGTGCCCTATGCTCTCCAAGCTGTGTTTTTTAGATGTTTCAGAACACACCGTACACTTCTCCAGAGTGGCTGTTGGCAATTTACATCCCACCCATCAGCGTAGCAAGGCTCCCATTTCTCCATGGCCGGTCCTGCATTTCTGGTTTGGACACTTTTTTCCGCATGGCCCTTTTGCCCGCTGGGAAGCGAGACTTCTTTGGAGCGCTGATTGGCCTTTCCAGGTTGCTTGGTTGGCCAAAAAGGGCGTATGCGTTTTTTCCTGAATATATTCAGGAAAAAACGCATACGCCCTTTTTGGCCAAGGGCATCATTGTCCACGTTTTGCCGCTTTTCATGTGCTTTCAAGGCGATTCGAATCTACCTCCTGAAATCTGTTTCCTGCAATTCTGCCTTGCTTTCAAAGCCTCTTCGTTGCCTTCCCTTAGTATATTTGTGGACGAGAGGTATCATTTAAAACTCTGCAGGTTTGTGAATTGCAGTGCCCCTGAGCTCCATTTTTCAACTCGCTTTTTTGGGAGCTGGCCGCAAAAGCGCCGGATTGCTTCAGGCCCTCTTCTGGTTCTGGGGGGCAGGCTGAGCTTGTGCTTAATTCTTCTTCCTGAAGGGAAAATAGAGTGACCTGTGCCTGTCCCAACACCTAGAGCTAGTCTCTCATTGGTTCCCCCTCTTCCCGTTCATCCTCAGGACAAATTGCAACCTGTACGGAACAGGAGGTTAAAGGTGCTGATTCTCCAAGGAGGGAGATGGCTAGTAAATCGGCTGGAATGGCGAACCCGAGCAAAGGAGATGAGAAATGAGGTGCGTTTTAGAAACATTTCCGGATCACACGGTGTACCATCTTCTGGGTTTCTCATGCCTGTTTTCGACGTAGGAAGATGCCCTTGAACCTGGAGATTTGGGACCCATGGGATGGGTACCATGCAGTATTACTTGAAAGGGTCTGCGTTGGCTCACCCAACCTCACCGAACCTCTCAGCCCCAAGAGTGTCCACCCTTATGTCTCAATCAGCTGTGGGTCTAGATATGGTCAATCTAGGTTGCATCACAGCCCCTGAACGAATTTTGTAAGAATTTCTCTCTCTTTCACTGTCTTTGTTTCACGGGTTTTGAAAAGTAATTTATTTTTATATTGGGGTTTAGCTGCTTTTCACGGCTGTGTTTATGCCGCTTTACACCCCCTTGACTCACTTACGGAGAGATATCAATACATAGGTTTGAAGATTCTTACTAGTCAGATATATTCTTGTGCGGTGAATAGGGGCTGTTGAGTCCAGTTCACTGAAAAAGGAATAGGTCTTGTCTCTTACATATTGGGTTTATGGAACGGTATCGGAGCTAATTTGAAACCCTTGTTTTATGCATCACCCCACCTCACCTTTCCCGTTCAGCAGCCATAGTGTGTTTTCTAAACGTGTGACTCTGTTCTGTTTTGTAATTCAGTTCAAGTGTAGCGGTTTTTACATTCCCTCTCTAAGTGATATCTTATGATAAGTGTCTTTTTCTGTGTGACTTATTTCACTTAGAATCGTCGTACCTAAATCCACTCATCGTGCTGCTACTAGCCTTATGACGTGGATTTCATGGCTGAGTGATATTCCATTGTACATGAGGACCACAACTTCTTTATCCATTTTTCGCTTTCCTAGGATATTTAAGGTGTAATGAAGTGGGGGTTCTTGTCAACAGAGCAGCCCTAAACTTTGGGGTGCCTGTGTCTTGCTGATTTTTAGTTTTCCCAATTTATACGCCCATGAGTGGAAGTGCCCTATGCTCTCCAAGCTGTGTTTTTTAGATGTTTCAGAACACACCGTACACTTCTCCAGAGTGGCTGTTGGCAATTTACATCCCACCCATCAGCGTAGCAAGGCTCCCATTTCTCCATGGCCGGTCCTGCATTTCTGGTTTGGACACTTTTTTCCGCATGGCCCTTTTGCCCGCTGGGAAGCGAGACTTCTTTGGAGCGCTGATTGGCCTTTCCAGGTTGCTTGGTTGGCCAAAAAGGGCGTATGCGTTTTTTCCTGAATATATTCAGGAAAAAACGCATACGCCCTTTTTGGCCAAGGGCATCATTGTCCACGTTTTGCCGCTTTTCATGTGCTTTCAAGGCGATTCGAATCTACCTCCTGAAATCTGTTTCCTGCAATTCTGCCTTGCTTTCAAAGCCTCTTCGTTGCCTTCCCTTAAAATATTTGTGGAAGAGAGGTATCATTTAAAACTCTGCAGGTTTGTGAATTGCAGTGCCCCTGAGCTCCATTTTTCAACTCGCTTTTTTGGGAGCTGGCCGCAAAAGCGCCGGATTGCTTCAGGCCCTCTTCTGGTTCTGGGGGGCAGGCTGAGCTTGTGCTTAATTCTTCTTCCTGATGGGAAAATAGAGTGACCTGTGCCTGTCCCAACACCTAGAGCTAGTCTCTCATTGGTTCCCCCTCTTCCCCTTCATCCTCAGGACAAATTGCAACCTGTACGGAACAGGAGGTTAAAGGTGCTGATTCTCCAAGGAGGGAGATGGCTAGTAAATCGGCTGGAATGGCGAACCCGAGCAAAGGAGATGAGAAATGAGGTGCGTTTTAGAAACCTTTCCCGATCACACGGTGTACCATCTTCTGGGTTTCTCATGTCTGTTTTCGACGTAGGAAGATGCCCTTGAACCTGGAGATTTGGGACCCATGGGATGGGTACCATGCAGTATTACTTGAAAGGGTCTGCGTTGGCTCACCCAACCTCACCGAACCTCTCAGCCCCAAGAGTGTCCACCCTTATGTCTCAATCAGCTGTGGTTCTAGATATGGTCAATCCAGGTTGCATCACAGCCCCTGAACGAATTTTGTAAGAATTTCTCTCTCTTTCACTTTCTTTGTTTCACGGGTTTTGAAAAGTAATTTATTTTTACATTGGGGTTTAGCTGCTTTTCACGGCTGTGTTTATGCCGCTTTACACCCCCTTGACTCACTTACGGAGAGATATCAATACATTGGTTTGAAGATTCTTACTAGTCAGATATATTCTTGTGCGGTGAATAGGGGGTGTTGAGTCCAGTTCACTGAAAAAGGAATAGGTCTTGTCTCTTACATATTGGGTTTATGGAACGGTATCGGAGCTAATTTGAAACCCTTGTTTTATGCATCACCCCACCTCACCTTTCCCTTTCAGCAGCCATAGTGTGTTTTCTAAACGTGTGACTCTGTTCTGTTTTGTAATTCAGTTCAAGTGTAGCGGTTTTTACATTCCCTCTCTAAGTGATATCTTATGATAAGTGTCTTTTTCTGTGTGACTTATTTCACTTAGAATCGTCGTACCTAAATCCACTCATCGTGCTGCTACTAGCCTTATGACGTGGATTTCATGGCTGAGTGATATTCCATTGTACATGAGGACCACAACTTCTTTATCCATTTTTCTCTTTCCTAGGATATTTAAGGTGTAATGAAGTGGGGGTTCTTGTCAACAGAGCAGCCCTAAACTTTGGGGTGGCTGTGTCTTGCTGATTTTTAGTTTTCCCAATTTATACGCCCATGAGTGGAAGTGCCCTATGCTCTCCAAGCTGTGTTTTTTAGATGTTTCAGAACACACCGTACACTTCTCCAGAGTGGCTGTTGGCAATTTACATCCCACCCATCAGCGTAGCAAGGCTCCCATTTCTCCATGGCCGGTCCTGCATTTCTGGTTTGGACACTTTTTTCCGCATGGCCCTTTTGCCCGCTGGGAAGCGAGACTTCTTTGGAGCGCTGATTGGCCTTTCCAGGTTGCTTGGTTGGCCAAAAAGGGCGTATGCGTTTTTTCCTGAATATATTCAGGAAAAAACGCATACGCCCTTTTTGGCCAAGGGCATCATTGTCCACGTTTTGCCGCTTTTCATGTGCTTTCAAGGCGATTTGAATCTACCTCCTGAAATCTGTTTCCTGCAATTCTGCCTTGCTTTCAAAGCCTCTTCGTTGCCTTCCCTTAAAATATTTGTGGAAGAGAGGTATCATTTAAAACTCTGCAGGTTTGTGAATTGCAGTGCCCCTGAGCTCCATTTTTCAACTCGCTTTTTTGGGAGCTGGCCGCAAAAGCGCAGGATTGCTTCAGGCCCTCTTCTGGTTCTGGGGGGCAGGCTGAGCTTGTGCTTAATTCTTCTTCCTGATGGGAAAATAGAGTGACCTGTGCCTGTCCCAACACCTAGAGCTAGTCTCTCATTGGTTCCCCCTCTTCCCCTTCATCCTCAGGACAAATTGCAACCTGTACAGAACAGGAGGTTAAAGGTGCTGATTCTCCAAGGAGGGAGATGGCTAGTAAATCGGCTGGAATGGCGAACCCGAGCAAAGGAGATGAGAAATGAGGTGCGTTTTAGAAACCTTTCCCGATCACACGGTGTACCATCTTCTGGGTTTCTCATGTCTGTTTTCGACGTAGGAAGATGCCCTTGAACCTGGAGATTTGGGACCCATGGGATGGGTACCATGCAGTATTACTTGAAAGGGTCTGCGTTGGCTCACCCAACCTCACCGAACCTCTCAGCCCCAAGAGTGTCCACCCTTATGTCTCAATCAGCTGTGGTTCTAGATATGGTCAATCCAGGTTGCATCACAGCCCCTGAACGAATTTTGTAAGAATTTCTCTCTCTTTCACTTTCTTTGTTTCACGGGTTTTGAAAAGTAATTTATTTTTACATTGGGGTTTAGCTGCTTTTCACGGCTGTGTTTATGCCGCTTTACACCCCCTTGACTCACTTACGGAGAGATATCAATACATTGGTTTGAAGATTCTTACTAGTCAGATATATTCTTGTGCGGTGAATAGGGGGTGTTGAGTCCAGTTCACTGAAAAAGGAATAGGTCTTGTCTCTTACATATTGGGTTTATGGAACGGTATCGGAGCTAATTTGAAACCCTTGTTTTATGCATCACCCCACCTCACCTTTCCCTTTCAGCAGCCATAGTGTGTTTTCTAAACGTGTGACTCTGTTCTGTTTTGTAATTCAGTTCAAGTGTAGCGGTTTTTACATTCCCTCTCTAAGTGATATCTTATGATAAGTGTCTTTTTCTGTGTGACTTATTTCACTTAGAATCGTCGTACCTAAATCCACTCATCGTGCTGCTACTAGCCTTATGACGTGGATTTCATGGCTGAGTGATATTCCATTGTACATGAGGACCACAACTTCTTTATCCATTTTTCGCTTTCCTAGGATATTTAAGGTGTAATGAAGTGGGGGTTCTTGTCAACAGAGCAGCCCTAAACTTTGGGGTGCCTGTGTCTTGCTGATTTTTAGTTTTCCCAATTTATACGCCCATGAGTGGAAGTGCCCTATGCTCTCCAAGCTGTGTTTTTTAGATGTTTCAGAACACACCGTACACTTCTCCAGAGTGGCTGTTGGCAATTTACATCCCACCCATCAGCGTAGCAAGGCTCCCATTTCTCCATGGCCGGTCCTGCATTTCTGGTTTGGACACTTTTTTCCGCATGGCCCTTTTGCCCGCTGGGAAGCGAGACTTCTTTGGAGCGCTGATTGGCCTTTCCAGGTTGCTTGGTTGGCCAAAAAGGGCGTATGCGTTTTTTCCTGAATATATTCAGGAAAAAACGCATACGCCCTTTTTGGCCAAGGGCATCATTGTCCACGTTTTGCCGCTTTTCATGTGCTTTCAAGGCGATTCGAATCTACCTCCTGAAATCTGTTTCCTGCAATTCTGCCTTGCTTTCAAAGCCTCTTCGTTGCCTTCCCTTAGTATATTTGTGGACGAGAGGTATCATTTAAAACTCTGCAGGTTTGTGAATTGCAGTGCCCCTGAGCTCCATTTTTCAACTCGCTTTTTTGGGAGCTGGCCGCAAAAGCGCCGGATTGCTTCAGGCCCTCTTCTGGTTCAGGGGGGCAGGCTGAGCTTGTGCTTAATTCTTCTTCCTGATGGGAAAATAGAGTGACCTGTGCCTGTCCCAACACCTAGAGCTAGTCTCTCATTGGTTCCCCCTCTTCCCGTTCATCCTCAGGACAAATTGCAACCTGTACGGAACAGGAGGTTAAAGGTGCTGATTCTCCAAGGAGGGAGATGGCTAGTAAATCGGCTGGAATGGCGAACCCGAGCAAAGGAGATGAGAAATGAGGTGCGTTTTAGAAACCTTTCCCGATCACACGGTGTACCATCTTCTGGGTTTCTCATGCCTGTTTTCGACGTAGGAAGATGCCCTTGAACCTGGAGATTTGGGACCCATGGGATGGGTACCATGCAGTATTACTTGAAAGGGTCTGCGTTGGCTCACCCAACCTCACCGAACCTCTCAGCCCCAAGAGTGTCCACCCTTATGTCTCAATCAGCTGTGGGTCTAGATATGGTCAATCCAGGTTGCATCACAGCCCCTGAACGAATTTTGTAAGAATTTCTCTCTCTTTCACTGTCTTTGTTTCACGGGTTTTGAAAAGTAATTTATTTTTATATTGGGGTTTAGCTGCTTTTCACGGCTGTGTTTATGCCGCTTTACACCCCCTTGACTCACTTACGGAGAGATATCAATACATAGGTTTGAAGATTCTTACTAGTCAGATATATTCTTGTGCGGTGAATAGGGGCTGTTGAGTCCAGTTCACTGAAAAAGGAATAGGTCTTGTCTCTTACATATTGGGTTTATGGAACGGTATCGGAGCTAATTTGAAACCCTTGTTTTATGCATCACCCCACCTCACCTTTCCCGTTCAGCAGCCATAGTGTGTTTTCTAAACGTGTGACTCTGTTCTGTTTTGTAATTCAGTTCAAGTGTAGCGGTTTTTACATTCCCTCTCTAAGTGATATCTTATGATAAGTGTCTTTTTCTGTGTGACTTATTTCACTTAGAATCGTCGTACCTAAATCCACTCATCGTGCTGCTACTAGCCTTATGACGTTGATTTCATGGCTGAGTGATATTCCATTGTATATGGGGACCACAAAGTCTTTATCCATTTTTCGCTTTCCTAGGATATTTAAGGTGTAATGAAGTGGGGGTTCTTGTCAACAGAGCAGCCCTAAACTTTGGGGTGCCTGTGTCTTGCTGATTTTTAGTTTTCCCAATTTATACGCCCATGAGTGGAAGTGCCCTATGCTCTCCAAGCTGTGTTTTTTAGATGTTTCAGAACACACCGTACACTTCTCCAGAGTGGCTGTTGGCAATTTACATCCCACCCATCAGCGTAGCAAGGCTCCCATTTCTCCATGGCCGGTCCTGCATTTCTGGTTTGGACACTTTTTTCCGCATGGCCCTTTTGCCCGCTGGGAAGCGAGACTTCTTTGGAGCGCTGATTGGCCTTTCCAGGTTGCTTGGTTGGCCAAAAAGGGCGTATGCGTTTTTTCCTGAATATATTCAGGAAAAAACGCATACGCCCTTTTTGGCCAAGGGCATCATTGTCCACGTTTTGCCGCTTTTCATGTGCTTTCAAGGCGATTCGAATCTACCTCCTGAAATCTGTTTCCTGCAATTCTGCCTTGCTTTCAAAGCCTCTTCGTTGCCTTCCCTTAGTATATTTGTGGACGAGAGGTATCATTTAAAACTCTGCAGGTTTGTGAATTGCAGTGCCCCTGAGCTCCATTTTTCAACTCGCTTTTTTGGGAGCTGGCCGCAAAAGCGCCGGATTGCTTCAGGCCCTCTTCTGGTTCTGGGGGGCAGGCTGAGCTTGTGCTTAATTCTTCTTCCTGAAGGGAAAATAGAGTGACCTGTGCCTGTCCCAACACCTAGAGCTAGTCTCTCATTGGTTCCCCCTCTTCCCGTTCATCCTCAGGACAAATTGCAACCTGTACGGAACAGGAGGTTAAAGGTGCTGATTCTCCAAGGAGGGAGATGGCTAGTAAATCGGCTGGAATGGCGAACCCGAGCAAAGGAGATGAGAAATGAGGTGCGTTTTAGAAACATTTCCGGATCACACGGTGTACCATCTTCTGGGTTTCTCATGCCTGTTTTCGACGTAGGAAGATGCCCTTGAACCTGGAGATTTGGGACCCATGGGATGGGTACCATGCAGTATTACTTGAAAGGGTCTGCGTTGGCTCACCCAACCTCACCGAACCTCTCAGCCCCAAGAGTGTCCACCCTTATGTCTCAATCAGCTGTGGGTCTAGATATGGTCAATCTAGGTTGCATCACAGCCCCTGAACGAATTTTGTAAGAATTTCTCTCTCTTTCACTGTCTTTGTTTCACGGGTTTTGAAAAGTAATTTATTTTTATATTGGGGTTTAGCTGCTTTTCACGGCTGTGTTTATGCCGCTTTACACCCCCTTGACTCACTTACGGAGAGATATCAATACATAGGTTTGAAGATTCTTACTAGTCAGATATATTCTTGTGCGGTGAATAGGGGCTGTTGAGTCCAGTTCACTGAAAAAGGAATAGGTCTTGTCTCTTACATATTGGGTTTATGGAACGGTATCGGAGCTAATTTGAAACCCTTGTTTTATGCATCACCCCACCTCACCTTTCCCGTTCAGCAGCCATAGTGTGTTTTCTAAACGTGTGACTCTGTTCTGTTTTGTAATTCAGTTCAAGTGTAGCGGTTTTTACATTCCCTCTCTAAGTGATATCTTATGATAAGTGTCTTTTTCTGTGTGACTTATTTCACTTAGAATCGTCGTACCTAAATCCACTCATCGTGCTGCTACTAGCCTTATGACGTGGATTTCATGGCTGAGTGATATTCCATTGTACATGAGGACCACAACTTCTTTATCCATTTTTCGCTTTCCTAGGATATTTAAGGTGTAATGAAGTGGGGGTTCTTGTCAACAGAGCAGCCCTAAACTTTGGGGTGCCTGTGTCTTGCTGATTTTTAGTTTTCCCAATTTATACGCCCATGAGTGGAAGTGCCCTATGCTCTCCAAGCTGTGTTTTTTAGATGTTTCAGAACACACCGTACACTTCTCCAGAGTGGCTGTTGGCAATTTACATCCCACCCATCAGCGTAGCAAGGCTCCCATTTCTCCATGGCCGGTCCTGCATTTCTGGTTTGGACACTTTTTTCCGCATGGCCCTTTTGCCCGCTGGGAAGCGAGACTTCTTTGGAGCGCTGATTGGCCTTTCCAGGTTGCTTGGTTGGCCAAAAAGGGCGTATGCGTTTTTTCCTGAATATATTCAGGAAAAAACGCATACGCCCTTTTTGGCCAAGGGCATCATTGTCCACGTTTTGCCGCTTTTCATGTGCTTTCAAGGCGATTCGAATCTACCTCCTGAAATCTGTTTCCTGCAATTCTGCCTTGCTTTCAAAGCCTCTTCGTTGCCTTCCCTTAAAATATTTGTGGAAGAGAGGTATCATTTAAAACTCTGCAGGTTTGTGAATTGCAGTGCCCCTGAGCTCCATTTTTCAACTCGCTTTTTTGGGAGCTGGCCGCAAAAGCGCCGGATTGCTTCAGGCCCTCTTCTGGTTCTGGGGGGCAGGCTGAGCTTGTGCTTAATTCTTCTTCCTGATGGGAAAATAGAGTGACCTGTGCCTGTCCCAACACCTAGAGCTAGTCTCTCATTGGTTCCCCCTCTTCCCCTTCATCCTCAGGACAAATTGCAACCTGTACGGAACAGGAGGTTAAAGGTGCTGATTCTCCAAGGAGGGAGATGGCTAGTAAATCGGCTGGAATGGCGAACCCGAGCAAAGGAGATGAGAAATGAGGTGCGTTTTAGAAACCTTTCCCGATCACACGGTGTACCATCTTCTGGGTTTCTCATGTCTGTTTTCGACGTAGGAAGATGCCCTTGAACCTGGAGATTTGGGACCCATGGGATGGGTACCATGCAGTATTACTTGAAAGGGTCTGCGTTGGCTCACCCAACCTCACCGAACCTCTCAGCCCCAAGAGTGTCCACCCTTATGTCTCAATCAGCTGTGGTTCTAGATATGGTCAATCCAGGTTGCATCACAGCCCCTGAACGAATTTTGTAAGAATTTCTCTCTCTTTCACTTTCTTTGTTTCACGGGTTTTGAAAAGTAATTTATTTTTACATTGGGGTTTAGCTGCTTTTCACGGCTGTGTTTATGCCGCTTTACACCCCCTTGACTCACTTACGGAGAGATATCAATACATTGGTTTGAAGATTCTTACTAGTCAGATATATTCTTGTGCGGTGAATAGGGGGTGTTGAGTCCAGTTCACTGAAAAAGGAATAGGTCTTGTCTCTTACATATTGGGTTTATGGAACGGTATCGGAGCTAATTTGAAACCCTTGTTTTATGCATCACCCCACCTCACCTTTCCCTTTCAGCAGCCATAGTGTGTTTTCTAAACGTGTGACTCTGTTCTGTTTTGTAATTCAGTTCAAGTGTAGCGGTTTTTACATTCCCTCTCTAAGTGATATCTTATGATAAGTGTCTTTTTCTGTGTGACTTATTTCACTTAGAATCGTCGTACCTAAATCCACTCATCGTGCTGCTACTAGCCTTATGACGTGGATTTCATGGCTGAGTGATATTCCATTGTACATGAGGACCACAACTTCTTTATCCATTTTTCTCTTTCCTAGGATATTTAAGGTGTAATGAAGTGGGGGTTCTTGTCAACAGAGCAGCCCTAAACTTTGGGGTGGCTGTGTCTTGCTGATTTTTAGTTTTCCCAATTTATACGCCCATGAGTGGAAGTGCCCTATGCTCTCCAAGCTGTGTTTTTTAGATGTTTCAGAACACACCGTACACTTCTCCAGAGTGGCTGTTGGCAATTTACATCCCACCCATCAGCGTAGCAAGGCTCCCATTTCTCCATGGCCGGTCCTGCATTTCTGGTTTGGACACTTTTTTCCGCATGGCCCTTTTGCCCGCTGGGAAGCGAGACTTCTTTGGAGCGCTGATTGGCCTTTCCAGGTTGCTTGGTTGGCCAAAAAGGGCGTATGCGTTTTTTCCTGAATATATTCAGGAAAAAACGCATACGCCCTTTTTGGCCAAGGGCATCATTGTCCACGTTTTGCCGCTTTTCATGTGCTTTCAAGGCGATTCGAATCTACCTCCTGAAATCTGTTTCCTGCAATTCTGCCTTGCTTTCAAAGCCTCTTCGTTGCCTTCCCTTAAAATATTTGTGGAAGAGAGGTATCATTTAAAACTCTGCAGGTTTGTGAATTGCAGTGCCCCTGAGCTCCATTTTTCAACTCGCTTTTTTGGGAGCTGGCCGCAAAAGCGCAGGATTGCTTCAGGCCCTCTTCTGGTTCTGGGGGGCAGGCTGAGCTTGTGCTTAATTCTTCTTCCTGATGGGAAAATAGAGTGACCTGTGCCTGTCCCAACACCTAGAGCTAGTCTCTCATTGGTTCCCCCTCTTCCCCTTCATCCTCAGGACAAATTGCAACCTGTACAGAACAGGAGGTTAAAGGTGCTGATTCTCCAAGGAGGGAGATGGCTAGTAAATCGGCTGGAATGGCGAACCCGAGCAAAGGAGATGAGAAATGAGGTGCGTTTTAGAAACCTTTCCCGATCACACGGTGTACCATCTTCTGGGTTTCTCATGTCTGTTTTCGACGTAGGAAGATGCCCTTGAACCTGGAGATTTGGGACCCATGGGATGGGTACCATGCAGTATTACTTGAAAGGGTCTGCGTTGGCTCACCCAACCTCACCGAACCTCTCAGCCCCAAGAGTGTCCACCCTTATGTCTCAATCAGCTGTGGTTCTAGATATGGTCAATCCAGGTTGCATCACAGCCCCTGAACGAATTTTGTAAGAATTTCTCTCTCTTTCACTTTCTTTGTTTCACGGGTTTTGAAAAGTAATTTATTTTTACATTGGGGTTTAGCTGCTTTTCACGGCTGTGTTTATGCCGCTTTACACCCCCTTGACTCACTTACGGAGAGATATCAATACATTGGTTTGAAGATTCTTACTAGTCAGATATATTCTTGTGCGGTGAATAGGGGGTGTTGAGTCCAGTTCACTGAGCAAGGAATAGGTCTTGTCTCTTACATATTGGGTTTATGGAACGGTATCGGAGCTAATTTGAAACCCTTGTTTTATGCATCACCCCACCTCACCTTTCCCTTTCAGCAGCCATAGTGTGTTTTCTAAACGTGTGACTCTGTTCTGTTTTGTAATTCAGTTCAAGTGTAGCGGTTTTTACATTCCCTCTCTAAGTGATATCTTATGATAAGTGTCTTTTTCTGTGTGACTTATTTCACTTAGAATCGTCGTACCTAAATCCACTCATCGTGCTGCTACTAGCCTTATGACGTGGATTTCATGGCTGAGTGATATTCCATTGTACATGAGGACCACAACTTCTTTATCCATTTTTCTCTTTCCTAGGATATTTAAGGTGTAATGAAGTGGGGGTTCTTGTCAACAGAGCAGCCCTAAACTTTGGGGTGCCTGTGTCTTGCTGATTTTTAGTTTTCCCAATTTATACGCCCATGAGTGGAAGTGCCCTATGCTCTCCAAGCTGTGTTTTTTAGATGTTTCAGAACACACCGTACACTTCTCCAGAGTGGCTGTTGGCAATTTACATCCCACCCATCAGCGTAGCAAGGCTCCCATTTCTCCATGGCCGGTCCTGCATTTCTGGTTTGGACACTTTTTTCCGCATGGCCCTTTTGCCCGCTGGGAAGCGAGACTTCTTTGGAGCACTGATTGGCCTTTCCAGGTTGCTTGGTTGGCCAAAAAGGGCGTATGCGTTTTTTCCTGAATATATTCAGGGAAAAACGCATACGCCCTTTTTGGCCAAGGGCATCATTGTCCATGTTCTGCCGCTTTTCATGTGCTTTCAAGGCGATTCGAATCTACCTCCTGAAATCTGTTTCCTGCAATTCTGCCTTGCTTTCAAAGCCTCTTCGTTGCCTTCCCTTAGTATATTTGTGGACGAGAGGTATCATTTAAAACTCTGCAGGTTTGTGAATTGCAGTGCCCCTGAGCTCCATTTTTCAACTCGCTTTTTTGGGAGCTGGCCGCAAAAGCGCAGGATTGCTTCAGGCCCTCTTCTGGTTCTGGGGGGCAGGCTGAGCTTGTGCTTAATTCTTCTTCCTGATGGGAAAATAGAGTGACCTGTGCCTGTCCCAACACCTAGAGCTAGTCTCTCATTGGTTCCCCCTCTTCCCCTTCATCCTCAGGACAAATTGCAATCTGTACGGAACAGGAGGTTAAAGGTGCTGATTCTCCAAGGAGGGAGATGGCTAGTAAATCGGCTGGAATGGCGAACCCGAGCAAAGGAGATGAGAAATGAGGTGCGTTTTAGAAACCTTTCCCGATCACACGGTGTACCATCTTCTGGGTTTCTCATGTCTGTTTTCGACGTAGGAAGATGCCCTTGAACCTGGAGATTTGGGACCCATCGGATGGGTACCCTGCAGTATTACTTGAAAGGGTCTGCGTTGGCTCACCCAACCTCACCGAACCTCTCAGCCCCAAGAGTGTCCACCCTTATGTCTCAATCAGCTGTGGTTCTAGATATGGTCAATCCAGGTTGCATCACAGCCCCTGAAAGAATTTTGTAAGAATTTCTCTCTCTTTCACTGTCTTTGTTTCACGGGTTTTGAAAAGTAATTTATTTTTACATTGGGGTTTAGCTGCTTTTCACGGCTGTGTTTATGCCGCTTTACACCCCCTTGACTCACTTACGGAGAGATATCAATAAATTGGTTTGAAGATTCTTACTAGTCAGATATATTCTTGTGCGGTGAATAGGGGGTGTTGAGTCCAGTTCACTGAAAAAGGAATAGGTCTTGTCTCTTACATATTGGGTTTATGGAACGGTATCGGAGCTAATTTGAAACCCTTGTTTTATGCATCACCCCACCTCACCTTTCCCTTTCAGCAGCCATAGTGTGTTTTCTAAACGTGTGACTCTGTTCTGTTTTGTAATTCAGTTCAAGTGTAGCGGTTTTTACATTCCCTCTCTAAGTGATATCTTATGATAAGTGTCTTTTTCTGTGTGACTTATTTCACTTAGAATCGTCGTACCTAAATCCACTCATCGTGCTGCTACTAGCCTTATGACGTGGATTTCATGGCTGAGTGATATTCCATTGTACATGAGGACCACAACTTCTTTATCCATTTTTCTCTTTCCTAGGATATTTAAGGTGTAATGAAGTGGGGGTTCTTGTCAACAGAGCAGCCCTAAACTTTGGGGTGCCTGTGTCTTGCTGATTTTTAGTTTTCCCAATTTATACGCCCATGAGTGGAAGTGCCCTATGCTCTCCAAGCTGTGTTTTTTAGATGTTTCAGAACACACCGTACACTTCTCCAGAGTGGCTATTGGCAATTTACATCCCACCCATCAGCGTATCAAGGCTCCCATTTCTCCATGGCCGGTCCTGCATTTCTGCTTTGGACACTTTTTTCCGCATGGCCCTTTTGCCCGCTGGGAAGCGAGACTTCTTTGGAGCACTGATTGGCCTTTCCAGGTTGCTTGGTTGGCCAAAAAGGGCGTATGCGAATATATTCAGGAAAAAACGCATACGCCCTTTTTGGCCAAGGGCATCATTGTCCACGTTCTGCCGCTTTTCATGTGCTTTCAAGGCGATTCGAATCTACCTCCTGAAATCTGTTTCCTGCAATTCTGCCTTGCTTTCAAAGCCTCTTCGATGCCTTCCCTTAGTATATTTGTGGACGATAGGTATCATTTAAAACTCTGCAGGTTTGTGAATTGCAGGGCCCCTGAGCTCCATTTTTCAACTCGCTTTTTTGGGAGCTGGCCGCAAAAGCGCAGGATTGCTTCAGGCCCTCTTCTGGTTCTGGGGGGCAGGCTGAGCTTGTGCTTAATTCTTCTTCCTGATGGGAAAATAGAGTGACCTGTGCCTGTCCCAACACCTAGAGCTAGTCTCTCATTGGTTCCCCCTCTTCCCCTTCATCCTCAGGACAAATTGCAACCTGTACGGAACAGGAGGTTAAAGGTGCTGATTCTCCAAGGAGGGAGATGGCTAGTAAATCGGCTGGAATGGCGAACCCGAGCAAAGGAGATGAGAAATGAGGTGCGTTTTAGAAACCTTTCCCGATCACACGGTGTACCATCTTCTGGGTTTCTCATGCCTGTTTTCGACATAGGAAGATGCCCTTGAACCTGGAGATTTGGGACCCATGGGATGGGTACCATGCAGTATTACTTGAAAGGGTCTGCGTTGGCTCACCCAACCTCACCGAACCTCTCAGCCCCAAGAGTGTCCACCCTTATGTCTCAATCAGCTGTGGGTCTAGATATGGTCAATCCAGGTTGCATCACAGCCCCTGAACGAATTTTGTAAGAATTTCTCTCTCTTTCACTGTCTTTGTTTCACGGGTTTTGAAAAGTAATTTATTTTTATATTGGGGTTTAGCTGCTTTTCACGGCTGTGTTTATGCCGCTTTACACCCCCTTGACTCACTTACGGAGAGATATCAATACATAGGTTTGAAGATTCTTACTAGTCAGATATATTCTTGTGCGGTGAATAGGGGGTATTGAGTCCAGTTCACTGAAAAAGGAATAGGTCTTGTCTCTTACATATTGGGTTTATGGAACGGTATCGGAGCTAATTTGAAACCCTTGTTTTATGCATCACCCCACCTCACCTTTCCCGTTCAGCAGCCATAGTGTGTTTTCTAAACGTGTGACTCTGTTCTGTTTTGTAATTCAGTTCAAGTGTAGCGGTTTTTACATTCCCTCTCTAAGTGATATCTTATGATAAGTGTCTTTTTCTGTGTGACTTATTTCACTTAGAATCGTCGTACCTAAATCCACTCATCGTGCTGCTACTAGCCTTATGACGTTGATTTCATGGCTGAGTGATATTCCATTGTACATGAGGACCACAACTTCTTTATCCATTTTTCTCTTTCCTAGGATATTTAAGGTGTAATGAAGTGGGGGTTCTTGTCAACAGAGCAGCCCTAAACTTTGGGGTGCCTGTGTCTTGCTGATTTTTAGTTTTCCCAATTTATACGCCCATGAGTGGAAGTGCCCTATGCTCTCCAAGCTGTGTTTTTTAGATGTTTCAGGACACACCGTTCACTTCTCCAGAGTGGCTGTTGGCAATTTACATCCCACCCATCAGCGTAGCAAGGCTCCCATTTCTCCATGGCCGGTCCTGCATTTCTGCTTTGGACACTTTTTTCCGCATGGCCCTTTTGCCCGCTGGGAAGCGAGACTTCTTTGGAGCGCTGATTGGCCTTTCCAGGTTGCTTGGTTGGCCAAAAAGGGCGTATGCGTTTTTTCCTGAATGTATTCAGGAAAAAACGCATACGCCCTTTTTGGCCAAGGGCATCATTGTCCACGTTTTGCCGCTTTTCATGTGCTTTCAAGGCGATTCGAATCTACCTCCTGAAATCTGTTTCCTGCAATTCTGCCTTGCTTTCAAAGCCTCTTCGTTGCCTTCCCTTAGTATATTTGTGGACGAGAGGTATCATTTAAAACTCTGCAGGTTTGTGAATTGCAGTGCCCCTGAGCTCCATTTTTCAACTCGCTTTTTTGGGAGCTGGCCGCAAAAGCGCCGGATTGCTTCAGGCCCTCTTCTGGTTCTGGGGGGCAGGCTGAGCTTGTGCTTAATTCTTCTTCCTGATGGGAAAATAGAGTGACCTGTGCCTGTCCCAACACCTAGAGCTAGTCTCTCATTGGTTCCCCCTCTTCCCGTTCATCCTCAGGACAAATTGCAACCTGTACGGAACAGGAGGTTAAAGGTGCTGATTCTCCAAGGAGGGAGATGGCTAGTAAATCGGCTGGAATGGCGAACCCGAGCAAAGGAGATGAGAAATGAGGTGCGTTTTAGAAACCTTTCCCGATCACACGGTGTACCATCTTCTGGGTTTCTCATGCCTGTTTTCGACGTAGGAAGATGCCCTTGAACCTGGAGATTTGGGACCCATGGGATGGGTACCATGCAGTATTACTTGAAAGGGTCTGCGTTGGCTCACCCAACCTCACCGAACCTCTCAGCCCCAAGAGTGTCCACCCTTATGTCTCAATCAGCTGTGGGTCTAGATATGGTCAATCCAGGTTGCATCACAGCCCCTGAACGAATTTTGTAAGAATTTCTCTCTCTTTCACTGTCTTTGTTTCACGGGTTTTGAAAAGTAATTTATTTTTATAATGGGGTTTAGCTGCTTTTCACGGCTGTGTTTATGCCGCTTTACACCCCCTTGACTCACTTACGGAGAGATATCAATACATAGGTTTGAAGATTCTTACTAGTCAGATATATTCTTGTGCGGTGAATAGGGGGTATTGAGTCCAGTTCACTGAAAAAGGAATAGGTCTTGTCTCTTACATATTGGGTTTATGGAACGGTATCGGAGCTAATTTGAAACCCTTGTTTTATGCATCACCCCACCTCACCTTTCCCGTTCAGCAGCCATAGTGTGTTTTCTAAACGTGTGACTCTGTTCTGTTTTGTAATTCAGTTCAAGTGTAGCGGTTTTTACATTCCCTCTCTAAGTGATATCTTATGATAAGTGTCTTTTTCTGTGTGACTTATTTCACTTAGAATCGTCGTACCTAAATCCACTCATCGTGCTGCTACTAGCCTTATGACGTTGATTTCATGGCTGAGTGATATTCCATTGTACATGAGGACCACAACTTCTTTATCCATTTTTCTCTTTCCTAGGATATTTAAGGTGTAATGAAGTGGGGGTTCTTGTCAACAGAGCAGCCCTAAACTTTGGGGTGCCTGTGTCTTGCTGATTTTTAGTTTTCCCAATTTATACGCCCATGAGTGGAAGTGCCCTATGCTCTCCAAGCTGTGTTTTTTAGATGTTTCAGGACACACCGTTCACTTCTCCAGAGTGGCTGTTGGCAATTTACATCCCACCCATCAGCGTAGCAAGGCTCCCATTTCTCCATGGCCGGTCCTGCATTTCTGCTTTGGACACTTTTTTCCGCATGGCCCTTTTGCCCGCTGGGAAGCGAGACTTCTTTGGAGCGCTGATTGGCCTTTCCAGGTTGCTTGGTTGGCCAAAAAGGGCGTATGCGTTTTTTCCTGAATGTATTCAGGAAAAAACGCATACGCCCTTTTTGGCCAAGGGCATCATTGTCCACGTTTTGCCGCTTTTCATGTGCTTTCAAGGCGATTCGAATCTACCTCCTGAAATCTGTTTCCTGCAATTCTGCCTTGCTTTCAAAGCCTCTTCGTTGCCTTCCCTTAGTATATTTGTGGACGAGAGGTATCATTTAAAACTCTGCAGGTTTGTGAATTGCAGTGCCCCTGAGCTCCATTTTTCAACTCGCTTTTTTGGGAGCTGGCCGCAAAAGCGCCGGATTGCTTCAGGCCCTCTTCTGGTTCTGGGGGGCAGGCTGAGCTTGTGCTTAATTCTTCTTCCTGATGGGAAAATAGAGTGACCTGTGCCTGTCCCAACACCTAGAGCTAGTCTCTCATTGGTTCCCCCTCTTCCCGTTCATCCTCAGGACAAATTGCAACCTGTACGGAACAGGAGGTTAAAGGTGCTGATTCTCCAAGGAGGGAGATGGCTAGTAAATCGGCTGGAATGGCGAACCCGAGCAAAGGAGATGAGAAATGAGGTGCGTTTTAGAAACCTTTCCCGATCACACGGTGTACCATCTTCTGAGTTTCTCATGCCTGTTTTCGACGTAGGAAGATGCCCTTGAACCTGGAGATTTGGGACCCATGGGATGGGTACCATGCAGTATTACTTGAAAGGGTCTGCGTTGGCTCACCCAACCTCACCGAACCTCTCAGCCCCAAGAGTGTCCACCCTTATGTCTCAATCAGCTGTGGGTCTAGATATGGTCAATCCAGGTTGCATCACAGCCCCTGAACGAATTTTGTAAGAATTTCTCTCTCTTTCACTGTCTTTGTTTCACGGGTTTTGAAAAGTAATTTATTTTTATATTGGGGTTTAGCTGCTTTTCACGGCTGTGTTTATGCCGCTTTACACCCCCTTGACTCACTTACGGAGAGATATCAATACATAGGTTTGAAGATTCTTACTAGTCAGATATATTCTTGTGCGGTGAATAGGGGGTGTTGAGTCCAGTTCACTGAAAAAGGAATAGGTCTTGTCTCTTACATATTGGGTTTATGGAACGGTATCGGAGCTAATTTGAAACCCTTGTTTTATGCATCACCCCACCTCACCTTTCCCGTTCAGCAGCCATAGTGTGTTTTCTAAACGTGTGACTCTGTTCTGTTTTGTAATTCAGTTCAAGTGTAGCGGTTTTTACATTCCCTCTCTAAGTGATATCTTATGATAAGTGTCTTTTTCTGTGTGACTTATTTCACTTAGAATCGTCGTACCTAAATCCACTCATCGTGCTGCTACTAGCCTTATGACGTGGATTTCATGGCTGAGTGATATTCCATTGTACATGAGGACCACAACTTCTTTATCCATTTTTCTCTTTCCTAGGATATTTAAGGTGTAATGAAGTGGGGGTTCTTGTCAACAGAGCAGCCCTAAACTTGGGGGTGCCTGTGTCTTGCTGATTTTTAGTTTTCCCAATTTATACGCCCATGCGTGGAAGTGCCCTATGCTCTCCAAGCTGTGTTTTTTAGATGTTTCAGGACACACCGTACACTTCTCCAGAGTGGCTGTTGGCAATTTACATCCCGCCCATCAGCGTAGCAAGGCTCCCATTTCTCCATGGTCGGTCCTGCATTTCTGGTTTGGACACTTTTTTCCGCATGGCCCTTTTGCCCGCTGGGAAGCGAGACTTCTTTGGAGCGCTGATTGGCCTTTCCAGGTTGCTTGGTTGGCCAAAAAGGGCGTATGCGTTTTTTCCTGAATATATTCAGGAAAAAACGCATACGCCCTTTTTGGCCAAGGGCATCATTGTCCACGTTTTGCCGCTTTTCATGTGCTTTCAAGGCGATTCGAATCTACCTCCTGAAATCTGTTTCCTGCAATTCTGCCTTGCTTTCAAAGCCTCTTCGTTGCCTTCCCTTAAAATATTTGTGGAAGAGAGGTATCATTTAAAACTCTGCAGGTTTGTGAATTGCAGTGCCCCTGAGCTCCATTTTTCAACTCGCTTTTTTGGGAGCTGGCCGCAAAAGCGCAGGATTGCTTCAGGCCCTCTTCTGGTTCTGGGGGGCAGGCTGAGCTTGTGCTTAATTCTTCTTCCTGATGGGAAAATAGAGTGACCTGTGCCTGTCCCAACACCTAGAGCTAGTCTCTCATTGGTTCCCCCTCTTCCCCTTCATCCTCAGGACAAATTGCAACCTGTACAGAACAGGAGGTTAAAGGTGCTGATTCTCCAAGGAGGGAGATGGCTAGTAAATCGGCTGGAATGGCGAACCCGAGCAAAGGAGATGAGAAATGAGGTGCGTTTTAGAAACCTTTCCCGATCACACGGTGTACCATCTTCTGGGTTTCTCATGTCTGTTTTCGACGTAGGAAGATGCCCTTGAACCTGGAGATTTGGGACCCATGGGATGGGTACCATGCAGTATTACTTGAAAGGGTCTGCGTTGGCTCACCCAACCTCACCGAACCTCTCAGCCCCAAGAGTGTCCACCCTTATGTCTCAATCAGCTGTGGTTTTAGATATGGTCAATCCAGGTTGCATCACAGCCCCTGAACGAATTTTGTAAGAATTTCTCTCTCTTTCACTTTCTTTGTTTCACGGGTTTTGAAAAGTAATTTATTTTTACATTGGGGTTTAGCTGCTTTTCACGGCTGTGTTTATGCCGCTTTACACCCCCTTGACTCACTTACGGAGAGATATCAATACATTGGTTTGAAGATTCTTACTAGTCAGATATATTCTTGTGCGGTGAATAGGGGGTGTTGAGTCCAGTTCACTGAGCAAGGAATAGGTCTTGTCTCTTACATATTGGGTTTATGGAACGGTATCGGAGCTAATTTGAAACCCTTGTTTTATGCATCACCCCACCTCACCTTTCCCTTTCAGCAGCCATAGTGTGTTTTCTAAACGTGTGACTCTGTTCTGTTTTGTAATTCAGTTCAAGTGTAGCGGTTTTTACATTCCCTCTCTAAGTGATATCTTATGATAAGTGTCTTTTTCTGTGTGACTTATTTCACTTAGAATCGTCGTACCTAAATCCACTCATCGTGCTGCTACTAGCCTTATGACGTGGATTTCATGGCTGAGTGATATTCCATTGTACATGAGGACCACAACTTCTTTATCCATTTTTCTCTTTCCTAGGATATTTAAGGTGTAATGAAGTGGGGGTTCTTGTCAACAGAGCAGCCCTAAACTTTGGGGTGGCTGTGTCTTGCTGATTTTTAGTTTTCCCAATTTATACGCCCATGAGTGGAAGTGCCCTATGCTCTCCAAGCTGTGTTTTTTAGATGTTTCAGAACACACCGTACACTTCTCCAGAGTGGCTGTTGGCAATTTACATCCCACCCATCAGCGTAGCAAGGCTCCCATTTCTCCATGGCCGGTCCTGCATTTCTGGTTTGGACACTTTTTTCCGCATGGCCCTTTTGCCCGCTGGGAAGCGAGACTTCTTTGGAGCACTGATTGGCCTTTCCAGGTTGCTTGGTTGGCCAAAAAGGGCGTATGCGTTTTTTCCTGAATATATTCAGGGAAAAACGCATACGCCCTTTTTGGCCAAGGGCATCATTGTCCATGTTCTGCCGCTTTTCATGTGCTTTCAAGGCGATTCGAATCTACCTCCTGAAATCTGTTTCCTGCAATTCTGCCTTGCTTTCAAAGCCTCTTCGTTGCCTTCCCTTAGTATATTTGTGGACGAGAGGTATCATTTAAAACTCTGCAGGTTTGTGAATTGCAGTGCCCCTGAGCTCCATTTTTCAACTCGCTTTTTTGGGAGCTGGCCGCAAAAGCGCAGGATTGCTTCAGGCCCTCTTCTGGTTCTGGGGGGCAGGCTGAGCTTGTGCTTAATTCTTCTTCCTGATGGGAAAATAGAGTGACCTGTGCCTGTCCCAACACCTAGAGCTAGTCTCTCATTGGTTCCCCCTCTTCCCCTTCATCCTCAGGACAAATTGCAATCTGTACGGAACAGGAGGTTAAAGGTGCTGATTCTCCAAGGAGGGAGATGGCTAGTAAATCGGCTGGAATGGCGAACCCGAGCAAAGGAGATGAGAAATGAGGTGCGTTTTAGAAACCTTTCCCGATCACACGGTATACCATCTTCTGGGTTTCTCATGTCTGTTTTCGACGTAGGAAGATGCCCTTGAACCTGGAGATTTGGGACCCATGGGATGGGTACCATGCAGTATTACTTGAAAGGGTCTGCGTTGGCTCACCCAACCTCACCGAACCTCTCAGCCCCAAGAGTGTCCACCCTTATGTCTCAATCAGCTGTGGTTCTAGATATGGTCAATCCAGGTTGCATCACAGCCCCTGAAAGTATTTTGTAAGAATTTCTCTCTCTTTCACTGTCTTTGTTTCACGGGTTTTGAAAAGTAATTTATTTTTACATTGGGGTTTAGCTGCTTTTCACGGCTGTGTTTATGCCGCTTTACACCCCCTTGACTCACTTACGGAGAGATATCAATAAATTGGTTTGAAGATTCTTACTAGTCAGATATATTCTTGTGCGGTGAATAGGGGGTGTTGAGTCCAGTTCACTGAAAAAGGAATAGGTCTTGTCTCTTACATATTGGGTTTATGGAACGGTATCGGAGCTAATTTGAAACCCTTGTTTTATGCATCACCCCACCTCACCTTTCCCTTTCAGCAGCCATAGTGTGTTTTCTAAACGTGTGACTCTGTTCTGTTTTGTAATTCAGTTCAAGTGTAGCGGTTTTTACATTCCCTCTCTAAGTGATATCTTATGATAAGTGTCTTTTTCTGTGTGACTTATTTCACTTAGAATCGTCGTACCTAAATCCACTCATCGTGCTGCTACTAGCCTTATGACGTGGATTTCATGGCTGAGTGATATTCCATTGTACATGAGGACCACAACTTCTTTATCCATTTTTCTCTTTCCTAGGATATTTAAGGTGTAATGAAGTGGGGGTTCTTGTCAACAGAGCAGCCCTAAACTTTGGGGTGCCTGTGTCTTGCTGATTTTTAGTTTTCCCAATTTATACGCCCATGAGTGGAAGTGCCCTATGCTCTCCAAGCTGTGTTTTTTAGATGTTTCAGAACACACCGTACACTTCTCCAGAGTGGCTATTGGCAATTTACATCCCACCCATCAGCGTAGCAAGGCTCCCATTTCTCCATGGCCGGTCCTGCATTTCTGCTTTGGACACTTTTTTCCGCATGGCCCTTTTGCCCGCTGGGAAGCGAGACTTCTTTGGAGCACTGATTGGCCTTTCCAGGTTGCTTGGTTGGCCAAAAAGGGCGTATGCGTTTTTTCCTGAATATATTCAGGGAAAAACGCATACGCCCTTTTTGGCCAAGGGCATCATTGTCCACGTTTTGCCGCTTTTCATGTGCTTTCAAGGCGATTCGAATCTACCTCCTGAAATCTGTTTCCTGCAATTCTGCCTTGCTTTCAAAGCCTCTTCGTTGCCTTCCCTTAGTATATTTGTGGACGATAGGTATCATTTAAAACTCTGCAGGTTTGTGAATTGCAGGGCCCCTGAGCTCCATTTTTCAACTCGCTTTTTTGGGAGCTGGCCGCAAAAGCGCAGGATTGCTTCAGGCCCTCTTCTGGTTCTGGGGGGCAGGCTGAGCTTGTGCTTAATTCTTCTTCCTGATGGGAAAATAGAGTGACCTGTGCCTGTCCCAACACCTAGAGCTAGTCTCTCATTGGTTCCCCCTCTTCCCCTTCATCCTCAGGACAAATTGCAACCTGTACGGAACAGGAGGTTAAAGGTGCTGATTCTCCAAGGAGGGAGATGGCTAGTAAATCGGCTGGAATGGCGAACCCGAGCAAAGGAGATGAGAAATGAGGTGCGTTTTAGAAACCTTTCCCGATCACATGGTGTACCATCTTCTGGGTTTCTCATGCCTGTTTTCGACATAGGAAGATGCCCTTGAACCTGGAGATTTGGGACCCATGGGATGGGTACCATGCAGTATTACTTGAAAGGGTCTGCGTTGGCTCACCCAACCTCACCGAACCTCTCAGCCCCAAGAGTGTCCACCCTTATGTCTCAATCAGCTGTGGGTCTAGATATGGTCAATCCAGGTTGCATCACAGCCCCTGAACGAATTTTGTAAGAATTTCTCTCTCTTTCACTGTCTTTGTTTCACGGGTTTTGAAAAGTAATTTATTTTTATAATGGGGTTTAGCTGCTTTTCACGGCTGTGTTTATGCCGCTTTACACCCCCTTGACTCACTTACGGAGAGATATCAATACATAGGTTTGAAGATTCTTACTAGTCAGATATATTCTTGTGCGGTGAATAGGGGGTATTGAGTCCAGTTCACTGAAAAAGGAATAGGTCTTGTCTCTTACATATTGGGTTTATGGAACGGTATCGGAGCTAATTTGAAACCCTTGTTTTATGCATCACCCCACCTCACCTTTCCCGTTCAGCAGCCATAGTGTGTTTTCTAAACGTGTGACTCTGTTCTGTTTTGTAATTCAGTTCAAGTGTAGCGGTTTTTACATTCCCTCTCTAAGTGATATCTTATGATAAGTGTCTTTTTCTGTGTGACTTACTTCACTTAGAATCGTCGTACCTAAATCCACTCATCGTGCTGCTACTAGCCTTATGACGTGGATTTCATGGCTGAGTGATATTCCATTGTACATGAGGACCACAACTTCTTTATCCATTTTTCTCTTTCCTAGGATATTTAAGGTGTAATGAAGTGGGGGTTCTTGTCAACAGAGCAGCCCTAAACTTTGGGGTGCCTGTGTCTTGCTGATTTTTAGTTTTCCCAATTTATACGCCCATGAGTGGAAGTGCCCTATGCTCTCCAAGCTGTGTTTTTTAGATGTTTCAGGACACACCGTTCACTTCTCCAGAGTGGCTGTTGGCAATTTACATCCCACCCATCAGCGTAGCAAGGCTCCCATTTCTCCATGGCCGGTCCTGCATTTCTGCTTTGGACACTTTTTTCCGCATGGCCCTTTTGCCCGCTGGGAAGCGAGACTTCTTTGGAGCACTGATTGGCCTTTCCAGGTTGCTTGGTTGGCCAAAAAGGGCGTATGCGTTTTTTCCTGAATATATTCAGGGAAAAACGCATACGCCCTTTTTGGCCAAGGGCATCATTGTCCATGTTCTGCCGCTTTTCATGTGCTTTCAAGGCGATTCGAATCTACCTCCTGAAATCTGTTTCCTGCAATTCTGCCTTGCTTTCAAAGCCTCTTCGTTGCCTTCCCTTAGTATATTTGTGGACGAGAGGTATCATTTAAAACTCTGCAGGTTTGTGAATTGCAGTGCCCCTGAGCTCCATTTTTCAACTCGCTTTTTTGGGAGCTGGCCGCAAAAGCGCAGGATTGCTTCAGGCCCTCTTCTGGTTCTGGGGGGCAGGCTGAGCTTGTGCTTAATTCTTCTTCCTGATGGGAAAATAGAGTGACCTGTGCCTGTCCCAACACCTAGAGCTAGTCTCTCATTGGTTCCCCCTCTTCCCCTTCATCCTCAGGACAAATTGCAATCTGTACGGAACAGGAGGTTAAAGGTGCTGATTCTCCAAGGAGGGAGATGGCTAGTAAATCGGCTGGAATGGCGAACCCGAGCAAAGGAGATGAGAAATGAGGTGCATTTTAGAAACCTTTCCCGATCACACGGTGTACCATCTTCTGGGTTTCTCATGTCTGTTTTCGACGTAGGAAGATGCCCTTGAACCTGGAGATTTGTGACCCATGGGATGGGTACCATGCAGTATTACTTGAAAGGGTCTGCGTTGGCTCACCCAACCTCACCGAACCTCTCAGCCCCAAGAGTGTCCACCCTTATGTCTCAATCAGCTGTGGTTCTAGATATGGTCAATCCAGGTTGCATCACAGCCCCTGAAAGTATTTTGTAAGAATTTCTCTCTCTTTCACTGTCTTTGTTTCACGGGTTTTGAAAAGTAATTTATTTTTACATTGGGGTTTAGCTGCTTTTCACGGCTGTGTTTATGCCGCTTTACACCCCCTTGACTCACTTACGGAGAGATATCAATAAATTGGTTTGAAGATTCTTACTAGTCAGATATATTCTTGTGCGGTGAATAGGGGGTGTTGAGTCCAGTTCACTGAAAAAGGAATAGGTCTTGTCTCTTACATATTGGGTTTATGGAACGGTATCGGAGCTAATTTGAAACCCTTGTTTTATGCATCACCCCACCTCACCTTTCCCTTTCAGCAGCCATAGTGTGTTTTCTAAACGTGTGACTCTGTTCTGTTTTGTAATTCAGTTCAAGTGTAGCGGTTTTTACATTCCCTCTCTAAGTGATATCTTATGATAAGTGTCTTTTTCTGTGTGACTTATTTCACTTAGAATCGTCGTACCTAAATCCACTCATCGTGCTGCTACTAGCCTTATGACGTGGATTTCATGGCTGAGTGATATTCCATTGTACATGAGGACCACAACTTCTTTATCCATTTTTCTCTTTCCTAGGATATTTAAGGTGTAATGAAGTGGGGGTTCTTGTCAACAGAGCAGCCCTAAACTTTGGGGTGCCTGTGTCTTGCTGATTTTTAGTTTTCCCAATTTATACGCCCATGAGTGGAAGTGCCCTATGCTCTCCAAGCTGTGTTTTTTAGATGTTTCAGAACACACCGTACACTTCTCCAGAGTGGCTATTGGCAATTTACATCCCACCCATCAGCGTAGCAAGGCTCCCATTTCTCCATGGCCGGTCCTGCATTTCTGCTTTGGACACTTTTTTCCGCATGGCCCTTTTGCCCGCTGGGAAGCGAGACTTCTTTGGAGCACTGATTGGCCTTTCCAGGTTGCTTGGTTGGCCAAAAAGGGCGTATGCGTTTTTTCCTGAATATATTCAGGAAAAAACGCATACGCCCTTTTTGGCCAAGGGCATCATTGTCCACGTTCTGCCGCTTTTCATGTGCTTTCAAGGCGATTCGAATCTACCTCCTGAAATCTGTTTCCTGCAATTCTGCCTTGCTTTCAAAGCCTCTTCGTTGCCTTCCCTTAGTATATTTGTGGACGATAGGTATCATTTAAAACTCTGCAGGTTTGTGAATTGCAGGGCCCCTGAGCTCCATTTTTCAACTCGCTTTTTTGGGAGCTGGCCGCAAAAGCGCAGGATTGCTTCAGGCCCTCTTCTGGTTCTGGGGGGCAGGCTGAGCTTGTGCTTAATTCTTCTTCCTGATGGGAAAATAGAGTGACCTGTGCCTGTCCCAACACCTAGAGCTAGTCTCTCATTGGTTCCCCCTCTTCCCCTTCATCCTCAGGACAAATTGCAACCTGTACGGAACAGGAGGTTAAAGGTGCTGATTCTCCAAGGAGGGAGATGGCTAGTAAATCGGCTGGAATGGCGAACCCGAGCAAAGGAGATGAGAAATGAGGTGCGTTTTAGAAACCTTTCCCGATCACACGGTGTACCATCTTCTGGGTTTCTCATGCCTGTTTTCGACATAGGAAGATGCCCTTGAACCTGGAGATTTGGGACCCATGGGATGGGTACCATGCAGTATTACTTGAAAGGGTCTGCGTTGGCTCACCCAACCTCACCGAACCTCTCAGCCCCAAGAGTGTCCACCCTTATGTCTCAATCAGCTGTGTGTCTAGATATGGTCAATCCAGGTTGCATCACAGCCCCTGAACGAATTTTGTAAGAATTTCTCTCTCTTTCACTGTCTTTGTTTCACGGGTTTTGAAAAGTAATTTATTTTTATAATGGGGTTTAGCTGCTTTTCACGGCTGTGTTTATGCCGCTTTACACCCCCTTGACTCACTTACGGAGAGATATCAATACATAGGTTTGAAGATTCTTACTAGTCAGATATATTCTTGTGCGGTGAATAGGGGGTATTGAGTCCAGTTCACTGAAAAAGGAATAGGTCTTGTCTCTTACATATTGGGTTTATGGAACGGTATCGGAGCTAATTTGAAACCCTTGTTTTATGCATCACCCCACCTCACCTTTCCCGTTCAGCAGCCATAGTGTGTTTTCTAAACGTGTGACTCTGTTCTGTTTTGTAATTCAGTTCAAGTGTAGCGGTTTTTACATTCCCTCTCTAAGTGATATCTTATGATAAGTGTCTTTTTCTGTGTGACTTATTTCACTTAGAATCGTCGTACCTAAATCCACTCATCGTGCTGCTACTAGCCTTATGACGTGGATTTCCTGGCTGAGTGATATTCCATTGTACATGAGGACCACAACTTCTTTATCCATTTTTCTCTTTCCTAGGATATTTAAGGTGTAATGAAGTGGGGGTTCTTGTCAACAGAGCAGCCCTAAACTTTGGGGTGCCTGTGTCTTGCTGATTTTTAGTTTTCCCAATTTATACGCCCATGAGTGGAAGTGCCCTATGCTCTCCAAGCTGTGTTTTTTAGATGTTTCAGGACACACCGTTCACTTCTCCAGAGTGGCTGTTGGCAATTTACATCCCACCCATCAGCGTAGCAAGGCTCCCATTTCTCCATGGCCGGTCCTGCATTTCTGGTTTGGACACTTTTTTCCGCATGGCCCTTTTGCCCGCTGGGAAGCGAGACTTCTTTGGAGCGCTGATTGGCCTTTCCAGGTTGCTTGGTTGGCCAAAAAGGGCGTATGCGTTTTTTCCTGAATGTATTCAGGAAAAAACGCATACGCCCTTTTTGGCCAAGGGCATCATTGTCCACGTTTTGCCGCTTTTCATGTGCTTTCAAGGCGATTCGAATCTACCTCCTGAAATCTGTTTCCTGCAATTCTGCCTTGCTTTCAAAGCCTCTTCGTTGCCTTCCCTTAGTATATTTGTGGACGATAGGTATCATTTAAAACTCTGCAGGTTTGTGAATTGCAGGGCCCCTGAGCTCCATTTTTCAACTCGCTTTTTTGGGAGCTGGCCGCAAAAGCGCAGGATTGCTTCAGGCCCTCTTCTGGTTCTGGGGGGCAGGCTGAGCTTGTGCTTAATTCTTCTTCCTGATGGGAAAATAGAGTGACCTGTGCCTGTCCCAACACCTAGAGCTAGTCTCTCATTGGTTCCCCCTCTTCCCCTTCATCCTCAGGACAAATTGCAACCTGTACGGAACAGGAGGTTAAAGGTGCTGATTCTCCAAGGAGGGAGATGGCTAGTAAATCGGCTGGAATGGCGAACCCGAGCAAAGGAGATGAGAAATGAGGTGCGTTTTAGAAACCTTTCCCGATCACACGGTGTACCATCTTCTGGGTTTCTCATGCCTGTTTTCGACATAGGAAGATGCCCTTGAACCTGGAGATTTGGGACCCATGGGATGGGTACCATGCAGTATTACTTGAAAGGGTCTGCGTTGGCTCACCCAACCTCACCGAACCTCTCAGCCCCAAGAGTGTCCACCCTTATGTCTCAATCAGCTGTGGGTCTAGATATGGTCAATCCAGGTTGCATCACAGCCCCTGAACGAATTTTGTAAGAATTTCTCTCTCTTTCACTGTCTTTGTTTCACGGGTTTTGAAAAGTAATTTATTTTTATAATGGGGTTTAGCTGCTTTTCACGGCTGTGTTTATGCCGCTTTACACCCCCTTGACTCACTTACGGAGAGATATCAATACATAGGTTTGAAGATTCTTACTAGTCAGATATATTCTTGTGCGGTGAATAGGGGGTATTGAGTCCAGTTCACTGAAAAAGGAATAGGTCTTGTCTCTTACATATTGGGTTTATGGAACGGTATCGGAGCTAATTTGAAACCCTTGTTTTATGCATCACCCCACCTCACCTTTCCCGTTCAGCAGCCATAGTGTGTTTTCTAAACGTGTGACTCTGTTCTGTTTTGTAATTCAGTTCAAGTGTAGCGGTTTTTACATTCCCTCTCTAAGTGATATCTTATGATAAGTGTCTTTTTCTGTGTGACTTATTTCACTTAGAATCGTCGTACCTAAATCCACTCATCGTGCTGCTACTAGCCTTATGACGTTGATTTCATGGCTGAGTGATATTCCATTGTACATGAGGACCACAACTTCTTTATCCATTTTTCTCTTTCCTAGGATATTTAAGGTGTAATGAAGTGGGGGTTCTTGTCAACAGAGCAGCCCTAAACTTTGGGGTGCCTGTGTCTTGCTGATTTTTAGTTTTCCCAATTTATACGCCCATGAGTGGAAGTGCCCTATGCTCTCCAAGCTGTGTTTTTTAGATGTTTCAGGACACACCGTTCACTTCTCCAGAGTGGCTGTTGGCAATTTACATCCCACCCATCAGCGTAGCAAGGCTCCCATTTCTCCATGGCCGGTCCTGCATTTCTGGTTTGGACACTTTTTTCCGCATGGCCCTTTTGCCCGCTGGGAAGCGAGACTTCTTTGGAGCGCTGATTGGCCTTTCCAGGTTGCTTGGTTGGCCAAAAAGGGCGTATGCGTTTTTTCCTGAATGTATTCAGGAAAAAACGCATACGCCCTTTTTGGCCAAGGGCATCATTGTCCACGTTTTGCCGCTTTTCATGTGCTTTCAAGGCGATTCGAATCTACCTCCTGAAATCTGTTTCCTGCAATTCTGCCTTGCTTTCAAAGCCTCTTCGTTGCCTTCCCTTAGTATATTTGTGGACGAGAGGTATCATTTAAAACTCTGCAGGTTTGTGAATTGCAGTGCCCCTGAGCTCCATTTTTCAACTCGCTTTTTTGGGAGCTGGCCGCAAAAGCGCCGGATTGCTTCAGGCCCTCTTCTCGTTCTGGGGGGCAGGCTGAGCTTGTGCTTAATTCTTCTTCCTGATGGGAAAATAGAGTGACCTGTGCCTGTCCCAACACCTAGAGCTAGTCTCTCATTGGTTCCCCCCTCTTCCCGTTCATCCTCAGGACAAATTGCAACCTGTACGGAACAGGAGGTTAAAGGTGCTGATTCTCCAAGGAGGGAGATGGCTAGTAAATCGGCTGGAATGGCGAACCCGAGCAAAGGAGATGAGAAATGAGGTGCGTTTTAGAAACCTTTCCCGATCACACGGTGTACCATCTTCTGAGTTTCTCATGCCTGTTTTCGACGTAGGAAGATGCCTTTGAACCTGGAGATTTGGGACCCATGTGATGGGTACCATGCAGTATTACTTGAAAGGGTCTGCGTTGGCTCACCCAACCTCACCGAACCTCTCAGCCCCAAGAGTGTCCACCCTTATGTCTCAATCAGCTGTGGGTCTAGATATGGTCAATCCAGGTTGCATCACAGCCCCTGAACGAATTTTGTAAGAATTTCTCTCTCTTTCACTGTCTTTGTTTCACGGGTTTTGAAAAGTAATTTATTTTTATATTGGGGTTTAGCTGCTTTTCACGGCTGTGTTTATGCCGCTTTACACCCCCTTGACTCACTTACGGAGAGATATCAATACATAGGTTTGAAGATTCTTACTAGTCAGATATATTCTTGTGCGGTGAATAGGGGGTGTTGAGTCCAGTTCACTGAAAAAGGAATAGGTCTTGTCTCTTACATATTGGGTTTATGGAATGGTATCGGAGCTAATTTGAAACCCTTGTTTTATGCATCACCCCACCTCACCTTTCCCGTTCAGCAGCCATAGTGTGTTTTCTAAACGTGTGACTCTGTTCTGTTTTGTAATTCAGTTCAAGTGTAGCGGTTTTTACATTCCCTCTCTAAGTGATATCTTATGATAAGTGTCTTTTTCTGTGTGACTTATTTCACTTAGAATCGTCGTACCTAAATCCACTCATCGTGCTGCTACTAGCCTTATGACGTGGATTTCATGGCTGAGTGATATTCCATTGTACATGAGGACCACAACTTCTTTATCCATTTTTCTCTTTCCTAGGATATTTAAGGTGTAATGAAGTGGGGGTTCTTGTCAACAGAGCAGCCCTAAACTTTGGGGTGCCTGTGTCTTGCTGATTTTTAGTTTTCCCAATTTATACGCCCATGAGTGGAAGTGCCCTATGCTCTCCAAGCTGTGTTTTTTAGATGTTTCAAAACACACCGTACACTTCTCCAGAGTGGCTGTTGGCAATTTACATCCCACCCATCAGCGTAGCAAGGCTCCCATTTCTCCATGGCCGGTCCTGCATTTCTGGTTTGGACACTTTTTTCCGCATGGCCCTTTTGCCCGCTGGGAAGCGAGACTTCTTTGGAGCGCTGATTGGCCTTTCCAGGTTGCTTGGTTGGCCAAAAAGGGCGTATGCGTTTTTTCCTGAATGTATTCAGGAAAAAACGCATACGCCCTTTTTGGCCAAGGGCATCATTGTCCACGTTTTGCCGCTTTTCATG